>NC_050577.1:30176128-30514461 GCF_011100635.1 Trichosurus vulpecula
AGTCTTAATAATGGGGATAAAAATTTAATGGTTCATTTACTTAGGACTAGAAAGAGGAAGGAATCTTGATATGCCTTTACTTCTGGATCAGGGAAAAGTAGTCCTGGAAAGGATTCCATGAAGCCGAAATCTCTTGCCATCTTGGAGAGATGTACATCACTACCAATTAGGTTTTCTGTTAGTTTTTCTAGGCTGAGACTACACTTCTAAGCAAAGAAGATGGGGGCAGGGAGATCTGCATTCAATTAACTTTCTTTGAAGTTGAGAAATACATTTTTTTCAACCAGCATTGTTCTTTATTAAAATGCTAAGATTGGCTACTTTTTTCATAAATAGTATTTTATGTTTCCAATTACATGTAAAGACAGTTATAAACATGTAAAGATACATATAAAGATATGTATCAAATATAAAAATATTCCTTCTTATAAGATTTTGAATTCTAAATTTTTTCTCCATCGCTTCTTCCCTCCTTGCCCTTCCTAAGACAGTGAGCAATCTGATATGTATGTTATACATGTATAATCATGTTAAACATATTTCCACAATAGTCATCTTGTAAAAGAAGAAATCAGAACAAAAGGGGAAAACCACAAGAAAGAAAAAGCAAACAAAAAGGTGTAAACAACATGCTTCAATTACATTCAGACTCCATAGCTCTTCCTCTGGATGTGGACAGCACTTTCTATCATGAGTCTTTTGGAACTGTCTTAGATCATTGCATTGCTGAGAAGAGCTAAGGCTCTCAAAGGTGATCATCTCACAGGGCTGCTCTTACCGTGTACAATGTTCTCCTGGTTCTGTTCACTTCACGTAGCATTAGTTCTTGTAAGTCTTTGGGAAATACATTTTTGAAAGCTGCATCCTCATATAAATAGAATGTTTCCAATCATGCCTCCATGTGTTCGGTTGGATATTTTTTCGGATTGTATGTGCTTACTTTTTGTCTCTCAACTATTTCTTCAGGAAAAATGAAAATTCAGCAGAACTCCTAATAGCTTTCATATTTCAGTCTAATGGGCAATGTGGTGGTGCCCTGCCAGCTGCCTGGGCTCTAGTATCAACATGGAGAATTGAACAGCCTCATTCTCCTTTGAGCTAGAGCTAACGTGTGGTTTTGTTAAGACAGTAGCATTAACATTTCACAGGGTCTGTGGGCATAAAGCACTTTTATGAACACCTGCTGGAGAGCTTTATTTGCCTTAAAAAGTTTTATTATGGCAGTTCCGTTTTTCTGCCATGTTTTATGGGACTTGCTATAAATGATGATTGGGTTGTATTAAGCACCACAAAATCCCCTAGTGTGAGCCAGCCAACCAGGCATCTGAGCCAGACCCCTGTCACCTACTTAGAAAGGGAAACAAAAACCTAATAGAATGTGAAGCCTGCTAGAAGCCCGCTTGTGCCAACAAGGAGGACAAAATGAATTTATCCAAACATTAATTCACATGCAGCTATTGATGCAATGATCCCAAGATACAGGTGCAACGTTACTGGCTCTAACAACTTGGACCCAAACCATTGATTCTTTCTGATAATTCTTTCAGTGATAAGAGCATATTAGGTGCTTGTAGTTTGCTTGCAATGTGTTTTATTAATGCCCCGGATCTGACACCCAATTTGGAAATCGATGCTTATTTCATCATTTTTCTCTGAAGGGTTCTATTATTTACAATTGATTTAATAGAAATGAAAGACTTCCCATTAATAAGACCCAGCTGCTGACACTTCTCAGATGAAGTATTGAACTTCAAAAAGTGAATTAACTTAACCATCATCAAGACTTATTGTTTGATGTGTTTTTGTGTCAAATTTAATGTATTTATAATTAGATTGCCAAAATAACAGTGCTCTTGTCTCATCCTCTTACCCGCCTCAGGCCTTAGATATTTTAACATGTAAAAAGTTTGATTGCCCCAGAAACTTCCATTAAAAAAACTCAGTCTCTGTTTGGGACTTATTTTGTTATGCTGTTTGCTTAAATCTAGACCACCTCCCCAAAATGTAAAGTCTTATTTTAAAAGTGCAAAGAAAAATTCTTTCCTTATCCTGTCCCACCCCACATCTGCCTCAGCTTGCACCACCACCTCCCTCAGAATATTGAGGAAGTAAAGTCAGCACGGTAGGCGTGGTAACTTAGGGTCTGAAAGACAGGCTCAGTTTTTGCTTCTGACATTGACTGGCTGAGATCCCCTGAACAGGATACTCTCTACGCCTGAAGCAATTTCTCAGGACTTATCCACTAAGTTATACGGAGAGGAAGGGGATGCTGCGCCTTTGCTGGTAAAGGGCTCTCCACTCTGAACAAATTACAAATTGTTTGCTCTTTAGAGAAGTTCACAGGATATTTGATTATTGATAACAAATATAATAAATATTAATAATGACATTAAATATTAATAATAATAGATAATAAAATATTATTTTTAGGGGGAAAGATCCACAATTTGATGCTATATGATACAGAAGGGTACGTGGAAAATGTAAGCACCATAGCAACAAAGAATTGTGGGTAGAATCAAGGCAGGAAGTTCTGAGTTCAAATTCTACCTCAAACCTTTGCCAGCTACGCCACTCTTGGCAAATAGCATGCCCTCTGAACTTCAGTTTCCTCAAATGTAACAGGAGGATGACCACAGTATCTACCTCATAGGGTTTTTGAAAGGATTAAACATGTTAATGTATAGAAAGCATTTTGTAAATTATGAAGCAATATATAAATGTTAACGACTGTTATAATTGTTATTTCTTCATTCTAATCCCGTGCATTGCTACAAAATATCCATTTTGTTTTTTAAATATTCTCATAGAAAAAAAGACAAAGTTTAATTAGGGGGTCTAACCTGAGGTAGAGCCCTGGAATTCAGAACAAGATGTCTCTGGCTCAAATCCAAGTCCTGCTTTACCCCCGACTCACCTTAAAAGACAACATGGTGCGATGAAGAGAGGTCGAGACTTAAGACCTGGGTTCAAATCATGACTCAGACACTTGTATGACCCAAGGCAAGCTGCTTAAATTAGCCAGATGTCAATTTCTTCATCTGTACAATGAGAGGTCAGACTCCATGTCCTCTAAGATCACTTGTAGCTTCAACTCTGCGATCCTGTTATGTCAAGGGCCATCCTTTTTTGGTCTCAATCACTGTGGCTCACTCAGAATCACTTCTAGGTAATAGTTTGGGCCACCGATTGGGCATAGTGTGCAGAGCGCTATCAAGGGGATCATATGAACTATGTGGTTCAAACACTGGGTACTGCCCTTCAAGACTGGGGAAGCTAAATCTAGAGTAGTCTTCCCAAGCGCTATTCTCCTACTCAGGAATTCTGAGCCCCTTGTGACTAAGAGTTCACACTTAAGACCAGATCAATCTCTTTGTTTTGGCTTGAGCTGCTGCAAGGAGGAAGAGGATTCCAGCAGAGCTCAAAGATGCAGATATCATGTGTTGCCCCAGAGGGGTGTGCTAATGATGTTGGAAACCATGATGCCTCTTGGAAGACACAATTTTTTTTGATATCAGTTCTTGGGCAACAACAAACAAGATCACCCCTACTATCAGAAGGGTCCTTAATAATCATACTGGAAAGCTCACTGGTGAACTTTGGGCCTTCAACAAGGTCTATAAATATAAATACTAGGTTATGCACTCAGCGGGAGTTCTGAGACCAAATTCTGGGCCTCCTAAATCCCAGGCTAGCGTCCTTAAACACTTTCCTGAGCTATCTCTATTATCTGAATTATAGTGGTGCAGAGAAAGACAGCATGACACGTTAGCTAGAGAACTGGACTCAGAACCAGGGTTCACGTTTCTCCTCTAACACATTTTGATTGTTTAATCATGGATGAGCCACTTAATCTCAGTGATCCAGGAAACCTTCCAAGACTATAAGTTGCTATCCTTCACTGGTAGAGGAAATTATTTTGTGGGTGCTCCTTACACCAAAGAAATCACAGATCTAGCCCCCTTGGCACCATTCCTATGGGTGCCAGAGGGAGAGTAAGGGAGAAACGATGCTTTCCTAGATTTTAAAATTATGGTGGCTTTGTTATTAATGATCTCAAGCTGTTTTCCAACGTGAAACTCAATGTCTCAAAATTCCATCGTTCTCTTGATTTTGCTGGATGTTTGGGAAACTTGAAACATCCAGTCTCCAAAGGTTCAAAATTGATAGTGCTGCTAAGGCCAATGGAGAGACACTTATTGGGCACCAAGATTATGCAATCTAGAGAACATATATCAGTGAGGGAATGGCATCAGCTTTGTGGTAAGAGAGATGGGAGACAGGTAGACAGCCCAGGTGCCATATACTAGCATTCATTCAACAAATATTTATTAAGCACCTACTATGTGCCACGCACTGTGCTAAGTGCTAGGGATACAAGAAGAGGAAAAAATAGTTGCTGTCCTCAAGAACATAATGTTAATAGGCCTTCCTATAATTAAGCCACTAGAACATGAGGCAGACCCTCTGTGAAGACTCTATGAGAAACTATAAACAAATTTATGAGAAAAGAGGTGACTTGGAAGATGCCCTGATGTCACTCAATTAAGGGTCAACTGTTAGAGGGAATGCCCAAAAGACAGCTACACTGAAGTATAATTACTTAAGCATTTGGTCCTCATGGCCAGGCAAGGTTTGGAATTGTGTGTGTGTGTGTGCACATGTGCATTTGTGGTGTGTGTATAATGTCTAAGGGGAATATCCACATCCATGAGTCTTTTTCAGATTCCTGAGGATGCTAGAGATTATTTTAAATTAAATTTGTATGTGTTACTTAAAGGTATCTGAATTGTTATCTAGTCTGATAGAGTATCAGCTCCCTGGGGGCAGGGAATATTATATTTTTGCCTTTGTAGCCCAGTGTTCAGCACGGTGAGATTGTAAATGCTTGTTGGTTGACTGATCATTTGGAGAGAGAAGGGCAGTGGTTTTATTTTCCCCTCTTTCAATGGAAGACAAAGAATTCCAGGCCATTAGAGTAGATAATCCTTAAATAAAAACCAACTCACATAAATACTCTCCAAGCTAAATCTTTGGTTAACTTTGTAAGGGTTTGGTCAAGCAAGTCCTCATTCTCTGGAAATCTAAGGTTTTTTTCTTATACATCAAATGATTGAATAACCAGAGATAGTTTAAAATAATAGAAAGTGAAGTTCATGCATGTTAGATGAGTCCAAAATAATAGCACTTAAATATTCTGGGGTTGTTGGATGGAACAACTACTTCAATCTTAAAACAAATACCCATGCAGGTTAAAGACGATCTGGCTAATTGTATTTAAAGCCCATAAAGCATCTGATCGGGAGTAGCTTAAGAAAATTTCCATCTACCTTGGATTCTGCGCCACTCATTGGATGTATTCATCATGTTTGACCTTGTGAAAGCATATCCTTCTTTAGCTAAATATTTGGAAAGTGTTTTTCGAAACTTAAAGTACGATATATAAATGCCAGCTGCCGTTGTCATGATTATTATTATTATTTAAATTAATGTCAGTGTCAGCCATAGAGAAAAATCCACACACCCCTGGCAAACAGACTTGAGTGTATCCAGAAGAAAATGGAACAGGAGACGGAGGCATCTATAAGCCATGAAACATGAGGAAGAATTGATAAAGAACTGGGGATCTTTATCCTCAAGAAATAACTGAGGGGGAAATATGACAGTCTTTTTTTAAAATTTGAAGTGTTTTGCTTCCATGCAAGAATGAACCTTCTTTCCATTGCTCCAGAGGGCAAAATTCTTATCATTGGATAGAAGTTGTAGGGAGACCTAGTCTGGTTTCAGTACAAGGAACAGAATTTTCTCACAACCGCCCTATATTTAACTAACTCCCATGAATAGCGGCTTACCCATCACTAAATGTATTCAAGTAAGGGTTGGATGACCATCTGTGAAGGATGATGTGGAAAGAATGTAGGTAATTAATGACTAATTAGACTAGATCACGCTGTGGATCCTTTCCAAATCTAAGGTTTTATGATTTAACAGCACTCTGAGCAACAGTGAGGTGGCAAAATATAACAGAAACCTCATTGGACTGAATGGGGACTGATCCCAAAACTATCAAGAACTTACCATATGACTTTAGGCAAACTACTTACCTTTAAACGACCTCAGTTTCCTCGTTTGTCAAATCATCATCATCATCATCATAGCTAGCATTTATAGAGCCTTAAAATTTGCAAAGTGCTTTACAAATACTATTTCATTTTATTCCCCAAACAATGCTGGGAGGGCAGTGCTATTTTCGTCCCCATTTTACAGATTTTAGATGTTTTTTACTGACAAATGAGGAAACTGAGGCAGACATAGGTTAAATGACTTGCCCAGAGTCACAGAGCTATCAAATGTCCCAGACCGGATTTGAATTCAGGGTTTTGGGTCCAGCACAATGAATTTCATTCAGGTACCTGGATGAAATTAAGGTTTTGCCCAACACTGGAGGTTCTCAACTTTTTTCTGTTCCAGAGACCCCAGTGGCAGTCTTGTGAAGCCTAAGGACCCCCTTTCAGAAGAATCTTTTTAAATGCATATAATAAAAATAGATATGATTACCATGGAAACCAATTATATTGAAATAGTTATGAAAATATTTTTTAAAAGTTCGCAGGCTCCCTTTGGCACAGCAATACTTCTAGGGCTATATCCGAAAGAAATAATAAAAATGGGGAAAAGACTCGCATGTACAAAAATATTTATAGCTGCTCTTTTTGTAGTGGCCAAGAACTGGAAATCAAGGGGATGTCCATCAACTGGGGAATGGCTGAACAAGTTGTGCTATATGAATGTAATGCAATTCTATTGTGCTATAAGATATGATGAGCAGACAGACTTCAGAAAAACCTGGAAAGACTTATACAAACTGATGCTGAGGGAAATGAGCAGAACCAGGAGAACGTTGTACACACTAACAGTGTGTGTTGACTGACTTTGATAGATTTAGCTCTTCTGAGCAATGCAAGGATGTAAGACAACTCCAAAAGTCCCATGATGGAAAATGCTATCCACATCCAGACAAAGAAATATGGAGTTTGAATGCAGATCGAAGCAGACTATTTGCTCTCCTGCTTTGTTTTGTTTTTTCTCATGGTTCCTCCCATACATTCTAATTCTTCTATACAACATGACTAATGTGAAAATATATTCAATAAGAATGCATATGTAGAGCCTATATCAGAATGCAAGCCATCTTGGGGAGGGGAGAGGGAAGGGAGGTAGGGAAAATTTAAAATTTGTGGAAGTGAATGTCACAAACTAAAACTAAATAAATTAATCTGTAAAATAAAAAAGTTCACAGGCCCATGATTAAGAAGTCTTTCTTTCAATGATTTCCAAGATACCTTTAACCTCAAAAGTTCCATGAGCAACAACATCTGAGAGACAGTCCTATTTACCTGCTAATATTGAATGACACTTGGTCATCTCATCTATCACATATATTTAAATATATTGTACTTATAAAAATATTTTAAAGGAAAATACCTTTTTAATGAATCACCCAAAATTCAAGATCTAACAGGAAAACATTTCTGTGTTGTTTAACAACAATAGATGGAGTAGTGTTGTTCAGTGTTTTCAGTTGTGTCCAACTTTTTGTGACCCCATTTGGAGTTTCTTGGTGAAAATACTGGAACAGTTTGTCAATTCCTTCTCCAGTGTATTTCACATATGAGGAAACTGAGGCAAACAGGATTAAGTGACTTGCCCAGGGTCACACAGCTAGTAAGTGTCTAAGGTCAGATTTATACTCGGGAAGATGAATCTTTCTGACTGCAGGCCTAGCACTCTCTCCACTATGGCACCATGTAGCTGTCCTAGATAGAGTAGGGGATTAAAATGAGTTCATTTATTACCATTTCTCCATCTCACTTCATATTTCATTGGAAAGGATTGTATGGATAGCATAATGTGATTTCCTTTCAATTGCTCTGATTCCTTATTGTGGTGAGGAGGGGACCCTGGGTTCTCTGCAGCTGAGCCAAAAAAGGACAAACTCTTGCACATCCTATCAAGCTGATAGGACTCAATTACAGGCCTAAGGGCAGGCTATGCCTTTTGTCTATGGGCCAGCCGAGCCAAATGCAGACAGATCATTGCCAGGATGTCTGAAGAACGATGGCTTTTTTTTGGTCTAGAACAGTGCTCAAAGGCTAAGTACTAAAGTGAAGAGGAGTGATAGATGCACCAGTGAAAGGGTTCCCCATATGAAGGAAATCACAGATTCCTGAAACATTCAAAGTCTCACTTAGGAGTATGACTTCCAGAAAATCCACTGATACATTTAGTTGTTCCAATGGATCTATCCATGGGCTCACTGATTCAGGAATTCCCTTCAATGATTCAGATCAGAACTCACTCATGGCTGCTCAACTTTCCCATCTTGTGTCCATGGTCTGACAAAAGGTTGCCTCAGCTGGTTTAAAAACAATAACCCTGTGTGGTAGTCTGAAAAAATATGAGTCTTTGTCCCCTGTACCCCCTTTCCTATCACTTTGCTATCATCACTGCAGAAGAAGGGAGCCCCCATAGACTAAAGAGGATGTGTTTTAAAATTCTTCTTTGTTTCATGAGTCACCATGGCAAAAAAAGAATAAATCATCCAATTAAGGATACTGGTCCTCAGAAAACAGGCTCAATTTGTTACCAGCGTCATAGTCCAAGCTTTCCCAGAAGGGATTAGTCAGCCAACAAACCATTTACTTACCATACAAAGTAACCAGGCACTTATTTTGTGCCAGGCACTGGGCTAGGAGAATGGCATAGTCAATCAGCTTTGTATTCCAGGTCTCCATTTAATATCTTTGTTAAGGGCCAAGCCCTAAGGACTGGCCTCTAAGGTTCCTTATAGTTATAAAGCTAAGATCCTACGCTTCCTAGACTCAAGGTAAGCTAATGTAGCAATAATAGATGATAATGAAAATGATGATAATGATAATAGCTAGCATTTATACATAACTTTAATGTTTGCAAAACATTTAAAAATATCTCATTTGATCACCATAATAATCTTGGGAGGTAGGAGAAATGAGGAAACTGAGGCAGTGAGTATTTAAGTCACTTGTTCAGGGTCACACAGCTAAGAAGTATCTGAAGTGGGATTTGAACCAAGGACCGCCTGACTCCAAGCCCAGCACTCTATCCACTGAGCCACCTAGCTGCTATAATAAGCATCTGATTTTGAAAAGAGGTAATTGGATACAACAAAGATGCCATATCCTGAATTTTTCCATTGAAAGAATGGAAAGAGCCTTAGACTTGGAGTCCGAAGATCTGGGTTCAAATTCTACCTTGGCCACTTAGTGCCTGTGGAACCCTGGTACTGAAGTAAGTTCAGTAACCTTGGAAACTTTAGCTCATTGTGCCTCAGTTTCCTTGCATTCCTCATAAATAACTCCTAATCCCTGATCATCTTATCGTCCATAGCTAAAAGCCACACCATCTGGAGCAGAACTCATATTTTTAAAAAGGTTTCTCCACAAACACTATAACTACATTGTTCACACTTGGTATTGAATCAGTATTAAAAGGAAAGGAATGTGAGAACCCCCAGGCCCTCACTCAGGTGACTACGATTTGGTAGTCCTCATATCCTCAAAGAATTCAATGTTGACATGGCAGATATCCAGTCCTATTCATCCCAATGGGGCTTCAATAGCTGTGGGTTGTGTTCTCTTCAGTGGGGATGAGTTATCTCCTATTCCATTGACTTCAATGGACACCTCTTCACTTGATGTGTCCCATTCATTAGCCCTGGGGATTTATTTGATGCCTTATCTGCATAAGAAAGTTGAAACTACTGAAAGCCATCTTATTTTCAAGTTCAGTTTAACAGCAGCCAATAGTCATTCTCCCTGCCTCCATCCCTAACAAGGATGGTGACAGCTGACATTTCCATAGCTCTTACTATGTGTCAGGCACTGCTCCAGGTCCTTCACAAATATTATCTCATTTAATACTCACAACAACCCCAGGAGGCAGGTGCTCTTATTATCTATATTTTGCAGTCGAGGTAGATGAGGTAGACAGAAGTTAAGTGACTTGCCCAGAGTCACACAGCTTAGGCCGGATTTGAACTCAGGGTGTTCTGACTCCAGCATGGTATCCACTGTGCCACCGACTCCATCTTTTATAGACAACTTCAAAGGGAATTGGCTTAGGCATTGTACCCAAAGGCTATTTAACTCACCACTGAAGGTGGACCCTAGCTTGCCAATACCAGAGTAGACATTTGCCAATATGGCCAAGGTCCTGGACTTGTTTGTCAAGTACAGAACAAGAATAATAAAAATTGTTTTTCAAAAAAGAAGAAAAAATATTTTTTAAAAAGACAGAAATGAAATAGTTGCTGCCCTCACGGAGTTTACTTTCTGCTAGGGCTGGGGAGATATAAAATGTACATGGATAAGTGTCATACAAGGGAAATTGAGGAAGGAGATGACACTAAGAGTTGAGGTGATCAAGGAGGAGGTGGCACCTTGGCTGAGCCACAAAGGAGGGCAAGAATACCAAGAAGCAGATATGAGGAGATCATTCCAGGGATGTGGGACAGGTTGGGCACAAACTTAGAGGCAGAAAATAGAATGCTAAGTTTAGGGAACAGAAACTCAGGTAGTTTAGGGGACTGGAGAGGACATGAAAGAGAGGAATGCTAAATAAATCTGGAAGGGATGATGGGACTTAGAATGGAAAAGGCTTTAAATGCCAATCTGAGGCATGCATTTTTTATCCTATAGGCAATAGGGAGCTACTGAGGGTTCTGGAGCATGGAGGCATGTAGCAACAGTTCGGCTAGCAGATAGATGTTGTGGGGCATAAGACCCAACAAGACAAGCAACAAAAGCTGCAAGTACAGGTTCCTTACTAAGGAAAGCAATGTTAACAGGTTAACAATCTTACTTTAATCCAACATACAAATATCATTCACTTAGTTCGGGAGGAAAAGGCAGCACCCTGAACTTCAGAGCAAATACAAATTGCAAACATCAACAGACAGAACTTGTCTGATTCAAATCCCAATGCATAGTTACCAGGGTTTAACAAAGTCCCAACATCTAAGTTTACAAGCCAGGGGGCTCTTAATGGCTGCCCAGAGTCTCTTCAAGTCACACGCCACTCTTCCAGTGAGTGAGAGCCCCAAGGGAAAACACCAACCTCTGGGTTTACATATTCTGTCCAGGGTCAAAGGGTGTCACAACATGCGACTCACCCACGTGACCTAAAAGTGTCACAAACACACATGGCCTAAAAGCCTCAGGCATCAAAAACATGTGACTCAAACCCCTGCAAACCAGGCTTTCCACTGAGGGAAGGAGGTCATCAAAGACTCCTGATCCAATCAAAGAAACAAAGGCCAGACTCTTCAAAGGCACTTGATTAAATAAGTGCTAAAAGAGAAAACAGTAAAAGAGAGTCCCACCTTAATTACTGATACAAGGCAACATCGTCAAATTTGTATCTTTGGATTATTTTGGCAGCATCTGGAAGATGGATTGGCAGGGAGAAAGGCTGGAATCAAGGGCACCAATTAGGCTGTTCTTATAACAGTCTAGATAAGAAGTGATGATGATCTAAACTCTGGTGGTAACTATATTTATGGGGAGAAGTGGGCAGATATGAAATGTTATGGAATTAAAAGCTACAAGAGCAAACAAGTGGATATGAGGTAGGGGGTGGGGGTAGGATGGTAAGAGGGTAGGGTGACAGGTGGGAGTCAAGAACTGCTAGAGACTGCAAACCTGGGAGACTAGAAAGATGGCAGTGATCTTGACTGAAAAGGGCAGTTGGGGGAAATCATTAGTTTAGGGGCAAACATAACAAGTTTTGTCTTTGGTGTGTTGACCTTGTGATGCCCATAGGCTATCTAGAACAAACCATCCAACCGGCAATTAATGGTGTTGGGCCTGCAATCGGAAGAAATATTAGGGCTAGATTATTAATGTGGGAATCATCTACTTAGAAATGCTACAAGTAACCCATGGAAGCTGATGAGATCTTGGACAGAATTGTGATGCTGGGGTTTTTAACCTCGGGTCTGTGAACACTTAAAAAAATTGAATTATTGTATCTCAATATAATCAGCTTCCTTTGTAATCCAAAGTATTTTATTTTGGGCATTTCAAAATATCATTCTGAGAAGAGGTCGATAAGTGCCATCAGTCTACCAAAGGATCCCATGAGACACAAAGAGTTAAGAACCCCTGGCATAAAGAGACAATGGAAAGGAAAGAGAGATGGGAGGGGAAGTTAGAAAACCAAGCAATAGCAAGAATTGATGAGGCACCAATTATGGGCCAGGCTCTGTGCTAGGTTCTGGGGATACCGAGTCAAAAATGAGGTAGTTGCTGCCCTGAAGAAGCTTACCTTCTGTCGGGGAAGACAGCATGCCCATATTAAACTACATACAAGGTAATTGGAGGAGAGGGTGTGGTCTGAGGAGGATGCACTATGAACCTGGGGATCAGGGCAGAGGGGAAGAGAAGGTAAAACGGCCTGGGCTAGCCTTGGGGGACACCAATGCTAAAGAGGGGCTGACTATCAGGATCTCTGCCACCCCTAGAAGTGCTCATTTTAAATAGAATCCAAATGACCCTGTAGTTTCAGGACAGAGCATGCTGTGTGACCGGGACAGAGTGTATCCAAAGAAGTGCCTCTCAAGGCAGAAACTCCAAGCACCTGCCCTTATCTTACATCAGCATTTTACAGGCAGGGAAAGTCATGACAAAGTCCATGATGCTTCCAGCTAGAAACAACATCTGTGGCTGGTTAGCACAGTTGGGCATCCCCTGATGCTAATGAGGCTCCGGTCACAGGTTCAGTACATGCAAGGTCTGTGAGTGCTGCTTTCTGTCAGACCCGCAGACTCCATCCACCACCCCACCCCCATCAGCCAGCTGTCCCACAGATGTGCACTGCTGAGTGACTAACTTTCAAGGTCCCCTAGAATCCCTCCTCACCCCACACATCCAGCCATATTCCCCACTGCCCCTTAACCCGTTGGTCTTGGGCAGGAAGTCTATATGGTACAGAGGTAAGAGCACAAAATTTAAGAGGACTTGTGATCAGATCCCATTTCTACAACTTATCTCCTGGGTGACTTTCGACAAGTCACTTAGAAGCAACTAATGACAGTATAATATAGTACATGGAGGATGGGACTTGAAGTCAGGAAGAATTGAGTTCAGATCCTGCCTAGATACTTAATAGTTGTGAGTCTAGGAAACTGACAATCTTCTTCAGCCTCAGTTTCCTCATTTGTAAAATGGAGATGATCAAAGTATCTATCTCACAGGGTTGATGTGAGAATCAATTGAGATAAGCCTTGGAAAAACACACTGCAAGCCTAAAGCCTCGATATAAATGCGATCACCACCATCATCACTACTTTTCTGCATCAGTAAAGTTCACATGTTGGCCTAGACGCCTCCAAAGAGCCTCCAGTTGTAATCTATGACCCCATGATCCTCACTCTTCCACTAAAATTCCAAGGTTATTCTTGCCTCTTTGCCTTATTATTATTGGTGTTACTATTAATATTAAAAATATATTTATATGATGCTTTAAGATGTACCGAACACTCTCCTCCATGTTGTTTCCCTGCCTGCTCTCCTTCACCCACCTACATCCTATCTACTTTTCAAGTTCTACTTCAGGTGTTCCTTTTCTATGAAGCCCTCATTGACCTCTGATCTCATCCTACTACACTCATTCCATAGGCCCTGGCTTCTCTGGTGCCCAAGATTATAAATAGCTCTGATCAGTGACCAAAGGCATAGAATAGTACAGAGAAAAATAAAAACAGGTTCAGGAAACCCCACTACAAGGTAGGCTGCCTGGAACAAGTCACTTCTCACCTTTCCCCTGTTGCTTCTCTCTTTTTCTTCTGCAAAATGAAAAGGGTTAGCAGAAGCCATCTCTAGGCCACCCTTGAGATCTATGGGTCTAGATCTTTCATTTATTTCCCATGGCCACAGCAGCTAGTAAACAGTCAGGTGTAGCCAGAATGGACTTTGTTTTCTTTGAATGACTCAGCTCGCCTCATTGAGCTTCCCTGGACGCTGGGGCTTGCTCTTCTGGGGCAGGACCAGAGCTTCCCATGTGATGAGTCCTGGCGCTGGCTGAGGGGAGGTGTGTTAACGTGGTCTACGCTGGGGGAGGGGCCAAGTCAAGAACCAATCGGCCCTGGTCGTTCAGGCGGCGCTTGATGATGTAAAAAACTCTATAAGAGGGGAGAGGACAGCTTGAAGATCCTCCTTTCCTTTTCCGGTTGGAGCCAGAGACTCCTACAGCCGAAGCTGAGCTGCCGGTAGCAGAGCTGACTAGAGGCTAGTGGGTAATCTTCTTACCGTAGAGGGGAAGCATGTATACGATTTTGCTTTATACCATCTCGCTTCTCTGTGGCCTCCTGGTTACCCTTGCAAGGCGGACTTATTGGGCCTGGAAGCTTTTGATGAAAATATCAAAATGGGGACGCTGGTTTGTGGGCTTGTTATTGTGGAGTGTAAATACATGCTTTAGTTCTCCTGCCTTCTGCCTAGAGAATTCCTTATATCCTGCGGTTCCGGACCTTTTAGGCACATATGAGATTCTCTTTGAAATCATAAATTCTGCCTTCCTAATATATCAGGAAATCCTTGTTTGTTGACTGGGTAGGGGAAGATGGATGGATGAGCAGAGAGGCATCTCCAGTGTTAGCAAAGTCATGGAAAACACATGCCCTCTCAGTTTCCTCCAATGGATCTGAAATCTTGTTGCAGTGGGTACTCTGTCTGATGGTACAGATGACTACCCTTTCAATCCTTACCATTCCATATGATCCATTCCCTCCCATAAATGCTCCACCCAACACACATTTCTTAGCATTGGGGATAGAAATGGAAGACATGGGCTGTCCTGGAGGTACCCTTCATTATTGCTACAATTCATGATGTCCTCTGCTATTTCAATCAGTCAAATCAGTCAATCAGTACAATCTGCGTAATTCCTAATTTACTGTACAATGTGTTGAAACCTACTCAGTCCCTCTCCTTTGCTTTTTCAATCACCTACAACCTCAGGGCCTCAGAGATTTTGGTATAGCCATGGTTCTCAGCCAGACAGTAATATTCCTTATCATTATGAATGGCAGAGTATTTTACCCTTGGCCCAAGTGGTGCCTAACATAGAATCTTAACTTGGATCAACAAGAGTTCCCACTATAATGCTTGGTGAACCTTCTCTTCAGTCATGAGTTCATTTTTTATGAAGCATTTTAAAATGCCTGCCTATTGCTTTTGCTGCAAAGTTAACATTTCTTCAAAAAATTATAAATCCTTCAATCCATATGATGAGCAAGGCCTAATATAATATCGGGATGGAGAAACTCTGAGGCCTGAGGTTCTTAAACTGCCACCATATCAATTCTTCAAATAAAGTCTTCATGCCATAATTTGATTTTGCTAGTGTAAAAATGAAAAATTCACTTGTTCAATGGAAAAATTTCTCAATGTATATATACTTCATTTCTTTTAAGTTTACTAAGATCATGCCATATGCAGAAAAATTCTTCTTTTGTTTGTTTTTCTGGAGATTGGGTCTCCCTTTCTTATTCAGACTGGAAGTTCAATGGATCCCAATGGGCCTGATCCCAAAACTGATTGCAAAGGAGCTTTGACCGGCTCTGGTTCCAACATGTGTTGGCTCTCTCCCTCTAGGCTATCTGGTAGCCTTCCATTTGGGAGAGATCATATTGGTGCAGGACCTTAACACAAACACCCAACTAGCTTAGCCCTACCACAACTCAGAACTCTCAAGTTTAATCAATCCACCAGCCTCAGCCTCTTTAGTAGCAGGGTCTTCAACATAACAGCTCTGTCGCTACAGTAAAGTCTACCAGGCTTATTCCCTAATTGGCAAATGGTCATAGAGTATGAATATAATTTTTAAGGGAAGAAATCCAAGATATCAATATCCATCTGAAAAGAATGCTCTGAAACAACAATAATTAATTAGAGAAATGAAATTAAAACAATTCTGAGGTTCCACCTCACAAACATGAGGTTGGCAAAGTTGACAAAAAATGAAAGTGACAAATGATGGGGGGGGGAACAGATATATTAATGCATTGTTGGTGGAACTGTGAACTGATCCAGACGTTCTAGAAAGCAATTGGGAATTATGTCCCCAAAGTTCTTCAACTGTGAACAACTTTTGATGCAGAAAAACCACCATTAGGTTTATATCCACAAAGAGATCAAAGAAAAAGTAAAATGACATATATACACAAAAAGATTTAAAGCAGCTCTTTTGTGGTGACAAAGTAGTCATAACCATTGGGACAGTCATTAATTGAGAATGGCTGAACAATTCATGGTATATAAATATGATAGAATACTGTCGTACCATAATAAATAATGAAGGGAATGGTTTCAGAGAAACTTGGAAAAAGTTTGAATGGACTGATGCAAAGTAAAGTGAACAGAACCAAGAGAACAATTTACACAATTACAACAATATTGCAAAGACATGACACCTCTACAAAAAGGGAGAACATCAATGCAGACAAAGATACACGGACAAAATATACGGGCACAAACACTTGAGGTGAAAGTGCCATGGTAATTATTGCCTGAACTTGCACCTTCCATGACTTATCCAAGGCCAATAATTTGTTTAGGTCTCTTTATGACATGGCTTTTGAGGGCCAGGAAAACAAAGCAATCATAGAGTTTGGAGTTGGAAGGGGCAGTAGAGATCGTGGAATGCTAACCCATCAATTCCATGGACTCTTTAATGCAGAGAATCCTCCTGAAAGGATCCCAGAATATCACAATTGCAAAGGCTCTCAGAAACCTTCTAAGACAACCCAGACTTGAAGAGGTAAGCAGGACAGGAATAACTGTCATTATAACTGATATTTGTACAGTACTCAAAAGTTTGCAAAGTGTATTATATGATAGGATAATATATATGTGGTATATACTACATATTACACAGTATATTATTTTATTATATTATGGTGTATGGTAATGGTATATGCCATATTATATACAAGTATATCATCTTATGTGACATAATCACAAAAATTCTGTGAGATAAGAACCACTGGTAGTATCTCCATTTTTCAGTTGGGAGCATTGAAGCACAGAGAGGTAAAGTGGCTTAAGCACGATCAAACAGATAGTGTTGGGATTGGAAATCAGAGATCATCTGACTCCAAATTCAATGCACTTTAAACTATACACTGCTATTTCACCATATAATCTATAATCAATATGTTTTATCAATATTATTGTCCCCAGAATCACTGATTCAAGGTTTGGCTGCTTTTAGGTTACCTCTGACCATTTCAAAAGCTCTCTGATGATGGCTCATTCTAAGATTATGCAGGACAATCCAAACAGAAAAGGTTCTTTCATGTCTCTCTAGTACATTGAGAATTGAATGGAGGGTTTTCTATCATGTCCAGAAAAATGTAATTTTGTGTAATGAATGAATATGTGCACATACACACAAGTCAAATAAAATTAGATGACTAATTTGGAAATGTATATTTAATCACAATATGTTTGCAATCATAGAATAATGAAATTATTCAGCACTTAAATTAGCATTATACCTGTGTTAGGGTAACAATGAATAAGTTTTTCTCCCATAGGGAGATCCAGAAAGATCCTTCCTTAGACCCTACATCCATTCCCTATCTATCTTGCCAGCTTCCTCCTCTCTCAAAAATGAAACAATCTCCCATCTCCCAAACTTACATATTCACCTTGTTCCAAGAAAGACTTCAGAACAACACGTAGGGATTTGCTTCCTTGACCACTTCTAGATAATAAGCCAATTCATAAATTAGAAGGTGGAAGTGGGGTGGGTGAGAAGGATTCAAAGTTAGATCACTCAACATAGCTTTCGGGTGAACAAGGGAATTAATATGGACTAACTCTGAACTTACCTCTGGTCTGCAGGTCCTGAAGGCCAGTCATGAGATGAGAAGCATGGGATATTGCCCTTTTGTGGGCTTGATCAGCATCCTGTAAAAAGGAATTTGGAAAAATTAATTAATGTTGATATTAACAGAATCCCAGAAGGTCAGATTAGGAAAGGACTTCAGTGGCCACCAAGCCCAAATTATATCTGAATATGAAGTCCTTTTACAACTTCCCTGACAAGTGATCTCCTCAAAGACCTCACTTGAGAGGGAACCCACTATGTCCTTTAATTTTGTGCATGTTACATTGTAGAGAAATAATAGAAGCCATCAAGAGATGTGATTACTGGGGACTTCCATCCCTATCTAAACAGCCCATGGTTTTGTCTCATTTCATTTGTTTTCAATGTGACACTGTTTATCCTCCTAGAAAGGAAAGGACTCTACAAAGCTCCCTTACTGTCCCAATAACCAGCCTGTTGTGATGTTTAAAAAGTTCATGAGACATAGTTTCTGGGATGTTAATCATTTTATTAATAATGCTAGTATGTTTTTAATGAAAGAGGCCAGTGGCACTTTCAAATGCCAAAGAAACTCATGGTGGCAGGCTCACAACTTACATGCCCTCTGAAAAGTGGGTATTCCTGAGGGTAGCAATAAACTCTACTTGGTTAACAATTATTGAGAAAATGAATATTATAATGAGATGTGGGCTCATTCTAATGAGGGTCTTGGGGTTATGTGACTTGGGTCACCCAAGTCTTAGTCTTAGTCAAAGAGACTTATCAATGTACATGTCAAAGAGGGAATCCACTTCTACCCCAGACCTGTCTGACCAAACATAATGAACAGGAATTTATCAATTCTCTCATCCTGGCTGGGTAAGGTTTTTCCAAGATTTCCTACAATGGTTGATTTCTTGATAAGGAAGTGGAAAACCTTTAATCTTAATTCAATAATTGGTTATTAATATAAGAAAAAACACTTCTTTCATTGTGCCCGGTTGTATACTTTTTGGCCAAGGCATAGGACCAGAGACTTAGGATCCAATTAGTCTAACATCCTTATTTTACAGAAAAGGAACCAGAGGCATAGAAAGAAAATGTGTTCAGGATAACATAGCTGGTAAGTTGTCTAACATTTCCCCAGTCCCCCTCCCACCCTTGCCATTCCATACTAATTGGGTTCCATTGTGGATTTTAATTCATGGTCAGTTGAGTACAGAGGCCTTGCTGTCTTGAGGAGTGTACAAAGAATCACACCTAGCATATCCTGAACTATCCCATAGGGGCTTATTTCCCCAGGGCACCAGAAGAAAAATGAGAGCTATAAGTAATAACTGTGCAGCCTCCTGGCCTTAATCAAATAAGCACCAGGCATTTTCAATGTGCAAAAAAGAAGGTATTTAGGATACAAAGGAAAAAAATAAAACAGTCCCGGCCCTCTAGGAGCTTACAACATATTGGGAGAAATACTGATGTAAATATAAATACATTAGAAACACAGTCAGAGATTGGTTTCAGGCCCCTTCCTAAAGACCTCTAGGGAGAATCAGGATGGGAGGGAATAGGGGGAGGGAGGAGGAAAGGAGAGGAAAAGGGGGGAGGGGGAAGAGGGAGAAGGGGAGGAGACCATAGCTACTATTTAGAACAGAGCTTCATAAACTATGGGTTGTGACCCCACATGGGGTCGAATAACTGAAAATGAGGGTCACAAAAAATTTGGCAATGGTAAAAAGTTTCTGAGTGTGTAACAACCAAAAATTAATTCAAAATCAAACACATGATGAATCTGAGGTATTTTCTGGCAGCACTTCCTGTGTTGCATAGGGTGACTTCACTGCAGCCTTGGTTCTGAACATAAACATACACGCTGTGCACTGCACATGCTGTCACACCATACAACAGCAACAAATGCTGCCAGAAACACCTTGATTCAGATTCAAGACTATTGCATGTTATCAATTGCAGTGTTTTTTACTGTACATGCAAAGTTTTCTGCTTTCACAGAAACATAGTAGTTTAATTACAGAAAAAAGACAATATTTATCTACCATCATTCCTCAGCATGTATCAAATTAGTATATCTTCAGATTGGGTTGTGTTAGAATGTTTGATTTTTAAAATTGCTGTTATCTCCTTCTTTTAAACATAAATGTTTAATTGCAGCAAGTAAAGACAAGGACCTTTTAATAATATTTCTCCATCATCACTGTTGTATGTTAAGTTAAGCACAAATGTAATTTCATAAACTAAAGCTAGTATTTGAGAAATTATTAGCAATCTATATTCATATTTTAGGACAATTTTTTTTGATTACAGATAAGTGGCTAAATTTAGACAGAAGTAAAAATATTGATGACAATACAACAAAATTTTCACTACCAGGCTGTAGTACACCTAAATTGACAAGAAAAAGAAAATATATTGAATCATTTTTGCAATATGGATTTACTTCTAATGATGAGGGGGTGGAAAAACCTCTTTGTCAATTTGTAATGAAGTGTTGGCCATGGAGAGGATGAAACCAGCTCAACTAAAATGACATCTTAATACCAAACATGAAGCACACTGCAATAAACAAAAGGAATATTTTGAATGACTTTTAAAATCTTCAAATAATGAAAAACAATGTTTTGGGAAATTTGTTACTGTTAATGAAAATTATTTACTTGCATCTTATGAAACTTATTTAATTGCAAAAACTAACGAGTACTACACGATAAGAGAAGATATTGTGTTACCTGCTGCTATTAAAACATCAGAAATAGTTCATGGGAAAAAGTATGGGGATGGAATTTGTAAAATTCCTTTATTGAACGATACTATTTCCAAAAGAATTTCTGGAATTAGTAATGGCCAATTCCAGCAGCTTATTACCAGGCTTAAGGGCAGTCCAAAGTTTACAATTCAGTTAGATGAAACAAACGATATTTCTAAAATGGCACAGTTAATTTATGCAAGATATGTTTATTAAAGAAGCATGTATGAAGAATCATTACTTTGTCACCCTTTGGAAGGGCACACAATCTGTGAATTTTTCACAAATGAAGGTTTACAATGGAAAAAATTGTGTTGGAGTCTGTACAGGTATTGCTGGAGCAATGATGGGTGAGAAAGCTGTATTTGTAGCATAAGTGAAGTGGGTGATAATGAACATACCACTTTTACTCACTGCATGATCCAGCAGGAGGCACTTGTATCAAAAAAATATGAGATAGATGCTGCACTGCACAATACTATCAAAACCATTAACTTCATTAAAATTTGTACCCTTAACAGTCATTGCTTTAAAACCTTTGGAAAGACATGGACTCTGATTACAAAAGCTTATAACTACATAAAGAAGTAAAGTGGCTCTCAAGAGGGTGTAGTTTGAACAGACTATTGAAATTGAGAGATGAAGTTGTTATATTTTTGACTGAGCAGAAATCAAATTTTGTTATAATGACTCATGACTTTCAAAACTCTGTTATTTGTCAGATTTTTTTTAAAAAAACCTCAATGATTTCAACATGTCACTGTAAGGGAAAAACTGCAACATTTATGTTAAAAGATATAATTGAAGGTTTTACTTAAAAAGTGAACATATGGAATAATCTGGTGGAAATGGTTCTTTAGAAATGTTTACAGCTACAGATGATTTTATAATTGAAAATAACCTTCCCAAAGATTTAATTGTAAGAGTTATAATTGATCATATGAAGTACCCTTAAAAAGATTCAGAAATATTTCCCTTCAAATTTTGATTCTAAAAAACTAAGTTGGGTTCATAAACCATACTCAATTGTAATAAAAATGTCAGTCATCTGCCATTAAAAGTTCAAGAAGAATTTGCCAAGTCATCAAGGGGCACACGTTTAAAACTTGAGTTTCCTTTAAAAAAATAATTAAATAAATTTTGGCTTGGTGAGTAGGACAGAATTTCCAACAATTTCTGAAATGGCCCTAAACATACTTCTGCCATTTTGTACTACATATTTATGTGAAGTGACATTCTCAACATTGATAATTATAAAAACAAAATAGCAATCAACTCTGAACAATGTTGAAGATGCTTTATGTCCTGCAGTATCAAAAATTCTGCCAAGATTGAATTCTTTTTTTTCATTTTTTAAAACAAGGTAGAGTATTTATTACATACTTTTTTTCCATTTAATAGTATTTTTTTCCAGTTACCTGTATAGTTTTTTAATTTAATTTATTTGATATATTTAGTTCTCAGCATTGATTTTCACAAGAGTTTGAATTACAAATTTTCTCCCCATTTCTACCCTCCCCCCCACTCCAAGATGGCATATATTTTGGTTGCCCCGTTCCCCAGTCAGCCCTCCCATCTGTCACCCCACTCCCCTCCCATCCCCTTTTCCCTTCTTCTCTTGTAGGGCAAGATAAATTTCTATTGGGGTAAGATACCCAATTGACTGTGTATGGTATTCCCTCCTCAGGTCAAATCCGATGAGAGCAAGATTTACTCATTCCTCCTCACCTGCTCCCTCCTCCCTTCCTAGAGAACTGCTTTTTCTTGCCACTTTCATGCGAGATAGTTTACCCCATTCTATCTCTCCCTTTCTCCCTCTCTCAATGTATTCTTCTCTTATCCCTTAATTTGATTTTTTTAGATATCATTCCTTCATATTCAGCTCACCCTGTACCCTCTGTGTATATATATATATATATGTATATGTATATACATATATATATACACCTACATATATACATACATAGACACACACATACATATATATGTATACACACATATATATGCATATTCCTTTCAGCTACTATGATATTGAGGTCTCATGAATCATACACATCATCTTTCCATGTAGGAATGTAAACAAAACAGTTCAACTTTAGTAAGTCCCTTATGATTTCTCTTTCTTGTTTACCTTTTCATGCTTCTCTTGATTCTTGTGTTTGAAAGTCAAATTTTCTATTCAGCTCAGGTCTTTTCACTGAGAAAGATTGAAAGTCCTCTATTTTATTGAAAATCCATATTTTGCCTTGGAGCATGATACTCAGTTTTGCTGGTTAATTGATTCTTGGTTTTAATCCTAGCTCCATTGACCTCCGGAATATCATATTCCAAGCACTTCAGTCCCTTAATGTGGAAGCTGCCAGATCCTGTGTTATCCTGAATGTTTTTCCACAATACTCAAATTGTTTCTTTCTGGCTGCTTGCAGTATTTTCTCCTTGACCTGGGAACTCTGGAATTTGGCCACAATGTTCCTAGAAGTTTTCTTTTTGGGATCTATTTGAGGAGGCAATCGGTGGATTCTTTCAATTTCTATTTTGCCCTTTGGCTCTAGAATATCAGGGCAGTTCTCCTTGATAATTTCTTGAAAGATGATATCTAGGCTCTTTTTTTGATCATGGCTTTGAGGTAGTCCAATAATTTTTACATTATCTCTTCTGGATCTATTTTCCAGGTCAGTGGTTTTTCTAATGAGATATTTCACATTGTCTTCCACTTTTTCATTCCTTTGGTTCTGTTTTATAATATCTTGATTTCTCATCAAGTCACTAGCTTCCACTTGTTCCAATCTCATTTTTAAGGTAGTATTTTCTTCAGTGGTCTTTTGGACCTCCTTTTCCATTTGGCTAATTCTGCCTTTCAAGGCATTCTTCTCCTCATTGGCTTTTTGGAGCTCTTTGCCATTTGAGTTAGTCTATTTTTTAAAGTGTTGTTTTCTTCAATATTTTTTTCAGTATTTTTTGGGTCTCCTTTAGCAAGTCATTGACTTGTTTTTCATGGTTTTCTTGCATCATTCTCATTTCTCTTCCCAATTTTTCCTCTACTTCTCTAACTTGCTTTTCCAAATACTTTTTGAGCTCTTCCATGGCCTGAGACCAGTTCATGTTTTCCTTGGAGGCTTTTGGTGTAGGCTCTTAGACTTTGTTGACTTCTTCAGGCTGTATGTTTTGGTCTTCTTTGTCACCAAAGAAAGATTCCAAAGTTTGAGACTGAATCTGAGTGCGTTTTCACTGCCTGGCTATGTTCCCAGACAACTTACTTGACCCTTGAGTTTTTCAGCAGGGTATGACTGCTTGTAGAGCAAAGAGTACTTTGTTCCAAGCTTGAGGGGATGCGCTGTTGATTTCAGAGCTATTTCTATACAGCCAGCTCTGCCACACCAGCACTCCTCCTTCCTCAAGAACCACCAACCCAGACCTGACACAAATCTTAAGCAGGCTCTGCACTCCTGCTCTGATCTGCCACTTAATTCCTCCCACCAGGTGGGCCTGGGGCCAGAAGTAACTGGGGCTGTAGTTCTGTAGCTGCACCTCCCCCGCTGCCCCTGGGGTGGTGGCCAAACCACGAACTCTGTCCCCTGCAGCTTTTCCCACCAACCTTCTCTGTTTTTTGGTTTTTTTTTTTTGGTGTTTGTGGGTTGAGAAGTTTGGTAACTGCCACAGCTCACTGATTCAGGGTGCTAGGGCCGGTACCGCCTGGCTCCTGGTCTGGTTGGTCCTGCCACTGCCCACGCTGAGCTCTGTTCCCCTCAGCTCCGTACACGTGATAGACCTCATCCAGCAACCATCCAGGCTGTCCTGGGCCGGATCCCTGCTTCCCTCTGCTATTTTGTGGGTTCTGCAGTTCTAGAATGTGTTCAGAGACATTTTTTATAGGTTTTTGGAGGGACGTGGTAGGGAGCTCACGCAAGTCCCTGCTTTCCAGCTGCCATCTTGGCTCCGCCCCCCTGTCCAAGTTTGAATTCTTTATGTAAAAATAAAGACGTAAAAAAAAAATAAAGAAGTACATCCATCCATTAATATGCAAATTTGCTTTCAGCTTTAGTAAAATTATGTGTATATCAAAGAATCATTTTAAAATAAATTTCTTTATGATTTATTATCAGTAAATGCTTGATTTGTATGCCTATTTTATATATCTGTATACCTGGGGTTGTGTAAAAATTTCTGGAGCAAAAAGGGGTTGCAAATGGAAAAAGTTTATGAAGCCCTGATTTAGAGTAGAAGGTCCTTGGTTCTACCACTTAACCATATGATAAAGAAAATTCTCTCTGAACCTTAGCTGAATTATTCATAAAATGGAGATGAGGTTTTGTGCTATTTATCTTACAGGTACGTAAAGACTTCTTAGCTGCAAAATCCATTTAAAGACTAGTTTCTTAAACTGTGGGACTTTCACCAAAAGGAAGGTAGTATTCTTAGAAATATCCTTACCAGTTTTAAAATGACAGGGGAAGGGAAAAAGCATTTATTAAGCACTTTCTATGCACTAGAAATTGAGTTAAGTGCTTTACAAATATTATTTCATTTGATCCTCACAACAACTCTGGGAGGTAGGTACTATCATGATCCATTTTACAGCTGAAGAAACTGAGGTAAGTCAGGGTCACAGAGTGAATATCTGAGCCTCAATTTGAACTCAGTTCTTCCTAACTCTAGACCCAGTCCCCTACCCACTGTGCAACCTCCAGATGCTTTTTGGTACAGATACCACAGTAGAGATAAGAGGAAGGATGGTGGAATGGTTAGAGAGATGACCATGGGGACAGGAAGGACTTGGTTTAGCTCTTATCTCTGATCAACATGCTAGCTATGTGACCACAAGCAAGTCAGCTTCTCAACATTGTGGGTACTTCTCTAAAACTATAAGTTACAGACCAGTTGCCAATATTCATCACTGGATGGACTTTCTACACTATGAGTTCGCCATATAGATAAAACCACAGGTCTAACCCAAAACAAACAAAACCCACAATGAACAAAAACTACAGTTGTCACATGGAAGTGAAACAAATAAATAGGGGAGTCATTTGAATAAATGGATCTTAACAAGATGAACAGTGCCCCCAATATTACTACATAGTTTAGAGTGATGCCAATCTTGGAGACCTGAGCTCTCCCTGAAAAATCCAATTCTTGTGCCAAATTTTTAAGTCCTAAATCATCTTTGATTTTAAGACATACTGGGGAGGAAAATTAATTAGGTTTTCTCAATTTTCCTTTTGGCAGGGAAGTGAAGTAATTTGCTTCAAAGGGTCTCTTTGATCATCAGTTTATTTGATCCTAACTCTAAGAACATTAGCTTTAACAAAGAACAACTTAATTCTGAATCCTCCATACAAGTGCAGCCAGCAGCACGGTAAGTTGGATTAGAGGTTTAGAAGCTACTGCTGACCTTGGGAAAGTCACAGCTCCTTCTGAATATCAGTTCTCTCATCTGCAAAATGGGGGTGATAATGCTAGTAGCCACAGTAGTGTGCTGTAAAGAAATGGCAAAGTCTTCAAATCCCTCAGGGAACTCTGTTGAGAGCTGAAAACTCCTACTGCAGAAACTCCCTCCCTTGAGGCAGATTGCAACCTTCTTTGATTTAACTCAGATCCCTGATCATACAATCTCAGGGCCAGAAGAAACCCCTCAGAGTCCATGTAGCCCAGTGTACAGCAGACAAAGAATTTGCTTTACAAGATCTAACACTCTTGGTCACCCAGTGTTTGCTTGAAGACCTTCTTTGAAGGCAAACCACTACTGCTTGAGGCAGCCCATAGATGGTCAACAAGTTTTTTCTTCCATCAAGCCTAAAACTACCTTTCTGAAAATTCATAGGCTCTTAATATATTCTAAAAATATTACCCCCCTCCAAAGGGCTCCCCACCTCACCAAGTTATGGCTGCCTTATGGGAAGTAGAGTCAGTGCAAGGGAAACAACACTGAGCTTGGAGTCAGAGGAGTGAAAATCCAGCTCTGCCATTAACTATCCCTACATCCATGGTTAAGTCACATTGCTGCTCTGAGACTCAGTTTACTTATATGTGAAAGGAAGGTATCAGACTATATGACTTCTAAGGTCCTTTCCAATTTAAAAATTACGCTCTCTGTCAAGTTGGGTGCTCACTCTCTCTCCCTTCCTCCCTCTCCTTGCCCTCTTCATCTCTCCTTCCTTCCTTCTCTCTCTCCCCCCATAGACAGACAGACACACACACACACACACACACACACACACACACACACACGGTGACTCACTTCTGTCTTGGACAGGAGGGACTGAGGTCTCGTCTACACAAAGAAGTGAAGGAAGGGATGGTGAGTATGAAGGTGTTCTATGAAGCACATCGAGTAAGTGACTTGGCCAGAGACATAAAATAAGTGAGTAATCGGAGGAGGGGAAAAGCAAAGACTATCTAAAAACCAAGGGCTTCCCCTGTTATGGGTCCCAGACCTACTAGGTGATCAGTCTAGGGAAGCCTGTACCCCCGTTTCTCAGAATCCTATTTTTAAATGCAGAAAATCAAATGCCCAGGATTATAAAGGAAACTAATTCTATTGAAGCACTGTTATTTAAAAGAAAAAAATATTGTACCCTAGATTAACAACCCCTGGTATAAATAGTTATGATGAAAAATATTTATTGTAACAGCCATGGCTGGTCTATCTTTATGCTTTTAATTTCCACAAAATTATATCGGAACAAATTTTGCCAATGAACATAATGAATTTTTCAAATACCTTCTATTTGGCTAAGTTAACAACGCACAGTTCTTAGGGCGCTCTCAGTCCAGTTCTCCCTGGGCATCCTTGTAAACTCCCCATTGGGGTGTAGCTTAGCAACTGAATGACCAAGAGGCATTTCCTCTTGGCCTTGGTTGCATTTTTTTCAACTCAATAAATCAATTTAAAACACATCTTGACCCCCATTCCACATCATTTTAATGGGAAAAGGAGAAAGATCCAAAACAACTAATTCAATTGTTTTTTCAGGCTTCACTCTTTAAGTGTTGCCCCAGACTATGTCTGACCCCTTGGACTCACTGGGGGAAAAATTAAGGCAGCAAAACCTAGCAGGAAAACCATTCCTGTTGCAAGACCTGGGAAGATTTAATCGCCACCATCCCCAAGGCAAACTAAACAAAGCAAAGTACCAAGAGAATAAGAAGTAGAAGAGAGAGAGGAAGAGAAATTGGTTCTTTTTGAGAACCAACATTTCCCCAAAACACTTAAAACTCTTAAGGGGGGAACATATATAGAAACGTCACCAAAATATATTTGCAAGAATAACAATTCCCATTTATAAATGTATTGATGGATCTCTATCGTATTATAATTTATATATTTATAGATTAGTGAATGAAATGGCTGAGTGAAAAAAGCAGGTGTTTACTATGTCTCAACAACCGTGTTAAAAGCAAAGGATACAAATTCAAACAAAACGTAAGACGTTCCTCTCCTCAATGAATTTCTATTCTGGAAGACAATGCCATTACATATAGGAGAGAGGTAGTCAGGGAGGAATATCTTCGTTTAGAAAGTCACAGGGAAGACAAGTGAAGCCATAGAAGAAAAGACTGACGCATCATTTCCAGCAGCAATGGATAGCAGTATTGTTTGACTGTGGTTCCAGAGTTGAAAAATGAGGGGATGCATAAGGTCAACAGCAAGGTAGTGATAAAGATAGATGGCGAGTGTGTAAAGCATGGCTGGGGCCATCTACATAGAAAGCGCCATGGAGCGCATTCGCCAACCATGATAGTGAGGGTCCCTGGGCAGGCATCACAGAGTCCAAAGTGAAGTCCTCCAGAGTGTACTCTGGCACAGAGGGCACAGTAGGAGGAAATATGGGATGAGAAGAAGGATTTGCACAGCAAGCAAGAGGTAGGGTCAGGCCTTGAGCTCTGGTCATTCAACTCTTGGTTATTTTCTGTCTTAATTGTTCTCTCTTAGGATTAGGCTTATCTCTGTTTTAAGACCATCTCTCCCCACCTGGATTAAAGAATCAGTAAAATGGAAGCTCTTGAGGGGAGTTACTGCTTCTTTTTTGTCTTTGTTCTCCCGGTGCCTAACACATAGAAAGTGCTACAAAATGCATGTTGGGTTAGAATGAATGGAATTCACAAACCGTAATGAACAAGAAGCAGAGTGACCCCAAGGAAAGTGCACCATCTTGGAGTCATGAAACCAAGGTTTGAATCCTGACTCAGATGCTTATTAGCTGTGTAACTAGGTAAAATTCCCTTTGATTCCCAGAGGGTCAGATTGCTCATATACAAAATGGAGATAATACTAATGCTCTACTGCCTACCCCAAAGTGTCTCTATAAGGAAAGTACTTGGGAACCTTCCAGCATTACTGAAATGGAGGCAATTATTATAAACAGACAGGGAAAGAGCCTTCCCTTCTTCTCTTTCCTTCTCCCTAACCCAGTGTCTCCCTCTATCTCTATCTCCCCCTCTCCTTTTCTCTCTTCCTTTCTTCTCATTGTGCTTCTCCTCTCTCTCCTCCTCTGCTAATTTCTCTCCTTCTTTCTCTGTCCCTTTGCCCTTCTTTCTTTTATTTTTTTTCTCTGGAGGGCATAGGGCAAGTGGTGTTCTCCCTTTTCTGATTCCATTTTTGGATAGATTTACCCCTTGATCTCAAGAAAGATCAGCAAGTCTCTGAACTTCCTACTGTTGTTTATTAAGGTTAGGTTTAAGTAAACTAAAAGAAATTTGTTCTCTGGAAGTGATCTCCTGGTCCATCAAATCCACCCAGCCAATTCCATCAGGAAGTTGTAAACTCCGAATGGTTCATCTGAGTATTTATTTTAAGGGAGGGAAGAGGGAGGAGGAATAGGAATAAGTGGGCCACATATGGCAGTAGAAACATGTCATTTTTCTATTGAAAATTTCAGTACTTATGCCTTTAAAATAACCCCAATTGGGTCAGGAAAATGAAGACAGAATCACAGAATTTTAGAATTTCAGAGTTACAAGAGGCTAGACATCTAGTTAAATGCACATCTGGAAAGAATAACAATGGTAACATAGCCAAAGAGTGGTTGTCCAGCTTCTGGTGAAGGCCTCCAATCAAAGGGAACCTACTACCTCTTAAAGCAGCCCATTGCACAAGAGGGTTTTAATTGCCTCAGACCAAGCTTACATTTGCTCCTTTGCATCCTTTACCTCTGGACCCCTGGGGGCCAAACAGAATCAATCCAGTATCTCTTCTACAGGAGAGCCCTTCAGATACTTAAAGAGAGCTATCATGGCTTTCTCTTTTTTTTCTAAGACGCTTCTGTTGATTCTGTCCCACAAAGAATTCTGCTTTTTCTCATATCTTCTACAGACTAACCATATCACCACATCCCTGACTCTAAGACTACTCCCAAATCCAAACTGTTTCTTTATTTTGCATCATTATTAACTATGGGACAATGATGATTTCACTTGACATGCATGCGCAGACCTAGATGCCTTTCTTTTATTTTTTAAATTTTATTTCATTCTGTACTTAAGTAATAAAACAAGCAATTCCATAACACAGTGGAGTGGGGGGGGGGAAGGAAGATGATTGTACACGAAACTACAAATGTATTACGTACAACTTGCTGTTCCTTTCATAGATCTTCATCCAGATCAGATCAGCCTAGCATAGCGCAGATCTAGACAAGGTACAACAAAGAATGGGAACAAATAAAACGACTGTTTTCTGCATGTGAAGCTTTGTTATTCATGATGAAACTTCCAGGCACTAATCAGTCAGCTGTAAATTTTCCATTTTGAAGAAGAAAATGAGAAACAAAAAGTCAGCTACTACTTTTGCTTCAGGGTCAGCTTGTAGAGAGGTCTATAGGATTTTTGTGAACTGAGACTTAGTGTATCCTCATTAAACTTACTCTCCAATAGCTCTGTCTTAGCCATTTTTTCTCTTCAAGATGGTATCTTCCAGATGCTGCCAATTACTGCTTCTTATATTGTTTTCTAGGGGAATATTAAATTCAGTTCCTTTTATCCCGTGCCTAAGGCCAACACTGTAGCAGTCGATCTTTGTAATTCAAACATGTCTGATATCTTAGATTCAATTGCCCTGTTTAAGACCTACATTTAATGAAGAACTGGTCAACGTGAGGTTTAATAGATAAAGTAGAATTGCTCCATCTTAGAAATCTCTCTTCACTGAAGTTGAATCGCCACAAATATTATCAGCTTCATTTACAGACTGGGGTTTCTGCCATTTGCATTGCCCTCTGATGCTATCATGAAGTTACAAAATGTCTAGCTGAGGCTTCCCCTGCCACCCAAAACTACGCCACCTGGTGAAGAAGAAAAGTAGGAAGAGCTCAGGAAAAGTGCAGGAAGTGGGGAGGGGTTCTTCAGTGAAGTAAAAACCCAATTTCCCTTTTATTCTTTGCTGGTGAGTCATGATGTAGAATTAACCCATTTCTGAAAATATCAATGTGGCTCTTTTTTCCATGTTGAAACAAGCTGCTGAAGATGAAGAGGCAGAAATAGTCATATACCTCCGCTGAAATCAACCTTAAAAAGCAGGAAACCAGGATACAATGTGGATGAGGGCATGTGCTCATTTCTTTGTGTGATAGCAAATACTTGTCCATCGATATTAAAGAAAAGGGAGAAATTCCAGGGTGGCAACTAATTATTCAATTCTATTCTATTCACTGAACACTTATGAGTCAGCTAAGTGGCCTAGTGGATTTAGCACTGGACTTGGAGTCAAAAAGACCCAAGTTCAAATCCAGCCTCAGACACTTACTAGCTGTGTGACCCTGGGCAAATCACTTAGCCTCTATTTCCATTTCTTCATCTGTAAAACAGGGATGATAATAGCATGTTATCTCCCAGGGTTGTTGTGAGGGTAAAGAGAGCTAATATTTGCAAAGGGCTTTTCAAACCTTAAAGTGCTATATAAATGCTAGCAATATTGTTGTTATTAATTATTAAGCACCTAAAGAGACAGATAAAGCTTTCATTAAGTGCTATGTTTCAGTCACCATACTAAATGCTTGAGATACAAATAGAAGGAAGACAGACAACTAATGTCCTCACATTCCAGTAGGGAAAATAATACATAAAGGAGAGCTGGAAAGGGATGTGAGGCTAGACACGGCAGCTTGGTCCAAAAACAGGGGTGGAGACTTGGTTATAGGTAAGGTGAGGCAAAAGCTTATCTATCAGAGCCAACAGTCACTCCAAGGTCAAAGTCCAAATTGACAATGAGGAAGAAGCAGGGATGAAGGATGGAGTGGAAACACCAGAGTCTGGAGCTGATGGTCAGGAAGCAGGTAGCCTGCTACATACAAGACATCCCACTACAAGCCAGGTCCTTGCAATACAAAGACAAAAATCAAACAGTCTCGGCCCTAAAGGAGCTTGCCTTCCACTGGAGAGTTATGTATGCATAGAAGAATAAATATGAAGTTTGTAAAAAGTAATTTCCAGAGGGGAAAAGCAATAACACCTGGGGATGGCAAGGAGTTGGGGTTGAGGGGAGAATCACCAAAAACTTCCTGTAGAAAAAATCCCTTGAGAAGTGCTTTGAAAAAAATTAGGGATTCGAAGAGGCAGATGTAAGAAGGGTGGATTTTGGACATGGGTAACTACTTGTGCAAAGGCCTAGAGAAGAAAATAGAATGTAGTATACAGGGAAGAATAAGCACTTTTACTGGAATAGAGAATACATGAAAAAAACCATAAGATCATCCACAGATTTAAATCTAGAAGGGACCTTAGAGTCATAAATCCAACCCACTTACATTTTAGAGATGAGCAAACTGAGACCCAGAGTGTGCCAAATGATTTGCCCAAGGTCACACTGCCAATACACAAAATTTAGACACTTCTTCCTGCCTTTGAGTCCAATGCTCCACGGATGCTGCCTTCCTTGGACAAGCAGGTAAGTGGGAGTCAGTAATGGCAGAGCTTGAATGGTGATCTCTTAGAGTCAGACCATCGAACCTTATGAATAATTTCACAGCTGATACCATAGCATAAGACAGAGCCAGTAAACTCTATTCTGCTTATGGGACTCAAGAGGAATGCAGTTAACAATAACAGGGTGGTCTACCACTGCCTTGTTTAACCAATCTGACCCAACTGCTGCCCTCAAGAGATCTGCATATGCTAATCAAGTTTGAATGATCAAAGAAGTTTACCAGAATCTTGACGCCTGTTCATGATTGAATATGATTGATACTGCTAGTTGTTTTCTGGCTCATTTCTCATCATGACTAAACATGGACCAAGAAGAGATTCTACTCAGAAATGTGGTTGCACTTCCAAGATCCTGACCTTCCCACTATGACTATAACCTCCTGACCTGTCAATTCTCCTATTCCCAAAGACCCTGTTTCACCATTATGACCAGCTATGCCCATCCCATTTCAATCAGTCTATTAGCCCATTTTTTAATTTTCCTTGATTCTATATCAGTCTATATGCCACATCTGGCTGATTCAAAGTTGTCTTCACCATCACCCTGGACTTCCTCGCCTCCTTGACCTTCTATTGAATCCACCTTACCAATCTCAATCACACCCTTCCTTGGCTTTCTTCCCTGCTAGAAAAGGTACCTCCAAAGTCAGTCAACCAGTCAGTAAACATTTATTAAGTGCTATGTGCAAACTCTGGAGATACAAAGAAATGAAGGTGGTCCTTGTTCTAGAGTAGTCCAGGGTCTGATGGTGGGAGACGACATGAAAACAACTATGTATAAACACTTTACCCACATGATACATTAGATATAATTAATAGAAGGAAGACATTAACATATTCAAGAGTAAGATAACTGGGGTGAGGAGACCCTTATTTGAAGGGTCTGACTGAAATGAGGGCCCAGGAAGTAAATCTATTTGGCAAATCTATTTGACAGTTCCTGAAGCAATGAACTCTAAGGGACAAGAGCATTAGGACAACATTGCTCCCTATGGTCTATGGTCATGGTCAAAAGAGGTCACTGGAAAAAGCTGATTGCATAGCTGCCAGAGGATTCTGATATCTTTATCTGATATCCTGAACTCTCTTTCTTTTTCAGGTCTCAAACCAAAGAACCATAGAATATCAGAGGAATATTAGAGATCATTTAGTTCATTCCCAACTTTTGTGTTGTAGTTGAGTCATTTTCAGTCATGTCCGACTCTGCATGACCTCATTTGGGGTTTTCTTGGCAGAAATAATGGAGTGGTTTGCCATTTCCTTCTCTAGCCCATTTTACAGATGTGGAACTGAGGTAAATAGGGTTAAGTGACTTGCCCAGGGTCACACAGTAAGTGTTCTACCCACTGTACTATCTAGCTGCCCATATTCCCTACTTTTACAGATGAAGAAATAGAAACCTAGAGGATAAATGACTTGCTCAAAGGCATGCATATAGTTAATGACAGAAACACTATTCCAAAAAAGTTGTCCTGGGACGACTTCCAGGTCAAGCTTTATCCTACACTAGATATACAGATACAAATGAGCAAACAAACAGGAAACATGACCGCTGCCTTCAAGGAACATATAATCTAGTGGCAGGGTGAGGAGAGGGAAGACAATACAAAAAGAGGAGGTGAAATCATTGGGAAAATGTGTTTTCCTTAACAGTTAGGTACATGTCTGACCATCTCTTCTGGTCATCACAAGCTCTAAAATGAAATGGTCACCTTCTCCAAGATGTCTGCTGCTCTAAGTTCACCAGCTAGATTTCTTTATTGGCCAGATGACAGAAACATAGGATTAGAATTAAAAGGGATGATAGATAACCTCAATTTACATAAAAGGAAACTGGGAACCAGCTAGGTTAAATAATATGCCTAGAGTTATAATAAATAACAGAGACTTGAACCCAGGACATCTGACTCTAAAGTCCAATATACTTTCCACAGTACCCCGCTAAGGACATCTTTCTTATTACTTGTTTTTTTTCCCCCTAAGGGTTGGGCAAGGTCTCTGAGACTCATCCTCTTCATGCTTCGCTTGTCTTCCTTGTCCCCACCCCCATCCCAACTGTTCCAGTGCCTACAGAATACAGTCCAAATTCCTCAGCCCCCACAATCTAGCTCTCACCACAGTCCTTCATCCTCTACACAAATCTGGACTTTTCTTAAATGCTAGATTCTCATTTTTAATAAAATAGTTCTCCATTTCTGACTCATATGGTTACTCATGAATACTATCAATGTGCAAGCTAATATAGAAGACATAGTATTAAATTACTTTTATTAATAGAACAGAAAGGTATTAATTCAAGATTTCACTTTACCCTTCCAGAATATACTTGTAAACACACTAAAGATTAAAAACAATGACAACCCACATATGTCTGCAAAAGGAAAAGGGAGATTTTCAAATCTGTCCTTGGTTGCTATGGCATAATCAGACTTTCTTAACTGTACATTTATGTCATCACTCCTTACTTGTGGAAAGGTCTGTAGCTATAGACAGTTCCTTTATTAAACTATAAATTTTTCCTGAAGTGCATCAGCTGTGGTGGATAGCGTACAAATATTTAATAAGATCAACAAACCCTTGATAAACTGTTGAGGAAATCATAGGCAGAATTGCAGGTCCCTTCCTCAAAGATGCTTGGACACCCTGATGACTAAGTATAATTTCAGGGCTATCAATGGTAATTCCAGATGATGCCAGTTTTCTTGGATGTCAAACTAACTCACCTTGCAGACTTTAATAGATCTGTGATCTGATCAATATGAATACTCCTCCCAACAATGCCGACTACAAACCGTCCTTGTCTTTTCAAGCTGGGTGACTTTTGTCCACATATTCCCATAAATCTTCCATAGGGAGTTCACCTAATATGCTGAGGGCTTTTCCACTGCCTCTCTAATATGTGGGTCATCTATGCATTATCCCTCATGCCATATGATAAACCCATTATCTCTTCTGGTAGAGCAGCACCCCTTTTTCTGATGACATCCTCTTTGCTTCAGCTTCTGATGATGTTTGATAATATGGTAAAAAGTCTCCTGCCTCCAATGGCATTCCTCACTCTAGTGCTTTGGACCACTGTGTCCAACTCAAATAGAAACCAGGGCCACTAAACCACACATAAGCATCCCTGCAGGCTGCACATTGACTTAGAAAACCTTATATTAACATTACCTATATTCTATTCTATTTCTACTTATTTTGTTAAGTATGTCCCAGTTACATTTAAATCTGATTCCCTTGAGTATGGCCATTGAAGTCTTGCAGGTCTGTCACCTCTGTTTTGACCATGCTCAATTTTAATCCTTCAAAGACTATGGCACTCTGTGACTCATGTCCACATAGAATTACTTGAGAAAAAAATGGTATTAAAAAGGCAGGTCTTTGTTTCAGTTAGAAATTTGAAGTTATTAAAAGAACTATCCAATTTCCTCCAAAGCCATCTAGTCTGCTCTCTTCTTTCCATGCAATTCTAGATCTGGCTCATTGTTCAGCCACTTGTCCATCCAATTTCAAATCATATTCTGGCTAAATCATCCATTTGCTTTTTTCAATGTATATGGTTACATGGAATTCTTCTGAGTGATCATGGATCTCATTTAAAAGTCTACATATTCCAGGGTTTGATGCAATCAGTATATCATCCATAAATAGGAGCATATGGAGGACCTTGCCATTTACAGGAAATCCCTCTTTCCATTTGGAATCTAAACTGGAAAACCCCCATGGTGGTGGCATATTTTGCCAAATATACATAGCTTAGTTATATATCTTGTATTAAATTAATAATCAGAGGATCTCTGAACAAAGTTATTTATGTAGTCACATTTTGCAAAGAATCTAATATGATTTTGCACAGGAGATTTGCACAAGAGACATAGAAGTATGTCTATTAATTTTCCATTGCCCTTACCAAATCTAATGAGTTTTCTTTTAAATATAATCAATAATAGAAGTGGTTAGTTTAGGTCTATATCTTTCCATCAGATACATGACCATAAAGACGTAGTTTATTTTAGAAAATAACTTGGGAAATCCTGCCTCTTCCTTTCTAATATCTTTATTAACAATGACCTCAATACACATACAGATTAGTCTCATAAAAATTTTGTTAAGATGGAAAAGTAGTTTATGGCATGGTAACCATTCATATTCTCTGCTCTTCTTTGTTGGTGGTGGTGCTGGTGTTAACAAAAAGGCCCAAGATATCTTCCAAGCTTTTTATGGTCTTCTCTTTTTTAGAAACCTTAAGGATCAAACCTTCATTTGACTCAGAGGTCCACTGCTGGATATATACCTCAAGGAGGCCTTTGACAAAAAGAAAGGCTTCACATACACCAGACAACAACAACAGAAAACAAGTAGATGCCTATCAATTCGGAAGTGGCTAAACAATCTGTGATAGCTGAATGTAATGGAATATTACTGCTCTCAGAATGGAGGTGATGAAGAGTATAACCCAGAAAGATTTACATGAACTTATGCAATGTGAAGTAAGCAGAGCAAGAAAAATGGTACATATAATGACTACAACAATGTAAATAGAAAAAACAACCAGGAAAAAATTGAACATGGATACTGGTAATTTACAAAGAATAAGACTGACCTCAATGAAGAGATATGAGAAGATACCTCCACCTGTTCCTTTGCACAGGTGAACTATCCACAAGTGCAGAAAACTACACAAAATGGCAGATGTTTTCAATATGTTGATCAGGTTTGCAAGGTTTTCTTCTTTGTCTTTTTCTTTTCTCTTTTTAAGAAAATTATTTGTTATAAGGTATGACTTATAGAGGTTAGAGGGAAGGCTATAGTATAGGGGAAAATGTAAGTGCTGTAAAAAGAAAAGATATCAAAAATATATTTTTAAAACAGAATCAGTCTTTCAATGTCTTCACAGTTGTTTCACATCCAGCACTGATCTCTTCTGTATAAATTTGGTCTAGTCTTGCTGTTTTTTTTTCATTGTTTTCCTTAGTGCAATTTCTACTGACTCATTGAGGTCTGCGATGACAGAGTCCAAATATAATAGTACCATTCTCTTTAATAGTGAAAAAAGTTAGTTATAAATATATTTGCAGATCTTTCCCATTTTTCATGTTTGTTGTTGCCCTTCCAGTTTCATCCCTCAGGGATGTCCTCAGCGAGTAACTTTAGTTGGGTTTCTCATCAAGAATTCTTTAAATTTGTTTCTCCTGTGACGGTTTCTTGGTCTTTTATGAAGTGATGCTTCTTTTTATTTTCTACCATCCTCTACCATAAGATCTTACAAACTAGTTTATACTTTAAACCAGAATTGTCTTTGGCTGCCATATCTTTCCACTTGGCAAGGAACTCAAGTATTTCATGGCAAAGACAGTTTCTAGGCTTTTTTGTCTCCCTGTTGTGACAACTAGTTTACTATAACAATTCAAACTTCTTACGAAATGATGATACTTTATGTTTGTGTCTGTTCTTTTAACCCTGTCCTCTTTGCAAAATATACCATAAAGCCCCAGGGACCATTGGTTCGAAAACCCTTGTTCTAAGTCTCCCCCATGCTTCAGGGCCCACCTCCTCTGAGGAGTCTTGACCTCCTCAGTCTTTCAACTCCTGTACCGATGGTGTTTTATCTTTTATTCAATGCTTAGCATAGGCTGTGTTATGTTACTATTTTACATGTTTTTCCTATCACCCAAAAACTTTAAACCCAAAGAGGAATGGAAAAGAGACTTTATATGCCTCAGTGTCTTACCAATTACAGTTACATAATAAATCTTTGTTAATGACGATGTAGGCTTGATGATAAAGTGGACCTAAAATATTGACAAGAGGATTTGAGAGAGAGGAGCTGTTTCAGGTGCATTGTCACATGAGGAAAAATGTGAACCTCTTCACAAGTCATTCAGACCTTTGATGTACATAGCTGGGCCCCCTCCAAGTGACTATATACCCAGTGAATTACTGGTTCTCTGGCAGAGGAAGTCAATGACATATTACAAATTGACAACCAGCTATCAACAACTATGGTACTTTAACTACATATATCAAGCCACTGCCTTTACTCACTGTCGGGAATCCATATTAATGGAAGATACTTGAAAGCCATTAAGGTATTCTGTCAAAGAAGCAGCAGGCTCTCAAATGGTACATAAATAAAGAGGAACCTAGAGCAATAAGCAGAAGCTACAAAGAGTCAGTTTGATGGGAAGGAATAACTTCCTAACAACTAGAACTGACCCAAAGTAGAATGGGATGTCTCAGGAAGTGGTGAGTTTCCCCTCCTGGAAGGTATGTGAGCCAAGTCCGGATCCCACTTCTCTGAGATGTTCCGTAAAGGGATCCCCGTTCATTATGGGTCATACTAGATCTTTCCAACTTTGAGGTAAAACAGTCATTCTGGGAAACTGAGTAATAATAATAGTGAGACCTTTACCTATCGCTAAAAGTATGAAATGAGCTTTACATTTATTCTCATTTGATTCTCCCAACAATCCTGTGAAGTAGGTACTAAAGGGATTGCTACATGAAACAGTGGACCCAGTGATTGCCCATGAGCACATAGGGAGTGCCTGGCTTAGGATCTGAACCCAGGGCCTCCCACCTCCAAGTCTAGCATGGCATCCACTCTACTACACTGCCCTTCTCTCAGAAGAATAAATTGTCTATTTTGAGAGGGAGGGTTGCCATAAGCAGTCCAAGATAGATATCACAGACATCAAACTTTGGCCATGCTAAAAATCTATAAAAGAATGGTTCTAGTCTGAGCTAATTAAGTGCAATCACTTCAGCAGCATCAAACCAAAGCTCATTCAGTTTTGTTTTCTGTGGTCATGGGGGGAAATAGACACATCTGGATATCAAAGTTTATGGTGATGTATAAAGCCACAATGATTTAAAAAACGACAACAGCAACAAAAACTCCACTCCCTGGAAGGATAATGTGAAGCCCTGGAAAATCAATCATGGGAACAGGTGGGACATAAAAGCAGCAGGCAAAATATGCTGCCAAGCAGGCTTTGGAGAAAGGGGAGCTGAGTTAGAGGAAATCCCATTTGCACTGATGAGCGCAGTCTCTGCAAACCCACCTCTTGTAGGCTAGCGTGCCCACAATTGCGACTCCAAGGACAAACAAATCACAAATGCGGCACACAGAACCAACTCACAGAGACAGATGGCGTTGCCCATTTGCAGATAGCTCTGCCCAAGTAAGAGAAAACAACTTTGAGTTGTCAATGTCAACACACTTGGAGAAAACTATTGGGGATACAAATAAGTGATCTGAACTCTGATAATCAGAATAAACCCAACCCAGGAGTTAGCAAGCTTTGGGAATGCAGTGAGTGAGTCCATGCCTACTTAGGAAAGGGTCTTGTTTATCCTACTGTTCCGTGTCAGAGCCAACAATCTTAATGGCTTTGCGTGGGGTTAAATATTTGTGGGGCAGCTAGGTGGTACAGCAGATAGAGTGCTGGGCTTGAAGTTAGGAAGACTCATCTTCATCAGTTCAAATCTGGTCTCAAACACTAGCTGTGTGACCCTGGGCAAGTCACTTAGCCCAGTCCACCTCGTTTCCTCATCTGTAAAATGAGCTTGAGAAGGAAATAGAAGACCATCCCAATACCTTTGCCAAGAAAACCCTAAATGGGGTCATGACGAGTGAGACATGACTGAAAATGACTAAACAAAAAAAAAATTAGCTGGTATTTGGGCAGGGCTAACCAGCACGTTTCCAGATAAGCGGAGATCAGTAGATTCATGACAGCATGATGTATAAATGAGGATTCTCCTTGAGAGCAGGCACTATATTTTTGCCTTTCTTTGCATCTGCAGAATTTAACAGCTTGACTCTCAGCAGATTCTATCGTTTGTTCTTTGTTCTGCTATCTAGGAACAAGTGAAAAAACTCAAATCTCTTCTCCCATGTGAGAGTTTTCAGATATTTGAAGATAGCACAAAGAACGTGGAAAGCATATTGTATTTTGAGTCAGAGGCCCTGGGTTCAAATCCTTCAATTGATCTTCATACGGCATTACCTTGTTCAGTCGTGTCTGAGTCTTTGTGCCCACATTTGGGGTTTTCTTGGCAAAGATACTGGAATGATTTTCCATTTCATCCTCCAGCTCATCTTACAGATGGGGAAACTGAGGCCAACAGCATTAAGTGACTTGCCTAGGGTCACGCAGCTACTAAGTGTTTGAGGCCACATTTGAACCCACAATCTTCCGAATTCCACACCAGGAGCTCTGTGCACTATGGCGCCACCTAGTGGCCCTTGCATGCATCACCTCAAGTGCCTTCAATTATGGTTCCCACTCAGGAAGCTCCAGTCTGGCCATTTTACCACCATGGTGGGCTGCTGTCACCCAGCTCCTTCAGCTTGTGGGAGTAGAGCAGCTGTCAGAAATGGCATCACTGAACTGTCAAAACAGGAACACTAAACCAAATAGGATGAAGCAATTTCTACAGACCCATGAGAAGGGGAGGGCAAACTGTGCCACGGAACAAACCACCCTCTTTCCTCTAGCTCAGGGGTTCTTAACCTGGGAATCATTAACTTAAAAAAAATATCGATAACTATTTTGACATAATTGGTTTCCTTTGCATTTAAAATTATAAGCTCCTTGAGGGCAGGGACTGTCTTAACTCTTTGTATCCCCAGCACTTACTACAATGTCTGGCACATAACAAGTGCTTAACAATTGTTTATTGACTGATTTAAAAACATTATTCTGAGGAGAGATTCACAAACTTCACCAGACTGACTGCAAAAGTGGTCCATGACACAAAAATAACTAGGAACTCCTGCTCTAATTGAAACACCCCACAACATCTAAGCCACCCACTTTTTCCCCCTACCTCAAACTCCAGTCATTCCGGGAAACAGAAGCATTATACCACAGCTTCACTGACAGACCATCAGTGAGGAAGAAACAGCCATAACCTTTCAGTTTCTAAATATGAACCACTCACACTGAAGATGAAGGAGCATTTGTCCATGCCCTGGTAACATTGGGACTCGCATACTCTCTGGTGAAGCCACCATTCATGGAAAATGGCCCCTTATGTAAGTCCATGTGCAGCACAGCTATCCAATGCTCTGAGCCCAATGTTTTCCCATCTGCTTAGATGAAGTACAGCATTTTGGAGGCTGTGACTACAGAAAAGGTTTTTGCCCAAACCTGGATGGCAAATGGTGTGGCTGACTATAAAATGTCCCCACAGTCCCGCCTTGCCCATGATAAATCCCCTTCTATAAGCTTTGAATGTAGCAGTTGTATTTCTTCCACATCCTCTTTGTGCCTACAGCATGTACATCTAGATGTCCTGTAGGCATCTTAAATTCAACATGTCCAAAGCAAAACTCTTATGTCCCCCAACTTCCTCTGCTCCTCCACTCTCAACTCCTCTGTTTCTATGCTGGGCATCGCCAGCCATCTAACCACCTCAGTTCCCAATCTTGAAGTCATATTCAATTTTTCACTTTTAATCAATAGGCAATAATTAAATGCCTACTATGTGCCAGGCACTATACTAGGCACCCAGTATACCAACCCAAAGAATAAAGCAACCTCTACTCTCAAGGAACTAACATTCTATCAGAGGTAACAACAAGTACATACAGAAGTATGTATAGAATAAACGTAAAGGGAGTAAATGCAATATAGACTTAAGAATGTGATGGAGAACATGTTAATGATGTAAATTAAAGTTTAAAATATGTTGTGGAAGCCTTTTTTTCCAAAGAGCTATTTATTAAATATTTACCACAATGTCACTGATAACATCCCTCAAATAATATCCAACAGTTTGACTATATAACAGTTCACATGAAAAAGATCTCAGGGTCTTAGTGAATATGTGTCACTATGAATCAAAAGAATGATACTGAGGCAAAGTAAGTTAATGGGACCATCAGATGCATCATAGGAGGTATAGTATCTGGAATGAGAGACATGAAAGTTCTGCTATACTTTGCCCTAGTCATGTAGTCCATGTTATATAGAACTTTAAGAAGAGGAGAGTAAACAGGGTGGCAAAGGGTCTGGAGACCCTGCCATAGGAACATCAGCTGAAGGAACTAGGAATGCTTTGTTTGTAGTAAAGAACATTTGGGATAGGGAGCAGGGATGTGATCACTATCTTCATGTATCTGAATGAGGACTTCCTTGTGTGGAAGGAATTAAACTTGTTCTCCTAGGTCTCACACTGCAAAATCAAAAGCAACGAGTGGAATGTCAGAGAGCTCTTCTTGGACTTGAAGTTGAACTGGAGAATGGGCTGTTAAGGGAGGTAGTAAATTCCACTTTATTGGAGGTTTTCAAGCAAAGGCTAGATAACCACTGGTTAATTATATTGGAGCCAGAATTCTTGTTCAGATCTAGATGGGCTCTGAGATTCTATTTCAGGTAGGGTTGTTAGCACTCTCTAACTGTTCTGTGACCATACATGTTTAAAGGGAAGAAAAGTAAGAAAATAGAAAAAAATTCATTGGTCACTTCCAGAAAGAAACTCTCAAACCCCAAGACTATCAAGATCAAAATCTGGGGCTTTCTGGTCAAAGAAAAATGCTGCAAACAGCCAGAAAAGAAAGAGTTGAAATGCCAAGCATCCATAGTAAAGACCACAGAATATTTAAAGGAGCATTGGAATGTAATAGTCTAAAAGACAAAAGATGAAAGTTTATAATCTAGAATAACCCATCCAATGAAACTGAGCCCAATCCAAAAAGGGAGAAAATAAACCACTAGTGAAATAGTGTACTTCCAAGCATTCTTGAAGAAAAAGCCAAACCTGAGAAGAATCTTTTAAACACAAATGCAGGACTCAAGAGAAGCAGAGAAAGGTACTTAAATACCTTTGATCAATTGAAAGGAACTATATGATGATGAATTGTTTACATTCTAATGGGAAAGAAAATAAATATCCTCTCAGAGCCCTATGCCTTCGAGGGTCATAGACAAAGTATGGCCTGGAGTTGGTCCTGTTCCATTTTAATAATCTGGAGAGAAGGAAATAAGAGCAATAGGAAAATACATTGGGGAGGAAAGGAGGAGGAAGGGGAGATAATAGGGATGCATGAATTGAAGAGCAGACAAAAATGGAGGGGATGGACATCTTCCAAACCTCATTATCACCTGAACTAGAAAAGGAAGACTCAACACACTCACACATGCACATATAATGAGCATGATATAGAAATATGCTAATCTTAACAGCCAGAATGTCACTGATAACATCCCTCAAATAACATCCAACAGTTTGACTATATAACAATTCACACGAAAAAGATCTCAGGGTCTTAGTGAATATGTGTCACTATTAATCAACAATCATTGTGGGGGAATGGTAGAAGAGATGGAGTTTAAGAGGGAGGACAGGATAGGTAAGGGTTGTACTTAGTCCTAAACAGAAAAAGAACCCTCCAACCTCACTGGATGGGACTTGAAGGAGAGGTTAAAAGGAAAGAAAGGATAAAAACCTATGATTGGATGGGGTAGTGGAGAGAAGGAGGGAAACATCTTGCTTCAATTATAGAGATAGGCAAACTTTTTCAGCATTTTCTTCTTTGGAGAGGGCAAAGAAAGAAAAAAATACAAGAGGACAGGAAGGAGAGAATGACAATTTAGAGTCCTAACCATGAATATGAATGTAAAAGATTCACCTTTAAGACAGAAGAAGATAGCAGAATGGAATAGAAAGCAGAATCCAATAATATGTTGTTGACAAGAAATTCACTTGACACATAACAATTCACACAGATTAATAATTATGACTGGAAAAAAATCAATTTTGCCTCAGGTTAACTAAAAAAGTCAAGGGCAGCAATCAGGATTTCAGATAAGGCAACAGTAGAAATAGACTTGATACAAAGAGTTAAGCAGAGAAATTACATTGCTTAATGGCAACATTTTTCTTTAAAAAAATGATATCAGTCCATCAATAATTCATTTAAGCATTTAAAAGTACCTACTAAATGCCAGGTACTGTGCTGTATTTACTATGATACCCAATATATATGCACTAAATGTGCACCATCTAAATCCTTAAAGGGAAAGTTGATCAAGTTCAGGGAGAAATAAACAGCAAAGCTATACAAGTGAAGAATTCAAGATACCCCTCGTACACAAAGATTAAACTTACAGAAGAACAGGAACAATGGAATTGAATAGAACTTCAGAAAAATTAGGGATGATAGCTCTCTGGAGATTACTAAATTAGAACAGGAAGGTTACATATATTTAGTTGTGTATGGCAACTTTATAAAAATTGACCGTGAATTGTGCATAAAAACCTCAGAAGCAAAAAACACAAAAGCGGAAATAATAAATCTTTTCACTGACTATAATGTAAACATACATGCAAATATATGCATATATATATACATACCTTTCAAGAAAAGATGAAAAAGTAATTGGAGACTAAATAATTTAATGCTAAGGAATTGGTAAGTCAAAGAAAAAACATGGAACCAATAGAAAATTTCATCAAAGAAAATGAAAAAAAAGAGAGAGAGAATATACAAAACTTCCGGGATATAGCTACAGCCATCCTTTGAAGAAAAAAAAAGTTATCTCTATATGCTTTCATTGATGAAAAAGAAAACAATAAACCAAAAAAATGTCCAGAAAATACTAAAGTAGAAATTCTGAAAATAAAGAGAATAACAAAATTGAAAGGGAAAAAAGTCCCTTGAATTGATAAATAAAAGTAAGAGTTGGCTTTCGATGAAAATAGGTAAATAATAAGTTAAATTTTCTTTAAATAGAAATCCAAATTGTTCGTATTAAAAAAGAAAAAAGAGAATTCATAATAATTGATTAAATCAAGAAAGCTATGAGAAATTAGTTTGTCAATTTAATGTGCAAAAACCTGATAAGTTAGATGAAATCAATGAATATTTACAAAAATGTGAAATACTCAGAACATGAGAACTAGATCATTTAAATAATCCAATCCTAGAAAAAAACAAAGCAGAGAAAGAAAGCTATAAACCAATATACTCAAAATGTATTAATACAAAAAAAATAACTCAAGAATTAGGAAAAGCCTATATGAAGACATTAAAAAAGAGTATGCATTATAATCAGTTTGGATAAATTCCAGTAATTGAGAACTGGTTTAATAAAAAAAACTATATCAATTATAGATAGATAGCAAAAATAAAAATATGACTATATCAATAAATGCAACAAATGCTGAATAAAATTGACAAAAATTCAAAAACAATTTTAACTAGAAAACATAGGAATAAATGGACCTTTCCTTAGCATAACAAATGTCTATTTAAAACCAATAGCCCACATTATATTTTATGGAGCAAGGCTAGAGGCCATTCCAATAAGATTAGGGGATAAAGCAAGAATATCCATTATTACCACTACCATTTAACATAAGGTTACATATTCTAGCTATAACAATGAGACAAGAAGAAGGAATTGAGAAAGGAAGAAATTGAAGGTATAAATATAGGCCACAATGAAGCAACACCATGAAAATATGATGGTCTATCTAGAACACTCAAAAAAGTTAACTAAAATTAATTGAAACAAAAAATTCAGCACGGTTGCAGTTATATAGCATAAATATGTGTAAATTATCGCCATTTCTCTATTTTAGTAACAAAACAAAGAATGAAGAGATATAAAGAGAAATTCCACTTACAATATTTACAGAAGATCTAAAATATTTGAGAGTCTAACTACCAAGACTCACAAGAAACATTTGAATACAACTACAAAGAAATCTGCACAGGAATGCAGACCAAAATAGAGAAATCGTATTTGCTCATGAGATCACGATAATTATACATAATTGATTTATTTATAGAATGCCATACTAATTACAAAAAAAGTCACTTTGTAGCACTAGAAAAAATCATGTTGGGAATAAAATCTGAAGAAGCTCAGGAAATAATTTAAAAATTAGAAAAAACAGAATCTTTTAAGCATTGCAGATCCCAAATTATATGACAACGCCATAGTCACCAAAAATGATTTGGTTCTGATTAAATAATAGAGAGACGGATAAGTCGAACATTAGGCACACAACAAATAAAAAGCAAATAAACATAGTAGCCTAGTGTTCAATAACCCAAAGTATCCATTACCAGGGCAAGGATTCATAGTATATGATTTAAAAAAACTTCTGGGAAAACTGGAAAGTGGCCTTCCAAAAATTAGGTACAGACCAAAATTTTACACCACCTACCAAAATAAGCTAAAACAGATATATCATGTAGGCATCATGAACAAATCAGAGGAGCAAAGAAAAAAATTACCTTTAAGATTTATGAATAGGTGAAGAGTCCGTGACTAAACAAGGAATAGACTAGATTACAGAAGATAAAATTGTTTTTTTTCCATAAACAAAACCAATGCAACTAAAATTAGAAAGGAAACAGGTAACTGGGAAGGGGAAAGGAATCTTCTAAACAAGTTTCTGGGATACAGGTCTCAAATTGGTAAAGAATGGATTCAAATTTATAAGAACAGAAGTTTTTACTCAGTAGATAAATCATCAAAGGATTTAAACTGATGATTTTTAAAGGAAGAAACATAAGCCATCAGCAACTATATTTTAAAAATGTTCCAAGTCAGTATTACAAAAATGCAATTTAAAGAAATTCTACAGTTCTACCTTATACCCAGATTGGCAAAAATGGCAAAAAAAAACCTTTCCCCCAAAATTGTCTCTTCTTCTGAATTTCTGCAGACTCTGTATCGTCTCATCTCCTATATATAAAATCGTATTAATTCAGCTTTCTCAGCTTTCTTTTTCTCTTTCTCATTCTCTACTTTTTCAATTTATACTTTCAAATTTGTTCCCTTTTCTCCTCTGACACTTTTATCACTCTAGTGCATGAATTCATGCCTGGCCTTCTGACTGGCCTCTGTCTCAAGTCTCCCTTCACCTCAGCACACATTATTCAGCCTTCTGATCATCACACTTCACTGTTCTATCAACTCCAATTGACCTACTGCCTCCAAGATCAAATATAAAACCCTTTGTTTGGCTTTGAATGCCTTTCCCAACCTGGCCCATCTATACCCTTCCAGTTTTCCTACACCTTGTCCTCCTCCACTTATAATCCAATGACACTGGCCTCCTCACTCTTCCCTCCATCCTCTGACTGTTCATTTTCACTAGCTGTCCCCCATGCCTGGAACTTTCAACCTCTTTATCCCTACCTCCTAGCTTACCTGACTTCCTTCATGTCTCAACTAAAGTACTACCTCTGCAAGAGGCCTTTCCCAGGCCTTCTTAATCTTGGTGTCTTCCTGCTGAGATTATCTCCAAGATGTGTGTGTATGCATATATATGTATGTATATGTGTGTATGTATGTATATATACATATATGTATACATACACATATGTGTGTGTATATGTGTAGTGTATACATAGCTGTTTTCATGTTGTCTTCCTTGTTAGATTGTGAGCACTTCAAGATCAGGGACTGTTTCTTCGCATCTTCCACTCTTAACACAGTTCCTGGGACATAGTGGGCATTTAATAAATGCTTGATCACAACTTGCCCCTCCTCCGAAAAAAGAAAACTATAGTCCTTAGAGGACTGAAAGAAAGCAAGCACATTAAGGTACTGCTGGTGGGGATAGGACTTGGTCCAGCCACTCTGGAAGGAATGGGAAACCATGGCACCCCAAATCACTAAACTTTGTATATCTCTCAGTGATACTACTACTAGGTCTGTACACCAAAGAGATCAAAGAAAGACAGACCTAAACATACAGACATGGGCACAAAAAATATTTAAAGCAGTTCGTTATGTAAAAGAACTAGAAACTAAAGGAGTGAAAATCTGTCTACTGAGGAGTGCCTAAACAGAGCAGAGCATGTGAACTTAATGAAATGTTATTTGATCATAAGAAATGATGAAATGGACAGGTTCAGAAAAGCCTGGGAAGACTTGGATAAACTGATGAAGAGGGAAGTGAGTAGGGGTAGGAGTACATTATATAATAACAACATAATAAAGAAAAAATTTGAAACTTAAGAATTCTGACCAGTGCAATGACCAACAATGAATCCATAAGACTGGTGATAAAGCATCCTATCTATATGCTGATATATATATATATGTGATAAGATGCAGAACAAATGTACTTTTTCATACAGGAATCTGTTTGGCTTGTCTACGCATATATGCTGCAAGGGTTCTTACATTTTTTTTCTTTTCCATTTAGAAAGGGTAGAAGGGTGAATGGGAATCAGGATAAGGTAGAAATTTTTTAATTAAAAAATTTAAACATTTTAATTTATTTTTTTCTATCACAACTACATGTATAATATTTTAACAATTATTTTTACCTCCACCCTCCTCAAGAAGGCAAGCAATCTGATATCAATTGTACATGACAAATTTGGAAAACCCACCAGTAGCCACTGGATTGGAAAAGATCTGTTTACATCCCAGTCCTAAAGGACAATGCCTAAGAATATTCAAATTACCAAACTATTGCACTCACTTCACACACCAACAAGGTTATGCTTAAGATTCTGCAAGACAGTCTTCAGAAATATGTGAACCAAGAATTACCAGAACAGCAGGCTGGCTTTCAAAAAGGGAGAGACCAAATTGCCAACATTCACTGGATTATAGAGAAAGCAAGGAAGTTCCAGGGGAAAAAAACATTACTGATTTATAACAGCATGTTTGTAACATGGTTTTTATTTCATCTGTGCACCATATTGTAAATGATGATTACTTGTCATTCTTAGTATAATAGCTTAAAAGGAAAATATTCCTGAGGCTTTTCATTTTGTGATCTCTCTCAGGTGGCGATTGGTAGAATCTTTCAATTTCTATTGTACCCTCTTATTCTAGGATATGGGGCAGTTTTCCTTGATAATTTCTTGAACTATGATGCCTTGGCTCTTTATTTGATCATGGCTTTCAGGAAACTGAATACTTTTAAAATTATCTCTCTTCAATATATTTTTCAGGTCAATTGTTTTTCCAATGAGATATTTCATGATTTCTTCTATTTTTTCATTCTTTTTGCTTTCTTTTATCATTTCTTGATGTCTCATGGAGTCATTAACTTCCACTTGCCCAATTCTAATTTTTGAGGAATTATTTTCTTTAGCAAGCTTTTGTACCTCTTTTTCCTTTTGGCTAATTCCGTTTTTTAAGGTATTATTTTCTTCAGTATTTTTGTGCCTCTTTTACAGAGCTATTGTCTTTTCATGATATCTTCCTTTTCTTTCATCTTTTTACCTAATTTTTCCTCTCCTACTTTTTTTTAATTTTGAAAATCTTTTTTTTGCTCTTCTAGGAATTTTTGTTGGGCTTGTATCCAATTCATAATTTTCTTTGAGCTATTTTGATTTTGTCTTCTGGGTGTGTGTGCCTTGGTCTTCCCTATCACCATAGTAGCTTTTTATGATTAGGTTCTTTTTCTTGATTTTGAACCTTGAGCTCTGTACCCAATATGTGGTGGGTGGGGCAGTCTCAAGCTTCAATATTTTTTTTGCACTGCTGTTTTCAGTTAGTTCTGAGGGTTTGGAAGTTTTCAGTGCTCCCAAGGTAGTGTGATCAGGGGAAAAGTGTGGTCACTGTTCTCCTGGTTGATACTTTGTTTTTCCTCATCTAGGAAGGGCCCCTGATTCCGTGGGATGGAAAATCATACTGTTCCTCAGGGTCCTTGACCTCTTGTGACCAAAAGTGATACTGCCCTTCAGGGCTTTTCCCTCTTGACCAAAAACACCTCTTTCCGTGCTTGAACTATGACTCAAAAGTGAGTTCAGGCAATGGAGTTGCCAAACAGCCGTCCCTTAGTGCTCCTTCTCCCTCTTGACTAAAAGTGTTCCTCTCCACCTTTGAACTATGCCCTAGAAGTGGATTTAAGCAATGGACTTCCCAACGTCAGGTCTTGCATCCAGAGCCAGCAAAGGGGTCCCCTGTATTCTCTTTTTGACCAGTTGCCAGGTCTTTTTACTGTCTCTGACTTGAGAGCCACTGAAGTGGCTGCTGCTTCTGTCACTACCATCTAGTCCCACCACTGGTATTTCACCCATCTGTAACAGATCTCATAGAATGTCTCACTGTGACCTTTTATTTCCTCTGCCGTGCCTAAATTCAATTTGAAGTGTTATTTGAAAGTTGTTTGGAGGGGAATATTGGGAGAGCTCAGCTCAGTGCTTTCTCTATTCTGCCATGTTGACTCTGATTTCCAGTTGAAATTTTTTAAAGGAAAATAAAAAACAGTCTTTGAAGTTTCTCTTTAAAAAAAATGAACAGAAGGGAACAGAAGGAAGACCAGAAAGAATCCCAGAGAAGTAGGACAGCTCTGAAAGTTTCATGCTGAATTTATCATATGTTTAAAAATAAATGTAAATGGTAGAGATCTTTGTTTCATGTACAAACTTCTTATGTTAAACCATGTAAATGGAAATGTCCATTTTATTTGGGATTTGTTAGGTCTTTTTAAAAAAATCATTTTTAAGAGAGATGAGTATGTGGTCCTTGGACTTCAGCAAGAGCTATGAAGTAATGCTCTAGCCATAATAATCCACCTTTGATTAAATTTCCTAAAATATAGCCATCATGAAAATATCTATGAGGATTTGGTTAATGTAAAAAATATGAAATTAGACAGCTTCCAATCTCCTCCATTCCCCCCCCCAGGCAATAACCTGACAAAGGGATAAACAGATTATCAGGACCTAAAAGCTAACAGATTTAGGCAGTGCCTGAAGAGAGAGAAGATGAATACCAAGGATGAAAAGCCTGCCATTTGGAAGTGCTATGGTAGGGCAGAGGCATCTCAAGGGACCGTGAGGGCATTTCACTGGGAGCCAAGTACTTCCGATATATTGGGCTTCATGGCTCAAGATTTATTTTTATTGTTTCATTTGAATCAATTTTACTTTCAGAAATAAAGAGAAACAAATTGCTCTGCATTCTTGAGAAGAAAGGCACTTTAGAAAGCTGACAGATAAGGAAAACCCTACAGAAAATGGGTATATAGAATATTCAGAAAGTAAGGGCAATCTAACCTAGAAAGAGCATCTGCTATTTCTCAGGAGACCCATTACTTCACAAACTCTCCCCACTAAATTCATATGAAGAGGAATAGAAACAGTTTAAGAAATATTCCATCATTATAAGATTAGCATTCAAGTGGGTTTGGGGCTAACAGGATCACTCCACCTAGCCCATCCTTCTTCACCAAGATGACAGGCAGAGTGCTAACCGGTACAAGGAAGGTAAAATAGTCCTCAGAAATTTGCAATGCAATCAGCCCTTATTTTTCTGTGATGGGACTTAAAAACTCCAAAAAGGTAAAGTAATTTGATTTTTTAATAGTCATTCAGTTAGAGCTTTCAATTACAAATAACAAATGGTCTTCATATAACTTGCCTTTTGAAGGTGCATTGTGCTAGATTTGAAGTGAGGAGACTGGGTTCAAATTCTATTTACTGCCTTAATATTGTGCAGCTCATTTTCCTCATTTGCAAAATGATGGAATTGGATGAGAGGCCTTGAAGATTCCTTTCAGCTCTAAATCAATGAAGCCATAATGCTTATCTTTACATGATTCTCACGGAAAAAGAAGCAACTCACCAATGAAACTTCAAAAATAAAACGTATACTGGCTGGATTATCGGTTCTATTATTTTCAGAATTTCTACAACTATGTTCAATCTGGGAAAATCCTCATGCCTTCTACCTCTTTACTTATAGTTAAATTTGTCTCAGGAATTTTGCTTCATTGAGAATTGAGTAAACTCTGATGTATCATTGGAGCCCAGAAAGACAAAATGGACTGCATCCCCCCCCCCCCCCAAAAAAAAAGTAGAAAGAAAGGAAAAGGATCTAACAAAAGCCTGGAAATAAATGTTTCTCAACAGGTGTGATATGCCTTATCTCAAAGTATAAACTGATTCCATTATATTAAAACCCACATATCAGACAAGATGATCTCTAAAAGGGGGCAGCTAGATGGCTCAGTGGATAGAACACTGGGTCTGGAGTTAGGAAGACCTATGTTCAAATCCAGTCTCAGACACTTGCTAGCTATATGACCCTGGGCAAGTCACTTAACCTCTCTTTCCTCAGTTTCTTCATCTGCAAATTAGGAATAATGATAGCACCTACCTCTCATAATTGTTGTGAGGATAAAACAAGATACTTGCGAAGAAATGTACAAACATTAAAGCGCTATAATAAACACTAATTATGCATTACTGTACGAAATACATGGGTAGGACGGGGAAAGAAATTGGGTAAAGGACTTTTTGAAGTTCATTTTAGGTGGCAGTTATAATCTATTCTGATTTGACTTTGTAGATTGAATTTCATAGGGAAAATTCAAAGAATTCCACAACCATAAGGATTCTCCCCAATAGAACACACACTCCTAGAAGGCAAGGAGCACCTCTCATCTCTATCTCTAAATCCCCAGCACCTTGCGTAGTGCCTGGCACAGAGTAGACATTTAATAAATGTTTGGTGAATTGAATTGAACTCCACCATTCCCCCGGGGGATCCTAATTCAGAGAAGGGCTCTCTGCCAGATGCCAAGGTTTGATAGGAGTATGCTTACAGTAAGCGGATGCCACTACTCATAAAGATGCCGCCCAGTTGGCGGGTAACACACAGTCATATACAATAGCTGACGCATGATATACTTGAACTCATCTATAAGATGCTGATCAAACATAAATTTTCAGGTCTGCTACACTGGGCCAATTATTTGAATGTATGTTGTCTTTTGAATTCATATATAAGATTTTTAGAGGTTCTGCCTTCAATAAAAGAAAATAAAAAATTTATGTTCCCATGGAACTGTTTAATTCAGTAACAATTATTCAGTAAATATTGGACTAAAATCCAAGATAGGAATGGAAAAAAGGAATATTTATGTTTCTCTGAAGATTTAGATGAGATTAAAAAGAAGGCTCATGTGTATGGTCAATAAAACCATCCTGTAATAATAGTAGCTAACGTTTCTATAACTTGAAGATTTACAAAGTGCTTTTCACACAACAACCCTGAGGGGTGAGCATTGCATACAGTATGTGTCCCATTTCATGGCTGAGGCTCACAGAGACAGGCAGGGATATGAAATAAGTAAGGGTCAGAGCCTAGCCAATGGTCAATGGCTTTGCACAAGCTAGGTACTTAAGAAAGGGTTGGGGCTGTGCCAACCTACCTCAGGTCTCTTCTGACCTCCACACCACTCACCACTCACTGGACATCCCTTACTTAGCAGGAATAATTTCATATATTTGAAAGGCAGATAAAGGTGTCAACCCTTCAGCCTTAATATTAGGACATTATGCATTTTCCTTCAAAATTTAGATAGGAAAGCCAGAAACTGAGGTCTTTTAATTTAATTTGTGAACTCATTACATAGCCATTAAATGTCCTTTAAACTGAAAAGAACAGAAGAAGACTATCTGTCAACACAATGTAAGGTCCTTGATGGGAGGGATAGCTTCACTTTTGTTTTCGTCACACAATGTTAACACATAGGGAAACTTAGGCACAAGCAGGTACCTTGCCCAAGGTCATACAGCTGGTAAATGTCTGAGGCACAAACAAGTGACTTGCCCAGGGTCACACAGCTAGTAAGTATCTGAGGTGGGATTTGAATTGTGGTCTTCCTGACTTCAAATCTAGTACTTCACTACACCCCAAATCTCTGGATGCTGCTTCCTCTTGGCTGCCCACACCCGGCTACAAGCATTGCTCCCATTTTTAACAGTATCTCAATGGTGGTCCTCTACTCAAAGGATCCTCTTACCGAGTCATGGGGAATGAGTGCCATCTAACCTTTTGGCTACAGCTTTTCCATAGAAAAGGCTTCTTCCAACTCCCCAAACCTCACATTAGCATAATAGAAGAAGGAAATTTGGCCTTTTATCTTGAGAAATTAAAATCACTCTATAAATATATAGAACTGATGACCTCATGTTGCTCTTCAATACTTTTGGGTTCCTTATTGAGTACTCTATGAAGCTGATCCCCCACACAAAGGAGAACATGAGTCTCTTAGCACAATGTGAGAGGCAAGAGACCTGAGTTCTAGTCCATGCCCTGAAATAATTTTCTGTGGGATCTCTGTTCAGCATGTGACTTCAGTTCCCTCATTGGTAAAATTAAAGTGTTGTGTGGTCTGGCAGAGGACAGAGACTATTGAATTTGAAGTCAGAGGTGGACTCCTTACTCCCTGTGTGACCTTAGAGGGTGCCTTCCTCATCTGTAAAAAGAACAGGCTGGAACTAGGTGATCTCTAAAGGATTTGCCCAGGTCTAAATCCTATGCTCCTATAACTAGCTAGCCTGAAAAGTTCCTCCCAGCCCTAATTTGCTTTAGAATAATCCTGTACTCTCCAACACACACACACACACACACACACACACACACACACACACACACACACACTACACTTGTCTATTCAAAGTAACGGAGTTGTTTCTAACCAAAAGACACACTTCCTATCTATTTTTGCCTGGACCATGCAAATTGTCTACCCAGACTTTTCCAAACATGGCAGATAATTATCTAATAGTACGCTATGTAAATCCGGACAAAAATGTAACTCAAAGCAACAGCTGGTAATCTGGGCCAGCCACATCTTCATTCCTCTCAGGGCTCCACTCCAGATTCTCTTCAGCATGGCCCAGGTACATTTTCATTCCTCGTCTTTAACTTTTCATCTTCCTTTACTGTATTGTCTTCACCATACAAGCTCTTGGAGGTCAGGAACTGTCTTTACTTCTTCTTGTATTTGAATCCCTAGAGCTTAGCACATGGCAAGCACTTAATAACTGTCTGCTGCTGACTTGTTGACTTTATGCCTGGAACAAGTGGCAAGAAACATATGTTTGATTCATTTGAACTAAGGTAAAGATTCTATAAAGACCTTGAAACACAAAAAGATCACTGTTGTACTGAGGTCAGCAGAGGATGAAGAGCAGGGCTGGGAACCAAAGCTCAGGTACTATCTAGCAACTTCCTATTTTAATAATTCTTGCTTACTAGATGCTAACTTGCTTCTATTTTATTGAAGGAATGCAAGTATAATTGTTATCTCCAAAATTTTGGCCCCGTGGGCCAAAGCCCATCACTCCCACCTTAGTTATGACTTGGAGTAAACTTTTTTTTCCCCAAATAAAAACAAAGTTAAATCCTTATAGCACCATGGCATCATTATCGCCTTCATTTACCTTGAAGATTAGGAAAACAATATTGCTGCCCTGTAAGCCTTTACCCGGGGGTTATCCAAATCATCTAGAAATGGAAACCAAGAATCCAGAACTCAGTATTTTCCTTAATAATGTAATTTTCTTGCAGGAAGGTGTGCCTTTGCTTAGTTAAGCCTACTCCTACGAGGCTATTCCTTATAAAATTAAATAATCGATCTATTTTATACCATGGGTGTTTGTAGTACAAAGAAAACCAACTGACTCAATCTGTGGTGGCTTTATTACATAAGTCCACCACTTGCTCCATTGGCCAAAGGTTTACAGCACGCTGATCAATAGAGTTTTCAGATCATCTGGCCAGGGTTGGATAGCAAATGTTTTCCCAGAGGTAGAAGTCATCGGGTACATTTGTCACCAATGACCCCAGTGAATGCTGTTACCAGAAAGCTCCAAATGTTTCATTGGCAGCTACCCCTTGCTTTCTTCATTAGTAAGACTCTGTAATTAATCATTGATGTCTCTACACAGGTAAGATTAAGACACTTCATTCTTTACTCAATTGTCCTTCCACATACACACCCGCAACTATAAGAAAATACAAAAAATTTATATCAAACTCACATAATCACCCATTGCCTTTAATCAAAATGCCTCAATGAAATGTATTTTAACCTTAATATTAAATCTATTGATAATGGAAGCAAGAAACAAGCCAGCTGCTCAAGATTAAAGGTTTTTTTTCCCCTTATTATTAAATTATCAGAATGAACACTACAGTTGTCATTGTTTAAGTGAAACATTTAATATGGCTTAAAAATGAAATGTAGGGCATATTACCAAAGCAATCCAGTTGTGGTCTTTCATAACAAAGTCTATTGCTTTGTTTTTCTTTCAAATAAACATCTAAAAATAGGTCCAATTTTCCAGGTGCCAGTTGCACAAATGTTTCCCAGCCCCCAAAGCCTACTGAATGTAGCTATGCATATTTGTACTCAAGGATGGGTATAAGTGCATGCAGCTCAGAAATGAGCCCAATTTAGTGTGGGACAGATAATTCCAGGAACACTCTTAACCCTACACATAACAAGATTTGGGGCTCATTATAATATACAATAGGTGATTTTGAATTACAGAATTTGAAAATTGCAAGGGCCTTCAAAGGGTATCCAATCCCGTATCCCTGAATATCTCCCTCCCCATCTCTATCTCCTGGCCTTGATGGCTTTCTTCAAGTCTCCCCTAAAATTCTACCATCTATAAGAAACATTTCCCAATTCCTCTTAAGATTAATGCCTGTCTTCTGTTGATTGATCTTATACATAAGGTGACCCAAAAGTCTTAGGGCAGTTTTAAGCCTTCATAGCTCTTAGAAGCTTCAAACTATGCTAAGCCTTCTGGGACACTTCGTATATCTTGTTGTTTAGTCGTTTTTCAGTTGTGTCCGACTCTTTGTGACCCCATTTGGGGTTTTCTTGGCTAAGCTACTGGAGTGCTTTGCCATTTCCTTCTCCAGTTCATTTTACAGGTGAGGAAATGAGGCAAACAGGGTTAGGTGACTTGCCCAAGGTCACACAGTTATTAGTAAGTGCCTGAGGCCAGATTTGAACTCAGGAATAGGAGTCTTTCTTACTCCAGGCTGGGCACTCTATGTACTACGGCATTGTCCAGTTGGGCTCAGTAAAGACTTGCTGACTGCCTGACTGAGGATCCAATTTGTACCTACTCAAGAAACTCCTTTACTCTATCCCGAACCCAGTGGTCTTGCATCCTTAATTCAAAATGTCAATTCTACCAACAGTCCAGCACCAAACAACAGAGACAGAGAAGCATTCAGATGTCTGTCTGTAATAGCAACACAAAGAAAATTCAAGTCATCCAACCTTCTAACAATTATCTTGACATTTCTGATGAACCTATTTTTATGTTACCGTTTAGCTTCAATGTTCAGTTCAAAGGCCATATCCTATAGGAAGTCATTCCTGCTGTAGCCAGCTCTTGAGAGACTCCCTCCACGACATGGCCGGGTATTTATTTTGTGAAGTTGCACATGGGAACATGTTCTTTCCCCCAACAGATGATATGCTCCTTGAGGGCAAAGACCATTTCATTTTTGCAACCCTTTCTTCAGGGCCCAGAACAGGGAATGCTTACCTCATAAGAGGTATTTCATTAGTGCTTATTGAATAACTAATAAATGGTTAGATTTACCTTTAACTGCTAATTGCTCTAATGCTCAGATTTTCTTGGGGCATGCAGTATTGAGCCACCTAAAGAAAGAGGCTAATATACCTGCAAATTATTCACAGGACACATTACAGAGGAGACCCATGCCATAACCTCCCATATCCAACCTGCGAATATGGATGACTAATTCATAAGATCATAAGACCATCAATTTCGAGCTGCAAGGGATCTTAGTGGTCACTGAATCCAACCCCTTCACTTCTGAGAAAACTGAAACAGAAACATGATTTTCTCAAGATCTCATAGATAACAATAATAACTATGCATATATATATATATAATATGTGCATATATAATATGTTGGGGGAGCTAGATGGATCAGTGGATAGAGCACTGGGCCTGGAGTCAGGAGGACCTGAGTTCAAATCCAGTCTCAGACACTTACTAGCTGTGCAATCCTGGGCAAGTCACTTGGCTTCTGTTTGTCTTAGTCCACTGGAGAAGGAAATGGCAAACCACTCCAATGTTCTTGCCAAGAAAATGCCATGGACGGTATGGTTCATGGGGTCATGAAGAGTCAGACACAACTGAACAACAACATACTTTATGTACATGCACACAATATATTATATATAACATATATGTAACATGTATAATATATACATATATAGCATTTATATAGTGTATTAAGGTTTGTAAAGTACTTATATGTTATCTCTTTTGATCCTTACAATCACTCTGGGTGGTAGGTGCTATTATAATCCACATTTCACAGATGAGGGAAATGAGGCTACGAAAGGTTCATGGGTTGACACAGCTTTCAAGTGTCTGAGACTGAAGACTCAAACTCAGGTCTTCCTGAGTCCCTGTCCAACATTCTGACAACATCTAGACTCCCATGCCTCCACTAGTAAATGTCTTTCCTACATGTTATAACCTCTTAACTCAGGACTATCTCCTTACCATAAAATTACCAACTGCCTCACCTAAGGGGCTAGGCCTGGACATTCTCACTTGGCCATACCATAACTCTCCTCTCTGCCTCACAGCATTGCTGCCATCTGGTCCCAATCCCTTACCAGGAAGGCTGTCATCTTGTGACTGTATGCTATATCCTGGCCCCATGTTCCTCCTCTGTCCAGAACACAGACCAGAGCTTTAAGGCAAAGGTACTTTGGGGGAAGCACTATGCTAAGAAATTTACATGATAATTTTATTATATATTTAAAAGGAATAGCAAGTCGTACATAACAGATTTGCCGTTTCACGTGCAATCATCTTTTTTTACTACACTACGTTATGGAAATGTTTGTTTTATTCCATAAATTAAAAATTAAAAAAGACAATCCCTGCTCTCTCAAGGAGCTCACATTCTAATGAAGGAGACAGTGCATAGGAAAGTTTCTGCTGCAAATCAGATGGAAGGGTCCTATGTTTCTTAGTGTGCAGATATTAATGCCTCTTCTTTAATGTTACTCCCACTGATTTTTTTTTAAAAATATGATTTTTCATGTTGAAGTATTTGACAGTTCCAAGAACCTTTTTTTTCTGGGGCTGATAGAATATGATCTAAAGGTTGTCCATCCAAATCTAAGTTCCAATTTGGGCAATTCATTCACTTGGTGTTTCATACATGAATGGCCAAGTCAAACACCAAGAAGTTACAGATCTCTTCCAGGAAGTTCTATAATGTTGTAGATATTCAATATCATCTGAAAACAGGAAAATCTAGAGAACCTTATTATCCACAAGGAACCCTTCTGCAACTTGGTATACTATATCTCCTCTATCACTTTGGTAAGTATACATCTCCCTGTTTTATGTGTCACAAGATGTTTACAAACAGAGAGTCATTGACCTGAGTCATTTCTCTTCTTATATCATTCAAGAAATTTGGAATGACTTTGATATATGAGTTGGAGTCCCTTGGCAAAGAGTCTATAAGGAAGCACTTTGCTCTACCAAATGAAATAGTTTTTTATAATCAACAAATGTTAAATATAGTAGGATTTTATACTCTCTATATTTTTCAAGTTATTGCGAAATAGTATGGTTCATTTTCAAATATCATTTGTGAAAATGTGTGTGGTCTACACTAAAAGAATTCTCCACTAATAGAATCGTAAAATTTTAGGGCTCTAAAGGACCTCTGAAGTCATTTGGTCCAAACTCATTGCATTTCAGATGAAGCACCTGGGGACCAGCAAGGTTCACTGACTTATACAAAGAGAAGAAAAATGTTCGGAGTGGGTGAGAAGTTGGATGGTCCACTGGGCATTCCTGCAACAACATTCAGTTCTGGGTACCTCATTTTAGGAAACACATTGACAGGTTGGAGAATACAGAGGACTGAAAGTCACTTCAAGTCAATAGATCTACTACATTCCAGGAAATGGTCTAGCTGAGGATACAAAGAAAGGCAAAAGACAGTCCTTGTCCTCAAGAAACTCACATTCTAATAGGGAATACAATATGAAAACAACTACATGCAAACAAAATGCTGACACAATAAATTGGGGATAGTCTGAGAGGGAAGGAACTATGATTAATGAGGACTGGGAAAAGTTCTTGAAGAAGATAGAAGGTTAGCTCAATCTTGAAGGTAGCCAGGGAGGCCAGAAAGTAGAGATGAGGAAATAGAAAGATCCCAGCATGGAGCATAGACAGTAAAATGCCAGGAGTTGGGAGATGGGATGTCACCTTCAAGGAACAGCAAAGACCCCGGAGTCACTGGATCATGGATGACATATGGAGAATCACTGAAAGAAGGGGAGATGGTGAGTTCAAAAGGTAAGAGGCACTGAAGAAAATAAGATCACTGTCTTTAAAAAGTAGACGGCTTCAATATGGTAGAATAGGGATAAAATTCATTCTGTAGACTTAGGACCAATGCATGAAAGTTACAGGGAGCCTGGTTTTGTTTCTGAAAAAGGGAAAACTTCCTAACAATTAAGTTATCCTAAACTGGAAGGGTTATCCTTGGGTCACAGTGTGTTCCCCACCATTAAAGGCCATTCTAGAAGCTGGATAGCCATTCGTTGGGCATGCTGTAGGGAGGATTCATAGATGACCTCTATATTTCTTTGAAACTGAACAGCTGTGATTTCACCCAAGGTCACCCTAACTCCTAGCCTCATGCTCTGTGACATGACATAACCTCTGCTCTCCTTTGCTTAAGAATCCTTATTCTTATCACATTGTTGGGCACATAGTGGATGGATAATAAAGACTTGGGGATTGACTGACAGCAGCCACTCATGTTTCTACAGCACTTCAAATTTCACAAAGTTTTTCTTTAAACAACTCTATGAAGTTTAAAAACAAAAATGTAAGCATCAATGACCCCATTTTCCAGATGAAGAAACAGAGGTTCAAATAAGTTAAAGTATTTGTCCAGGTAGAAGGCATCAAAGCCGTGATTTGAATCTCCATCTGACTCTTCCTCTCCAGCTCTAGGCTACACTGCTTCTCAATGATAAATATTCCAAAAGAATTCTTGGGGCCAAGATTGTTTTTTCTTCAATTATAACAGAAGAATGAAGACAGAGAAGGTAGATGGATGCAGAACTCCTCACCCCCCCACACACACACAAATAAAAAAGAAGAAGAAACAGATGACAACTGGCACTGGCATTGTGCTTTATAGCTTAGAAAGTGCTTTGTGGATGCCTCACAAGCACCCTGGGAAATGGGTGCTGTTATCCCTATTTTACAGGTAAGGAAACTGAGGTTCAGAGAGGTTAAGTGACTAGTCTATATTCACCATCAATCAACAAGCATTTGTTAAGCACCTACTGTGTACCAGGCACTGTACAAATATGCTGGGGATATAAAGTTGGAATATAACAGTTTGTGCTTTCAAGGCACTCGTAAAGCTGAAGTCTCAGTGGGGTTATTTGAATTCAGGTCTTCATAACCAAGATCTGTCCAAGAGGCAGCACTGTCTCTCCCTTGCACTTGCCCTCTCTCACACCCCTCTGTGGGTTGGCTATAGAGGACTGGATACAAGAAATTGTCATCCACCTCATAGCTTGTGCATTTATACACATAAGCTCATTTGACCTTCACTATAACTAAACTAGGTGCACAGTGGTTAGACCACCAGGCTGGAATCAGGAAGACTGGAGGTCAAATCTAGCCTCAGATGCTTACTAGCTGTGTGCCCCTGGACAAGTCACTTAACCTCATTTGTCTCATTTTTCTCATCTGTAAAATGAGCTAGAAAAGGAAATGGCAAACCACACCAGTATCTTTGTCAAGAAAAGCCCAGATGGGGTCACAAAGAGTCAGACACAACTGAAATGACTGAACAACCGCAACGACCCTGTAAGGAACGTGCTATTATTAATTCCATTTTACAGATGAGAAAACCGAGTTTCAGAGAGACTCAGCATCTTATCCAAGGTCACATAGTTACCAAAGCAGGATTTGAACCCCAGGCCCTTCTGATTCAAAACTAGAGCTCCTATTCCATGCTGCCTCCCAGGCATGTATTAGTAACCTAGCACAAGATCGGGCCACCACTTTCCTCACTGCACCCTCATCCCTAGCTTGGTTCATGGCTCAGCCAAAACTTCTGCTAGCTGCCAACTGGAATCCATCCCCATCACAGCATCTCTTTACCATCTGGCAACATCACTCCCTATAAACCATATGCCCTCCCAGCCTAGGACCAGAATGTTCTCTTGAGTTTCTTGAGGCGAGGTTAAGTGGCGGAGGCAGAGAAGAGACAGTGGGATGGCTGAAGCAGAGACAGATGCTCCCTCATACCCATTTTTACCCATGCCATATGTTGGGTGTCCCCTGTGCAGAGGAAGAAGGGACATTACTTCTTTGATCATAGGTAGGCAATTAACACAAGGAAGGAAGGCAAGACTGATGGCTTTTACCTGAAGTGGCTTCCCAATGAGTATGGAAATTATTAGTCATATTAATAATAATGGTGAGGATTTATACAGCACTTTAAGGCCTGAAATGTGTATGTGTATATAAAATCTTTTCTGAGTTTCACTATAACCCTATGTGAGAGGTGTTGTTATCATCCAAGTTTTACAGATAGGGAAACTGAGACTAAAAGATTAGGAGATTAAGTGGCTTGCTCAAAGTTCCACAGTAAGTGTTTGAGGCAGTGATCAAACTCAGGTCTTCCTGACTCCATATCCAGTGCTCTACACGCCAGTCTAGTCCCCCTAAGGTCACTAAGCCAGCAAAGGAAGCTCCTGGGAGACAAATAAAAGGAGAATGACTCTTGGGTCTTCCTTCTCTTCATAAATCCCAGGGGCACTAAAGCAATGCCCTCATGCGCACCTATGTGGGAAAGAGAGCTCAACTCTTTGGTGCCCTATGATTGGATCTTGAAGACCAATCAACAGCCATCTATGTTCCAGGTACTATGGAGAACCAATCGGAATGCTAGCTTCTTCAACTCCATTCCATTAAAACATAAGCTTGTGAGCAGGCAGTTTTCATTCATTATATTTGGAGCCCCAGTGCCTGGCACATACTAGGCACTTGAGTATTTATTAATAAGACTGATAGATACAATAATGAAACAGTCCTTACTCCAAAGGGGCCTGCAAGGAAACAGCCCATATACATGTGGATACAAAATATATGCAAAGGAAATACATAGTAATTTAAGGCCAGGAGGCATTAGAAGCTAGGTGAAATCAGGAAAGGCTTCATGTAGGAGGTGACATGTGAGCTAAGAGCATTCTAGGGATTCTAAATCCTGGAGGTAAAAATTCAATATATTCCAAACATAAGGAAGAGCTCCAACCTCTTCAATGATGTGAAGATAAGAAACATAATGTCATGAGCTATGAGAAGGCCAGCTTGCTCGGTAGAAAGCAGGAAGTTCTATGAGTAATGAGTAAAAACACCAGACAGGTAACTGGGGGAGCCAACCGGTTGTAAATGGATTTAAATATCATGGGACTTTGTTATTTGATCCAAGAGGAAACAGACAGCCCCCAGCAGGCCAGGAACAGGGTCTGACCAAAGCCTGACGAATATCACTTTGTTAGCTGTATGAAGCATAGCTTAGAGGGGCCCAAAGAAGAAGTCACTACAATGATCCAGGCAAGAGGTGATGAGGGCTAGAACTAGGGTAAGTAGTTATATGCATGGTAAAGTGGTAACAAGAAGCCGAATTATTAAGACTTGGCGACAGAAGTATGTGTATGCATGTGTGAATACATATGTATGTATATACACACATACGCACATGTATGTATATATGTGGGGCAGCTAAATAACACACTGGTTAGAACTTGGGCCCTGAAGTCCAGAAGACTCATCGTTCCCAGTTCAAATTTGACTTCAGACACTAACTAGCTGTGTCACCCTGGGCAAGTCACTTAACCCTGTTTGCCTCAGTTTTCTCATCTATAAAATGAGCTGAAGAAGGAAATGGCAAACCACTGCAGTATTTTTGCCATGAAGTCCCCAAATGGGGTCGTTAAGAATTCGACACAACTGAAATGACTGAACAACAAATGTACCTATGTGTGCATGTGGATATATGTGTGCATGCGTGTGTGTTACTGTAGAAGGCACCCCTATCTTCCCAATCCTTCAGACTCACCACCTAGGAGTCATCCTGGACTCCCCACTATCTTTCACCCACCTGACCCACCTATCCAATTGGTACCCTGTTGGTTTCACCTCGGCAACATCTCTCAAATATCCCCCTTCTCTCCTCTGATACCATCACCTCCTCTAGCGCACCCTCACCTTTCTTACTACAATAGTTTGATGGTGGGTGGGACTGCCTCAAGTCTCTCCCTATTCCAGTTCATTCTCCATTCATCCACTAACGTGTTTTCTCTAAAGACCTGATCTGATCATATAACCTCCCTGTAGTTTAAACTCCAGTAGCGCCCAATTACCTCCAGGAGCAAATTTAAAATGCTCCATTTGGCATTCCCTGAATAAGCTAGCCCCCTCCTACCTTTCTAGTCTTCTTATGCCTTGGTCCGCCCCCCCTCCCCCCCCCCCACACACACTTCCATCCAGTGATACTGGTCTCCTGGCTATTCCACAAACAAGACACTCCATCTCTCCACTCCAGGCATTTTCTCTGGCTGTCCCTCATGCCCGGAACATTCTCCCCTCTCCTCTCCAGCTACGGATCACCCTGGGTTCCTTTAAGTCCCAACTAAAATCCTACTTTCTCTAGGAAGCTTTCTCTAAGCCCTCTTAATTCCAGGCTTTCCTCAATTTTGTTATGCCTGATGTAATCTTGTACGTAGTTTGCTTTGTATGGATTTGTTTGCATGTTGTTTCCCTCATTAGGTTTTTTTTTGGCGGGGGGAGGTGAGGCAATCGGGGTGAAGTGACTTGACCAAGGTCACACAGCTAGTACGTGTCAAGCGTCCCTCAGATTTGAAGCTCTTTGAGGACAAGGACTATCTCTTGCCTCTTTGTGTGTCCTTAGCGCTTAGCACAGTGCCTGGAACAGAAGAAGCTCTTGAGAAACTTTATTGAATTGAAATGAAGTTGACTATACGTTCACATGTATATCTCACTATATATTTCTATACACACACATACATGTATATGTAGTTAGCATGTTCGCAGCATTTCCAGAACAATTTATAAATATTATCTCATTTTCTTCTCCATCACTCCCTGGTATATGTTCACATGTATATCTCACTATATATTTCTATACACACACATACATGTATATGTAGTTAGCATGTTCGCAGCATTTCCAGAACAATTTATAAATATTATCTCATTTTCTTCTCCATCACTCCCTGGCGGTAGATTCTGTTACTACTCCCATTTTACAGAGGAGGAAATGAAGGCACAGAGGAGGTAAGTGACTCACCCAAAATTACACAGCTAGTAAGGTTCTGAGGCTAGATGTGGAATAAGGAAGAATGGAGAACTGAGGATGATCCACGTCATGAACCCAGGTGATCACACGGATGGTGGTGCCTTTGACGGAAAGGGGGAAGAAAACATGTACAGGACATATCCACGGAATGAATCTTTGCAAAGAAAACTGGAAACGCTTCCGTATCACCTACACGTATAATAACAACGTGTCTATAGTAGGCATTTGGTAAACATGCACAATGAATCACCAACATCATCATTACCATCATCGGAGCACGGCTACAAGGCTGAAAGGGACCTTAGAAGCCAACTGGTGCAACTGAGTTATTTTATAATTGAAGAAACTGAAGCCCAGGGATGCTCTGACTGATTGGTTGACGGCAAAGCCAGAAGGGCCAACATTTATAAAGCACTTGGATTTACAAAGTACTTCCATACGTTACCTCATTTAAGCAATAAGAATGTCACCAGCAGGGAATGTTTCATTTTTTGTCTCTATCACCAGCCCCTAACACATTAGATACTTAATGAATGTTTGTTGAAAAATATCACAACAACCCACTGACATGGCTACCTCCCAGTTGGTCCTTGCCAGTTTAGGTGAGATTACTGTTCAATGGGCAAGTATTTGATAAACTTAGGAAGAGATTTCACAAAGTAAATAAATGCTTCCCTCTCAGCACAGTCCCCAACCACTTGATCTGTTTTCACCATGTTTTCTTCACTAGATTTCCTTTTGACCCTATGTTTTCAGCATCAAGGATATCTTACTTTGGCCCGGTTATCAGCTTGGAATCAATGTCAAGGTAGAGTTTTATAGACAAACACATCAGAAATACAGTATTAAGATTCATTACAACATACTGATTGAGTACACAGTAAGGGAGAGAATTTTTCCACCACACCCTGCTTTAGCTAGGCCACAACTGGAATACTGTAGGGGTACCACAAATTAAGAAAGATGAACAGAACACTTGGGAGAAGGTAAGTAGGCTGATGAGAGGAAAAAAGAATATGCCACACAGATATCAAGCCCACACAGTGACTGGGGGTGTTTAGGCAAAAGAAGACTTGGGATCCTAGGAGAAGAGAAGATGAAAGCTCTCTTTAAGTATCTAAAGGGCTGCCATTTGGAAAAGCCACTGGACTCATTATGCTTGGACCAAGAGGAGCAAAGAGAAGGCAGATGTAGGCTTGCCATAACAAAAAAATTGTTATAACAGATGGGTGGCCGCAGAGGTCAGTGGGGTCCGCTTCTCAGGAAGTCCTCAAGCAAGGGCTAGACTACTATCTGTTGGGGATATTTGTAGAGGGAAATTGTTATTTATGGTCAAATACCAGTTGGACTCAATGACCACTGAGTGTCTGGGGCTCCATATGAAATATATCAGCAACTGAATTCTTCCTATGTACTCATAGCTCTTAGATTTTCAAGCGGAAAATTAAAAAGAGATTCCTATGGCTTGAAAGTTGGAATTTCTACTTTTTTGGACTTTAGAGTTCCAATGACCTCACTTAGAAATCTCCTGAGCTTTGTTGACATGGTTACATTGAAGTCATGAAGTCCCGTAACCAAGTAAATATGCAAATGCACAACACATAAAGTGACCTGTACTAACAACTATAGCAGGCGGTCATGGTTCAGGTGCTAAGACCAGCTGCAGATGGAAAAGATGAGCAGAAAACCAACATATTCTTGAGCGAGCTTGTTGATTCTCATCAAGATTTGATCTCCCCCAAGTAACCTGCCTTTCATTTTGCACAGCTTCTCAACAATGTCTAAGCCACCTTGACCGAGTGCTTCAAAATGCCGTTTCTCTGTCTAGATTGTGATTAAATGAGCTTGACTGGCAAAGAAACAAACTAAGCTATTGAAGAATAATGATTATTTGAATTGACTTTTTTAGTGGCCCTACTTAATCTGCTTTTATTTTTTCTGGAACCAAAACCAGACATAGCATTCTTAATTTGGCAAATGTGACAGCCCTATGTCCCAGAATCTGTTGTTCCAATATGGAAGACAATTAGCATATTTCTTTTTCAAGAGAATAATAACTTCTAACCTTTTGTTGATTTACTGGGTCTCTAGTTTTAAAGTGATTGGAACTTGTTTCAAAGAAAAGGTAAAAGCCAAAAGGAAGAGCCAATAAGTTCTTAAAGTGATGATGACAATTCACATACAAAATTAGTTTCATCACATATACATGTATGTATACACATGTATATATGTATATGTAGACAGATACATGTATATTGTATGTGTATACACACACGTGTATATACCAGCTGTGTAACCTTCCACAAGTCACTTAATTGCTGGGCCTCTACTTGTTCATCTACAAAATAGAAATAAAAAGACCTGAAATATACTACTTACCCCAAAGGGTTGCTGTGTGGATCAAATGAGATGTCTGTCTGGCACTTTGTAAATCCTACAGCAATATATAAATGCCATTTGCTATTATGTTTATTCTTATTCCTCAAATAATAGTTATTAGAACATTATTTCAAATTTTTGTCCTTTATCGTTCAATTTAAAAATAATATATATTTCTTGTTTATTCACACACACACACACACACACAATTGTGGCACATTTGATTTATTTCCCTGCCTCTTAACTCCTCTAGAGGTTCCTCTAGAACTATGCACACATTTAACACTAGATAGTATCCATAACTAGATGGCACAGTAAATAGAGTCTGGGTCTTGAGAGTCAGGAAGACCAGAGTTCAAATCCTCCCTCAGACACTTACCAGCTGTGTGATCCCAGGCAAATCATGTAGCTTCTCTGGGCCTTAGTTTCCTCATCTGTATAATTGAGATATTAATAAAACCTACCTCTCAGGGTTGTTGTGAGGATCGAAGAAGTTAACATATGTAGAGTACTTTGTACTTCAGACCTATATATACAGCTGTTCAGCATCTTTTATTGTCTGTCTATCTTAGGGGTTCTTAACATGTTGTCCATGAACTTCCATGTGTGTATGTATACATATAAATAAACAAAAATATATACACATAAAATAATATTTCAATATAATTAGTTTCCTTTGTAATCCTATTTATTTCATTTTGCTGAGAAGGGGTCCATATGCTTCACTTGACTGCCAGTTATCAGTAACACAAAAAAAAGTTACCAGTCCCTGGATTAGCTATAGGTCTCAAACTAGCTGCCCTGTTGCCTCTAATGAAAAGATGAACTCACTAATTGAAGACTTAGAAATATGTCAGTCGTTTCCTCTCATTACCTAAAAATGGGACCATGTTTAAAAAGGGGGGCTGCATTGACACGTTTCTAGCACACAGGACACCTGAGCAAATTCTTCCATTTCAGCAAGAGATTTAAAAAAGTGGTCATATGACTTCACCTCCTTGGCCCCATCCCCTTGGTAGACCACAATTTAAATTGGAATACACGCTGTTGTGTGACATTTTTATAAGCATAATGAAGCAAATTCTAAGATAACATATGCTTTGGGAACTTCTAGAATCTTAAAGTTGTGAGATTTGGAGAAAGTATATTTTTGTTTTTCAGGCCTGACATAGGACTTCCCTGTGTTCAAAATATCCTTGGCTCAATAATTCTATAGATTTCATTTACTGTTATTTCATAGCCATTAAATAAGTGAAAATTATTTTCCTATTTGACCGCAGGTTTGCTTGGAGAACACATTTACCATACCCTACAAATATTATTTCCTATACATATCATTTGCGCCTTTCTTGCTGTAAATGAATGTGGGAGTGAGAGTAGCATTATTTTCAGGGATAGTTAAAGTCACATGGATTTCCCTGGGTCTTCGTGATACCGACAAATTTGTAGGAAAACTGAAAAAAAAATTAATTCACATAATAATCTTGATGTTTTCTCCATAGGATGTGAAATGAAAATTTGAATGCCTCCAAATAATTGAAAATTTTTTTTCATTCCAGCTAGTTTGTTGTCATAGAGGTTCTGGGTAATTTTAAGTGTTGTACATTTTGAGTCTTGAGAAATCATTTTAAGGCCAAAGCACTGTGTATTAGGTTAAAATATTCCAATCTGGTGTTTATTATTGTTCACCAGTCATGAATTATTAAAATTCCACTTGGAATTTTTTTCTCTTGAATCAAAGCAACATATATAGCTCATCTACTTCCTCTGTTAATTTTGGAGAATTTCTCTTTAATAACTTTAGACAACCCCTGATCCTTATTCCTCTTTCCCTCTGCCTCTCCCAATAAATAAATCAAATCCATGCTTTCATGTAGACAGAACTTCCTCTTCTTGATAAATAAAGTTTGGAATTTGAAGCAATGTTGTTGTTGTTGGTTTTGGTCGGTTGGTTTATTTTACTTAAGAAAATTGAAAAGAAAAGAGCTCCTTCCTAACCTTCTCTCCAATAAATTAGTGAGTGGGAGGGTTGCCCATTCTCTAATCTATATTTTTAAAGAAACTATTTGAGAATGAGAGAAGAGAAGATAAGGCTGCCTAGAGGAGATTGAATTTGCATTCTGATTATTTGCACAAGTGTTCTATTCCACAAAGTTTATGTATCTTCTTATGCTTAATGTAAGTATTACCTACTAGGGTTTGGGTTTTTTTTACCCCTTTCTCTCCAGCAGATTTGTAAGCATCAAACCGTTTTTTCCTCCAAAAAGGGAAGTGGTATATACAATTTAGCTATTCATTTATGCAAACGACGGTAAACAGAATTATAAAGACAGATAATAAACAGCAAATGAGGTTATTTTGCTTTGCCGCTTCATGTTGTCAGAGTTCTGAGCATAGTTTAGTGTTTTCTATTCATGACTTTATATTACCAAATTACTCCCTGATGATGTCTCAGATGTGCTTTTGTCTGCAAATGAGAAGGAATAAAATACCAAGACATTAACGTTAAATTACAATCGTTAATGGCGTAAATACGAAAATAATTACTGCATCATACCATCAATTGTTATGTGTTCATTACTGAAGTTCTTGTAAAGCCTTCATTCCCTCGTTACAATTATTTTTTTTTCTCTTTATTTTTGTCTGGTTATTTTATAGCCCTGACAATACTTTAGCAACATTCAGCAGTTACACAACCCATTTACTCCTGTTTAAAGCTTCATTTAAACTTCATTCTCACTACATTTTGTCTGGGTGGGTGTGAGTTTCACTTCTGTCTTTGATGGCCAAAAGTTTGGCAGGGTGGGCTCAGGCAAGATGAGTGTGTGAGATGGGATGATCTGAAGCTTGCAATACAGCTGGGAGAGGTTCCCCAGGCCGCCATAGCATCCTTCCAAAATTCCTTGGACCAAATAATCCATGCTCTTGCACCTTGCGGATTCTCCTCCCAGTGGCTGCTGCTGTTTCAATAGTAACAGCTTTTACAAAGTAGCTTGCAATTCTACAACCAACTAGGCAGAATGCTTTCGTGATACTCTTCTTCCCACCTTCTCCCTCTCTCTCCTTTCCTTCCTCTCTTTTTTTCTCCTACTCTACACACCCCTTCTCTCTCCCCATCTCCCATACTCTTTTTCTCTCTTCCTTCTCTCCTGTTCTCCTCTTCTCTCCTCTCCTCTCTCTAGTTCCTTTCTCTCTGCTGACCTCGGGTCCTTTTCTCTCTCCTCTCCTTAGATATTCCACTTTCCCCAAGCCTCTCCCTGCCCCCTCCACCAACACACCTTTCTATCTTCCCTTTTCTTGGCATTTCTCACAGATATCTCGGTCACACTGGCACCCACAGGTATTTTCCCAGCTTGCCTTCTACACCCTCACCCACTCATCCAAGTGACAGCACCAGACCAGAGCTCCCCCAGAACCTTCCCCTTCTTTTGTTTGTAACCTCCCACCACCTTCCCTGTGTCACCGTGGGGGCAGAGGAGGGGTTAGTGGTGGTCTGCCCTCCAAGACTCCTGGGAATGACCACAGAGCACATCAGCTCTTCTCCCCAAAGACAGCAATGCATCCATGGGCAGCATGCAGCCTTAATGCATCCACACGTACGTGAACCCATAGGCACTACACAGGGAAGCCTAGGACTAAGGCTCCCCAGATGCCTGAGGGGTGCACAGGGCTGCTAAAAGAGGAAGACGCAGTCTCGGGCTGCCCTTGGTCCATTATCTCTCATTTGCTCTCAATTTTAACTCGGGAGATTCCGGGAAAACTTCTGTCTTGGCCATACCCAAAGCCACGTCTTTGTAGGAAATGAGCAATAAACATTGGGGAGGGAGAGCTGGCCACAGTGAAAGGGTTGATAAGATTTAAATCCGGAAAGGATCTTAGAAGTTGTCAAATCCAAGCCTCTTCATTTTACAAGGAGGAAACTGAGGCCCAGAGGGGGGAAGTGCCTCAATCAAAATGGTACAAGCAGGAAGAATGTAAGCTCAGAGATCATTTAGTTTACTGTATCCATCAGTCCCGAAGTACAGGTCTGGCATATCCCTGGTTTTTAATTTTTTTTTCCCTAGACCTGCGCTTTAATTGGAATAGGGAGTTCCTGAAGAGGAAAGTCTTTCTACCAAAACAGGTGTTCATGGTTTAGACCGTTGCCCGTGGCACAGTGAAATGACTTGTCCAGAGTCACACAGCCAGTAAGTGTCACAGCCTGGACTCGAAGGCAAGTCTTTCTGACTCTGATGCTCTCCATCTAGCTACCATAACAAAAGCTGCATAAAATGTTTATTCAATTGGGCAGAAGTGAAAAGTGACCGAACAAGGCTCTTTCCAATCTCGGACATGCTACAAAGTTTAATCCTCTCCCTGCTCTCCAACAGGACGCCTAAGGTCACTCCCAACCCTAAGATTCTCGCCATCCATTATCGCATCAACATCTCCATCCTTGGAGATTCTTAACCTCAGAGATCACCACCACTGCAAAAACAGGTTTTTCCCAGCCCAGGCTCGAGAAGTCCCTCCTCCGGAGACCAGCTCCCCCAAAACCCGCTCCCCTCAGGCACCTCGCTATTTCTCCAACTCTGGGGATGTGAGCCGCCTCTGCTCCCAGGTCGGTCGTCCAAGCCCTGGCTACAAACTTTTGGTGGCCCGCTCTCCCCAGGCCGGGGGGCAGGTCAGCAGCCCTGGGGAGGGAAAACGCGCGTCTGGGAAACAGGTACCACCGGCCACCACTCATAGGAGGCTCAGCTCGGCGAAGCGTAACTTGACAGCCCCATCCATAACTGCCAGCCCACGCCCTCGGCCGCCCCGCGGGGAGGAGGAGAACAAAGCTGGGCTCCAAGGGGACCTTGGGCGACCCCGGGTGGAGAACTGCCCACTGGTGACCCGGAGCCGTCCGGGGGGCTCCCCCGTGCAGCCAGATCCGGCTGCTCCCCGTGAAGCCCATGCGGGCCAGCCTCCGCACTCCCCATTGCGTTACCTTTGGGCCGCCGGCTGGCTTCCCCCCGGAGCGCGCCTGCCTGCCTGCCCGGCCGCCTGCCCCGGGCAGCTGCTGCTCTCTCGGCCCGCTGTGCTGCCTCTGCTGCTGCTGCCGAGTACAACCAGCTGGAGCCTCCTCTCCCCGCCCCCTCGGTCCTCCGGCCCCGCCCTGTCCCGCCCCTCCCGGACTGAGGCTGAGCACAAGCAGCTCTGGGGAGGGGGTAGGGGTGGTCCTGCTAGTCTCTGCCACGCGCTCAGGGCTGCTCCGGCTGCTACTGCTGAGGCTGCCGCTGCCTGATGCCGCTGCCCCAGACTGGCAGCTGTGACCCGCTTCTGCGGCGGTGGGCAGTCCGTGTGGCTAGCGCACTATTCTGCCTTCGGGCAAGTCCAGATTCTCTGCCACCGCCCCGACAGTTACACCAGGTCTGGGTCGGGGTCAAACGGAGCCAGGCTGCCCAAGGAGCGGGTGCTGCGCTGCCCTGGCAGTCTGGCTGGCTGAAGGTGCCCGGTCAGCGAGCCCACGCCCAAAGCAGGATTCCGCCCGGGCATCCCCCCAAACACATTCCTGGAACCGATGTGCCCCTCAGCGGGTAGGGCTGCCAAGTCAGCCATGCCAGCTGAGGAGACACTCGGGCCAGGTTGGCTTGGCAGCCTCTGCAAAGCCCCCAGAAAGTGCCACAGGCGCAGGGGCACAATCTATCTTGCTCTATTGACTGTAAAGTCTTTAGAGATAAACGGGGTGGGGGGGGTGCTTGAGATTTGACAGCTCTAATGAGCTCCAGGAAGAATTATGTAAACATTATTAAGTGTAATAAACACTTGTCGTTGGCATCAGGCAATCTCGCAGAGAAGGCTTGGTAAAAGCCAGGGCTGAGGTTGTATATTCATAATGTCTTTTTAACTTTCTGCAGCCGCTATAATAGGCCTTTGCCTTTGCTGTTGCCTGGACGGAAAATCATTAGCCTGGTAATAGATGAGCCGGTTCAAGAGGAAAGCCACTGGGATGCCGTTCCCTTTCATTCATAAATGCAATATATTAGCGGAAGAGGGTGCGCTGCTGCCAACTGGGCCATTTTAATTGCCAAACTGTCGATGCCCAACTTCTTGCTTCTACTTCCGGAGACAGCATCTGGCAACAATCATCGTGAAGGCGCAAATAAACAAATAAAAGAAAGACTTGATTATTCACTCAACACCACTGCACTTCTACTTAGCCTTTTCTTTTTTTAAACTATGCCTTTCAGGAGCCTGGATGGATTGACTGGAGACCAGCAATAACTTTTCTCTGAACCAACCAAATACAGAGTTATTAAAGCAATGCACACTGTTTTATGGTAAAGATGAAGCGCTTCAGAGACTACATCCCAACAAGTCCCCCCTGCTTTTTAACCATCTCCAGATTTTTTAATTAGACAGTTTTCCCAGGGGGTGTAAAAGCTAGAATCTTAAGGAGACAGAAAAACTTTAGGCCTTTCCACAGCTGATTTCCACCTTTTCTTAAGCCTTATCACAAAAAGAAAGCTCATGGGATCTTAGATCTAACGCTGGTAGATTTCTTATAAGTCATGTAGTCCACTCCCAGTGTTTTACAGATGAGGAAACCGAGGTTTAGAATGAAAAAAATATAGGAAGTGTCTGAGCTGAGACAGAAAGCCAGTTGTTCAACTTTGTCTACAGGGTTTCTTCTACTAGGCCATGCAGTCCATCTCCAGAAGGCCCCAAAAGATTATGCATTAATTGTTTTTAAAATATAGCTTCATCAGTTACTTACGCGCACGGGCACACACACACACACACACACACACACACACACACACACAGAGTAGCAAAGTCACAAAGACTCAGAGTGATATCCAGGGTCATTCAGATCAAGGTTTTCAAATAGTGGGCTGTGGGCCACTCCTGAGTGCAGTCTGAATCAGATTAAAATGTAACTGGGAAATATTTAACAAAATAAATAAAAATGCAATCAAATAATGGTAATATGTTAATAGGCTCCAGTAGAGATCCTTATGCATTGTTTAGTTGTCCTAGCTGGCACATGCTGGGCCTGGTGTCAGGAAGACCTGAATTCAAATCCAGCTTTAGACACTTAACTAGTGTGACCCTGGGCAAGTCACTTAACCTCTGTCTGCTTCAATTTCCTCAACTATAAAATGTGAGTGAGAACAGCACCTATCTCATAGGGTTGTTGTGAGGATTCAATGGGATATTTGTTAAGCCCTCAGCACAGTACCTGGCACATTGCAGGCCTATATAAATGCTTATTTCCTTCCTTCCCTGGTTTCTATTTGAGTTCTGCCCCACTGATCTAAATCAAACTCTAAGTCCAAAACAGCCAGGTAAAATGGAAAAAAAACAACCAACAAAACGGTATCATTTGAAAATACTGACCAATTGACTCTAGTTTTCACTTAGACGATTGGTATCACACATCTTATCGCTGATAAGGAATCCAGTGACAAAATTTTAATTCCAATGTGCTTTCAGCAAACTCCACTGGTATAAATAAAGTGCATGTGCCAAAAACGGATACATTGAAGGATCTTGGGTCAAATAGTTTGGTGGTAGGAGACACTATGATATTTCTCAAAATAGTGGATTGAAAATGTCATTTAGTTCATAAAATTTCAATTTCCGTATGCAACTTTTGGTCAAAGGTAATCCCAAAGCTGTGTCAGACACATAGCCCACAAGACTCCTATCCACTGCTAGAACCAGATCAAAATGTCATTGGGGAATATTTAATAAAATAAATAAAAATACAATATAACTTAGATAACATTAATATGTTAATAGCTAATAGTTTTGTGAGCCAATGTACTGACCATAGGGATCCATTTCTTTTTGAGTTTAACATCATTGGTGTAGAGAATAGAGAGCCATCCTTGGAGTCAGGAAGTTCTGGATTCATATTCTGACCCCACCATATATTGGCTGTGTGATCTCAGCCAAATCCCTTAATCCTTCAGTGCCCTAGGGCAAGTCTAAGAGGATTTTGCTAAACAGATACCAATCTGCAAAGATGTCCCACACAGACCAAATCATAGAACCAGTTGTTGTTGTCTTTTTAATTACATTTATGGCTGAAGGATCAGATACAATTTGGGGAACTTTAAGCGTCTTTGGAGCATCGTCTCTACCCAGTTGACACAAGATCTCAGGAATCTTACTTGCATCAGTTACTACTGTGAATAGTAGTCACCAGCTCCTTCCGATCACACACATCCTTGTCATAGAATCAGAGACATATGTAGAACTGGGTAGGACCCCAAAAATGATCTAGTCTGACCTTCTTGTTTGATAAGGGAGGATCTGAGGACCAGAGAGATTAAGCAACGTATCCAAGGTCACACAGGTAGTAATTAGAAGAGGCAAGATTGGAACCCAGGTCCTCTGACTCCAAATCCAACACTTTCTACTATGCCATACTTCCTCCTCACATGGTTTCACATCATTCACACTTTTATTTAAAAGTTACTAGTTTAAATTTTATTTAAGAAGTTAATAGTTGTATTCTTTTTCCTTTTTTCTTCTTCCCTCCCTTTTTTCTTTCTTCTTTTTTTTGCAAATGAGATGATAGTGCATCCCTAGCACTTAGCACAAAGCCTGGCACACAGGAGGCGCAAGTCAGAAAAGTAAATTCTGTTAAAATAACTATAGAAACTATGAATTTGGGTATGTATCAAGATTCACCCAGGGACTATATGAATAACTATAAAACTCTCTCTGCAGAAATAAAGGCAGATCTAAGTAATAGGAGAAATGTTATTTGTTCATGGGTTGGTCAAACCAATTTAATAAAAATGAAAATACTGCCTAAATTAATTTGCTTAGACTTATTTAGTGCTGTGCCAAATGCCCAAAGGAATAATTCACAGATCTAGAAAAATAATAAAATCTACATATAGGAACAAAACACCAAAAAAATCAAAGGTAGTGATGAAAAGAAAGTGGGAAGGAAGTCAGTCTATCAGCATCAGATTTTGAAGTGAACTTCAAAGCAATAATGACTAAAATGATATTGTATTGGTTAGAAGATACAGACTCAGAGACAGAGAAAGAGACAGAGTCAGAGCATAGAATGTGATAAACCCAAAGATCCCAGGTCCTGGAAAAAGGACTCACTATTTAGCCGAAAGTGCTGGGAAAACTGGATAACAGTCTAGCAGAAATTAGATTTAGACAAAAACTTCACATCATATACCAAGATAGCTACAAATGAGTACATAATCCAGATATAAAAAGTCACATCATAAACAAATTAGAAGAGCGAGGAAGAAATTGCTTTTCAGATCTATGGAGAGGGGAACATTTTGTAACTAAATAAATTATGTCAAGGCTCTCACAAGATAAAATGGACAGTTTTCCTGTATCAAATTTAAAAGGTTTTGAAGAAACAAGTCTAATATAGTAAAAATCAGGAGGGAAACAGGCAGCAGGGACAAAATCTTCACCAGGAGTATCTCTGATAAAAGATATATAAGGAATTGGTTCAAATACGTGAGACTAAGAGCCATTTCCCAAGCAAATAAATGGTCAAAGGAGTTGAATAGGCAGTTTCCAAAAAAAAAAAGAAATCAACAATCATATGAAAAAATGCTCTAAATCACCAAAAATCAGAGAAATATAAGGGACTGGCAATTGTGACAAAAGAGGAAAATGACAAATGCTGGAAAGGGCATGGGAAACAAGTACACTAGCACAATGTGGGCAGGTTTGTGAATTGGCCTAATGATTCTAGAAACCAATTTGAAATCATGCCCAGAAAGTTACCAAACTGGGCATACACTTCCATCCAGTAATAACCACTACTAGCCTTCTAACTACCCCCCCAAGAAATTTTTAAAAAATAAAAGAAGAAAAATATGTAGAACGGCTCTTTTTGTGGTAACCAAAAATTAGAAATAAAAGGGCTAACTATCCTCCTGTTTAGGAATAGCTAAAAACATCATAGTATATGAATATAATAGAAAATTAGTGTGCCATTAAATGACAAAATAGATGATTTCAGTAGAAATGAAGAAGATCTTTATGAACTGATGCAGAGGGAATTGAGCAGAACTAGGATAGCAATAACATTATAGATAAAACCAGCTCTGAAAGACTTTAGAACTCTGATCAATTCAATGATAAACAAGTCCAAAAGAATGAAGACAAAGCACACCATTCACCTCCTGGCAAGAGGTGTTGAATCTGAGATACAGCAAGAGACATACCTTTTCATATGTGGCTAACGCAAGAATTTGTTTTGCTGAGCTTTGTAGGTATGCATAAAGGGATTTAAAAAATAATCTTTAGTGGTGAGGAGTGGGAGGGGTGGATTGATAAAAATGTTATTTGAAAAATAGAAAGAATTAATTTTTTTAAGTTAATCGAACACATACATCTGGAATTGGCACCAGTGAGCACGTTCCCCTCCCTCAGACCTGTATGGCGGCAGTGACATAGCTCTCATCTCAATAGGGGAACTCTTGAAGAGGCTGTATGGAACGGCTCCTCCAAATAAGTCTTCTCCATGGGCTCCTCATTCAAGCTACCTTGATTGCCACTGATATCTTTCACCTTCCTTCTCAGCTCCCAGCTGTTGATTATTTCAGCCCACCATCCCTGAACCTTCAGCAGATGTGACTTGTTCTCCTAACTAGGGAACCAGTTCCTCAACTATTCTTCTAAATGGTAAGAAATCTATAGCTGTGATTAATTAAAGCTCACAAACACTTCCCTTATTAGACCTTCTCTTGCCAGGACCCACAGCTTCAGGTTTCATACACATACAAAAGTTCTTTAGGAAACAATAGGAACATTCTCCTTGCTCTTAACAGCCTCTCATGATGGCTTATTACTATTTGCATGATCTCTCTGTCAGTATGTAAGTAGCCAATCACCTGCTTGAATCAGCTCTTTCCTCCATGCCCAGGCACTCTCCTCCCTCTCCTTCCGAGGGCTCCTCAATCTACTGCCCTCCCCTGTGGCAGCTGAACCAGGTTGCTCAATCACCACAGCAATGCAGGCCAAGAAACATAGGTGAAGGGAGCAGGAGAGAGCAAAAGGAACTAGCTTTTCTTGGTGCTACCCATACCTGGAAAAGAGAGATTTATGATATCTGCAACACATTAATTTTTGGAACTCATTTATTGCATTTAAAATACAGCCACACTTGGAGCTGGGGGTCAAGGATCATAGATTTAAATCTAGAAGGAAATTTAGAGATTGTTTAATCCAGATACCCACCACCACCACCATTTTACAGAATGAGGACAGTGAGACCCAGAGAGGCTGTGACTTTCCCTGGGTCACACTGCTAGTAAATATTGGAGGTATTCGAACAAGGTCTTCCTGACTGTTGTTAATCCAGGACTCTACTCACTACACCAAAGTGCGTCTTAAGCATTTATGCTTCTTCCTACAAAGAGGTTCAAACCTCATTACTTATATACTTTATATATTTATTTACATATGTATATATATATATATACATATGTACAACATATATATATACATATATATATATATATTTCATCATTCCTCATAAAATGGAAAAATACATAGATTCAGGAAAGGATAGGGTTTTTTGTGCACCAAAAGAGGGACTTAAAGGCAAGCTAATATAGGGTCAATTACTGAGGTGGGCAATTCCCATATTCATACTAATTGCTAGTCTGATATTCCATTTGCTTGATAAGGAGTCTTCTCTGTATCTAACATGGATTCCTTTTGGAAAAAAAAATGCCAAAATCAGACAAGTATGTTTACAGCTAACTGGAGGCAGCACATCTTAGTGGTCAAAGCATTAGGTTTAGAGTCAGAAAGACCTAAGTTCAAATCCCATCTCTGGCACTTACATGCCAAGTGGCCTTTGTGTCTCAAGTCATTCTCTAGTATTTATCTATTAAGACATGTAAGCAATCCATTTTGAAGTCTATCATATCACCTATTTCCATTTAGAACATAAGTTCCTAAGGGGAGGATCCAGGGTATGTTTGTATATGTATTTATGGTGGTAGATAGATAGATTAGATAGATAGATGATAGATAGAATCCCCTATTTGCCTACATAGAATAAATGAATACTTGATTGATTAGGTTTGCTCTGGAAATAACTAATTAGAAGAAAGCTCAGTTCAAGTACCTTGTCAAACTCCTGGGATATTCTCAATCCACCAGCTGCTAGCACTTTCCAACTATTACTCTACACTTACTTGGTATATACTTATACATACATATGCATATGTGTATAAATATATGTATACATATATTTATACATGTGGTTTCAGCCCATAAGACATAGGTTACTTGATGACAGGGAGAGTTTCATTTCTGTCTTTGCTTTCCCAGCACCTAGGACAGCTCTAGCTAGATACAACTCTACAGCTGGTTCCTTGCTCTGCCCCCACCTCTCTTTTCCAGCTACACACAGCTGCCTAATGTCCTAGAACAACTCCATCCCAGAGCCAAACCCTATAGAATATGATAACGTACTTGAATCCATTTCTCAATGATTAACATGTTTCTACCCCATTATACCATCACCATCCCTATGATTGGTAGCCCTTTGCTGCCATTGTTGAAATTCAATTCTCTGTTGTCTGCTGACTTCTCACTTACTCCCATCATCCTTAACCCAGGCCTCCACCTGAATGTCCCACTCTAAAGCTACTGATCCCTTATTTGGAATGTCTGCTCCGTAGGCTAAAAAAAACTAGCATATATGCTAAATTTTGTTCCCCTTGTTCTTCTTGAACCCATTGAGACTTGGCTCCCTCCTGATGACACAGCTCCCCTAGCTAACACTTTCCAGCACTAGTCATACTTTCACTCATACCCCTTCTTTGTGCCAGGGCCAACTCCTCTATATGTACAAGTGATCCCATCTTATCTTGACCTTTTTAGCAGACTGCCCCCCTCCTTTATTTGTCTTCAATCACTGTCTCCTCTCTCACTTATCTGTGGTCTCTTACCATCTACTGGCCACTCTCCTACTACATACAAACACCCACCCTCAAAAAATGGTAAATTGAGCCATCTATCCATCCATGCTATTCTCCTATATCTCTTCTCCCTTTCGTGGCTAAACATCTTGAGAAAGTTATCTATAGTCAATGCTACCACTTCCTTTCCTTTCACCATCTTCTTAATTCTGCAGTCTGGCTTCCAACCTCATCATTTAGCCAAAACTGTTCTCTTCAAAGTTACCATGAAACACTTCATTGCCAAATCCCAAGACCTCCCCTTAATCCTCATTGTACTTGACCTCTCTACAGCTTGACAGATTGACGCTGTCAATCACCCCCCTCTCCTTGTCTATTCTCCTTCTACCTCTTAGCTCCTTCTCAGACTCACTCATGGTAACTGCAGGTCTCCCAACAAGGTGCTGTCCTGGGCCCTCATCTATTCTCCCTCTATTCAGTTCTGCTTAGTGATCTTATTAGCTCCCATGGACTCCATTATCATCTCTATGCAGATAATTCTAAGACCTGTTTGTCTAGCCCGGTCTCTAGACTGACCAACATTCTGTGTTCTGTAGTTGCCTATTGGACATATTGACATTTCCAATACTGACCTCATCATCTTCGCCCCTCCGAACATTGAGGATGTCACCTAGTCACTTAGGCTCACCGCCAAGGTGCGGGCTTCCACTCCTTACTCTTTCTCATCACCCCCAACCAATCATTTGCCCAATCTTGTTATTTCCAGCTTCATAACATCTCTGGTATATTCTCTCTTCTCTGACTCTGACGCTGCCCTACCAGGCCTCAAGCTTGGCCTACCATTAAAATAAACAAACAAATGAATAACAAATAAATAACAATAGTAACAGCTAACATTTATATAGCGCCTACTATGTGCCAGGTGCCATACTAAGCTCTTTAGGATTATTTCATTTGGTTCTCACAACAACCTTGGAAGCCAGGTGCTATTGTTATCCTCATTTTATAGATAAGGAAACTGAGGTAAATAGAGGTCAAGTAACTTGCCCACGGCCACATCTATAGTAAGGCTGAATTTGAACTCAGGTCCTCCTGATTCCAGGCCTAGTGCTCTATCTGCCTCTGCCTAGCTGACTATGACAATAACATGCTAGTTGGTCTCTGTACCTCAAACTTCTTCCCAGTCCCTCCTCCTTATTCATCTGTCAAATTGATCTTCCTAAAGCAGACATCTATGTTACTCCCCTAACTTAATCAACTCCAGTAACTCTCTGTTACCTCCAGCATAAAATAAAAAATCTTCTATGTGGCTTTGAAAGCCCTTCCCAATGGGTGCCTTCCTTCCCATCCAGTCTTCTTACACCTTACTCCAGGTGTAAGCCTGGAGTTCACACTGGCTTCCTTGCTGTTCCTCAAACACAACATTCCATCCCAAGACTCCAGGCCTTTCCCTGGCTGTCCCTCATGCCTGGAACCTCTTCATCTCTGCCTCCGGTTTCCTTCAGGTCTCAGCCAAAGTCTCACCTTCTACAGAAAGCCCTTCCCAACTTTCTTTCATTTTGGCTCCCTGCCCCAAGATTATCTGCAGCTGAACCTGCCTACATATCATTTGTACACTGTTGTCCATATGTTGTCTATCACTTTATGCTGAGAACTACTAGAGAGCAGAGGACTTTTTTTTACCTTCCTTTGTATTCCTAGGACTTGAGGCAGTGACTTACACATGGTAGGTGCTTAATAAATGTTGAATGATTAATTGATTCTCCACAAAGTATCTCCCTCACTAGACTCGCAGGGACTCACTCCTAGAGCACAAATTTGACCCCAGTGGCTCCAATACTGCATTGCCCAACTCCATCATGACTTTCCTCCAAGTCTGAAATGTCCTCCCTTCTCATTGCTGACTCCTGGCTTCCTTAACTTCTTTCAAGGCTAAATTCAAATCCCACCTTCTTCAGAATACCTTTGCCAGTCTCCTTCCATACCTCCTCTCCAGTGTTTACCCTCTGAAATGACCTTCCGGTATATATCTTGTATGTACATGTATGTATGTAGTCATTTTCATGTTTTCCCATCTGGAATGTAAGTGCCCTGAGGACAAGAGCAATATCTTTTAAACCCTTTTTGTATCCCTAGTATTTAACACAGTGCCTGATACATAATAAGCACTTAACAAACACTCATTGACTGGGTCCCTTCAAGCTGAGACTCACAGTCCAGAAGCCTGTTTTCCAAACCACAAATTAACATCTACTACCTTGAAGCTACTTTTTATGCTCCTGACTACATCTTTGCAAATAGCATCACAGACACATATTTCCCCCTTGCAACCAACTCCTTGGGGCAGAAGGCAGTGGGGGAAGTCTCTGCATTCTGGTCCATCTGGCCTGCCCTTTTTCCACAGCATCCTAAGATCTTGATAAGAATGACCTTTGGCAGTTTGCCAAAAAAAAAATGATTCTCAGGAAAGCTTTGGGTGAACAGTAATATGCCATCCATTTGACGTCTGGAGAAGTTATCTCAGCAAATGTGGAGAGAGTGAGCGACCTGTGGGTGGCTGATTGATTGCGCCTTCATTAATGAAAAAGGGACAGGAGAAACTAACCTATCTTTATGGGATTCTAGTAATACCACCAACACTCCTGTTTTACTCCCATGATTGATGATGCTACGGACAACCCTCCATGGGATTACTGTCCTTTTTGGAGTCTCTAACGGGAGGCCATTCATTATGCTATATATTCTATATCCTGACCTGATATTGATGTATACTGAGTTTAACATGTCATATTTATCATGTCTTGTTTTGGCACAAAAGATATACTGTCTATCTTTTCTTAGCCTCATAGATGAGGTAGAAATGGGGGAAATGAGGTCTCTGAGAAGAGGACCTGAGCAACTAAGGTTAGAAAGGACAAACTGGGCAAAGGGGAAGGAATGAACCATGGAGAAAACAGAGATGATGGGAGGTACAGTGGGAAGCACACTGGCTCTGGACTCAGAGGATGGGAGTTCAAATCCCATGTCCAATACTTACTACTTATGTAGTGCTGGGCAAATCACTTAACCTCTCTGGGCCTCAGTTCCCTCAGGGGCTGGATTAGATGGTCTCTAGGTCTATGATCCCAAAATAACACAACCACTTTATTTATTGAAGGCTTTAAGGCCTTCAAAGTACCACAGGTCCATTTTTTCCCTTTCATCCTCACAATATTTTAGTGAGGTAAATATTATGGTAATAAATATTCTCATTTTAGTGACTTGCTCACAGGTATAACACAGCTGGTAAATATCAGAAGTGGGAGGCAAACCCAGAAATTCATGTCTCTAAGCGATCAAGGATTTACTACCCATCAAGGATAGTAAATATGGCCGTCAAGGATGTAATTGGAATCTCAGACTACTATGAGAAGCATAGCTTCCAGGAGTAAGGAAATCATAGCTCCCAAGTACTCTGCACCAAGCAGACCACATGAACTAGTGCATTCAGCTCTGAATCAGATACCACATTTTAGGAATGAATGCCAAACAATACCATAGTTGAAGAAACAACTCGATAAGGTGACGTGTTCAGAGGAGGGTAATGAGATTTCATACCATCTGAGGACTAGATGAAGGAACTGGGGACATTTAGCACGCAGCATAAGAAAGGACTCATGAGGACCTGAAATTGTGTTTAAGTATTTATTGGACCATTGTGTTTAAGAGAAATCAGACTTGTTCTTTTTGGCCACAGAGGGCAGAACTTGAAGAAATGGGTAGAGTTTGTAGAAAGGCAGATTTCAGCAAAAGAGGAAGGGAAAGTCTTAGCAACCCTCACATGAAGACTACAAGGAGAGGATGAGGACTACTTATTAGTTATGCTGTCCAGGGCGGATAGAACTGGATGGCCCCTAAGGTCCCTCCCAACCTTGAGTTCCTCTGATTCTGAGATTTAAGGATCAGTGAGTCTGGGGAATGATTTTACTTGAAGAGAAGCACGAGGCAGCTATTTCCAAGCACACATGGGCAGGGTAGATATTATGATGAGGCTACCATATTTAATTTTGCATTTTTCTTTATGCTGAAGCTTAAAGTTGGTGTATATTCTGAGAGACTTTTTCAAGGACATAAGTTTGTTTTACTTTGTCCTTCGTGCCATATCCCTGCTCCTTCCTGAGTACAAGTTATAGAATTTTATAGGTAGCAGGGACTTCAGAGATCAAGTCCTGTGTCTTCATTTCATTTATTTTTAAAATATTTCATAGGATCATAGATTTGAGCTGGAACATCATCAATGTCATCTACTGCAACCACTTCATTTGCTGACGGAGAAACTGAGGCCCAGAGAAATTACATGACTTGCCCCAGATCACACAGGCAGTAAGTGGAAGAGGCTGGGATTTGAACCCAGGTCCTCTGACTCCACATCCATCACTGTTTTTACCTCCTCACACCACCTCCCTTAAGGATCATGCTTTTTATAATGCAATAATTTCCTGATATATACCTATCCCCTACTACTCACTTCTCCCTTGTAGCAACCAAAAAACAGCTAAACAGTAATAAAATATAGCTTGCCCAACTATTCCCCCATTATATGGGCAACTATTTTATTTCTTCTTTTCCTATCACAAAAGGTACTGCTAGAGAGCTAGTAGAAAGCAAGGAAGATTGAGAATCAGTGGGCCTGGGTACAAATCCCAGCTCTGCCACTTCCTACCCATGTGACCTCCAGTAAATCATTTAACACCCCTGGGCCTCAGTATATCCATTTGTAAAATGAGAAGAGTAGATTGGATGGCCTCTGAGGCCCCATATAATTTCTAAATCTGGGATCTTCTTTAGTGATTGGGCCTCTATATCTTCACTTGTAAAATGAAAGGGTCATACTAGATTACCTGTTGAGGTTCCTTCTAACTTTCAATCTATGATCCTCTAATCCCATGAGGCCTTTGTTTGAGTCTTGCCCTGGCTACTGCACTATGTCATTGTGCATCAAAGTTCTGAAAGTCTAGAGGGAAATTTACAGCCTTAATTAAAACCTGTGATTCATCTCCCAATGTATTCTGAAACTACTTCGGTGGTGGACCGCTAGGAAATTATATTTTATGTTATGCATATGTGTAGTGGTCAATAAATTTGCTGAATTTCATTTCCTACTTGGCTATAATCTAAAGTATGTGCCACTATTCCCACTTACTCATGGATTGAGGGTTTTGTTGAGACTATATCATAACTGCAAATGCTATTTTTTGTCTTTCTTTTCCACCACCCCTCCCAATCCCCATGTAGACAAGGACTACCAAAAAGGGGCAAGACTGATTCATATGAGTTTCACCTTTTCCCTTAGCCACAAATGATGTAGATGAGCAAAGGAGTATAGGAGGAAGGTACATTATAATGAAGAAAGGAGGAGGAGGAGGGGATTAGGGACCTGTGTAATCTACAAATTGATTGTCTTTGAATGACTATATGGACATGTTTACCTGTTTGCATTATTGATGAAGAAAGAAAAAAAGAAAGAAATGAAGGAAGGAAGGGAGGAAGGGAGGAAGGAAGGAAGGAAGAAGAAGAAGAGAGAGAGAAAGAGAAAGAAAAGAAAGAAGGGAGGAACGAAGAGAGAAAGAAAGAGAGAGAAGGAAAGAAAGGGAAAGAGAGAAAGGAAGGATGGAAGTAGGAAAGGAAGGGAGGAATGAAGGGAGGGAGGAAGGGAGGGAGGAAGAAAGGGAGGAAGGAAGAAATAAAGCAACTCTAGGGCCAGGAACTAGGTTAGTTTCTCTAAAGGTTCCTGTTATACCAGGAGCTGATAGATTCCCCCAGGGTTTGATTAATATGATCACAGATGTTTACTTGTTGAGAATTCCATACCCTTCAAAAAGACATGGCTGACTGTTTAGTAATTAATAATATTGCATATTGAAATGTGAGGGCATTTTTCAAGAGACTAAAAAAAAGAATTTGTTCCAGGGGGTTTAATGACATAAGGATATTGTCTACAATTATCTGTAACATATACCATCACTCAAATTCTATTTATATATATGAATGTATTAAGCTCAAATTAAAAAATATACTAGTAATATCCAACCTGTGGGGGTTGTCTAATATTAAAAGTAAACATTATTTGTGTGCATCTCTCTGTGTGAAGAGGAAGCATCAAGAGATTTAGTTAATACAGTAAAGCTGTTGGGTTATTTTTTTAAAGCAACAAAGGAAGCTTGAGCTTAGGTCTACCTCACTTTACACAAACGGTGTTCCTGCAAAGATATGCTCTAATTTTGTAGATTATAGCAGACTTTTAAATTGGTTTCTCTCATTGTTTCAGAGTTTCCATGTTTCTACTGCTCATTTGTAGCCAGCTCCTAGTAGTTTAAGTTTCTTCACCTTCCCTCGTCTTACAGAACCAAAACCTCCCACCAAAACTTCTCTGTAATTAAGCCCTTCAGTCAAGTAGTTAATGAGCTGTGAAACAACACTGGAATTCACTAGAGGTGTCTGACCCTGCAGTGAATTCTCTTTATAATGCAAATAACTACTCATTAATTTATTTGCTTCTTGTTTTCTTAAAGTGAGATTTACCTGTAGAAGACTACAGAATATTTTGTTTAAAAGTGGGGGGTGGGAGACTCCTAAAAGAGTACAAACATCGCAGGTTTTAGATGTTCAACCATCAATGCTATGAATGTTAGCTCCATTGTGCTAATCTTAATGTAACATCATTGGCCAATGGCTAGGAAGATAGACTACTGGAAGAGCTGAAACATGTCTATATTGGTGTTATCAGATTAAGTCAGAAGACCAAAGGAAGCTACAGCTAAATGAAAGCACAAGCTCACAGACTTTCCTTGAAGAGGTAATGCAGTCAGCAGAGTCTGCCATATTGTGTGTCCAAAGGCAACAAGGAACATTGTTTTATGGGACATTTGCCCATCTTGTATTTTGCTGCTTGTGAAGAGCCCTAGCAAAAGTAATTGCAGCTAATGTACCAATATCAGGCAGAGATGAGGAAGAACAGAAATTCTAGATAGAATCCTCAAAGATCTTCCAAATTAAATAAACATAAACTTTGAAATTCAATGATTTTGAATCATAAGTGGGCATAGGGGAGGAGAGTGAAGCATGTTGGAAAATAGGTTTTAGGATTAAGAAACAGGATAGGTCAAACACATGTAGACTACATAGACACTTCATCCCTATGTATCATAAGAACTTCCTTCAAGTAGAGAGTTGAGATACTGGACATCTCTCTCCAAAGCATACATTCATGCAGTCCAATCACTATATAAGAACCCAGATTTAGAAATGTAAGATTGTGTAGAAGTCTCTAAAGCACTCCTCTACTCTGAAACTAACTAGCTTAAAAGATAGGAATCAACTGATTATTGATATAGAAAATATTTATGAATTAACCACGTACAGTCAGATCATTGACTTGTTAGAGCAAAGATTGAAATCAGTGCATATTAAAAAATGGGAGATGCAGAAGGCAATATTTAGCCTAACCTATTTAGCAGAACTATTGATTCCCCAAAATGGGAAATAGGTAGAAGAACAGATATTGATACCAATTGTTGTCAATTTCTAAGAAAGTAAATCTGATGTAAATCAATCACCAAAAAATGGGGAAGTCAAAAAAGCCTAGAAAAATCTCACCAGCAAACAGAGTTGAACTCTTTTTAAATTATAGAGATGCCTTAGCAAAGGGGGACACTAATATAAACTTATCTATAAAATCTTACAGAGGCAGATGGTGGAAAAATGATCAGCATGTTCTCAGAAAGCTTGGTGAGATATCCAATTTAGCCAAATCACCTTGAGGGCATTTGAGGATAAAATTGGAAGGAGGAAAAAAATGACAGAAAAAGAAAAAGACCTATTGGTATCTCTATAACAAACTTTTATTTATTGAGGACTGTGGAGACATCATATTTGGACACTAACACAACAATCACCAACGTACATGCTTGAAGCTTAAATTCTACCATCAGTTTTGGGACATTCTGTAGAGAGGCTCAGGAGGACTTGATGTAGATGTGTCTAAGTATTTGAATGCTTGTCATATGGAGGAGAAGGGATTAGATTTATTCTGTTTGACTCCATAGGACAGAACCAGGAATAATGGGTAGGGTTGCAAAGAGGCCAATTTAGGCACAATATCAGAAAAACCTTCCTAATAATTTGAGCTATCATAAAGTAGAAGGACTTGCCTTAATGGGCAGACACTCTTTAGAGGACCTTTAAGCAGAGGCTGGATGACCATTTGCTAGGTATGTTATAATTCCAGTATAGGTCAGATTAGGTGGCTGCTGGGGTTCCTTCCAACTTCCAGATACTTGAGAATTTGACATCTAATAAAAGATATATCTTAATATATCAGAATATTGTAGAAATATTCTATTGTGAGTTCAATTTTCCCCTTATGATTTCTGATAAGACTAGGAACCTCCTTGATGTGGAGGGGATTAGGGGTCTTTTAACTCTCCCTCCTCCAATTTCTCTGTGAAATTCCATTAAATTTGGCACGTATTTGTAAAGCACCTACTGTGGGCAGGGCACCGTGCTAGGGTAGATGCAACATTTAAATAAGGCAAATAAGTGTTTAAAATACTTTAAAGTAGGTGCTCAGTGAATAAAGTGCTGGACCTGAAGTCAGAGGGGCAGCAAGGTGGCGCCATAGTACATAGAGTGCCATCTTCATGTGTTCAAATCTGACTTCAGACACTTAATAGCTGTGTAATCCTGGGCAAATCATTTAACCTTGTTTGCCTCAGTTTCCCCATCTATAAAATGAGCTGGAGAAGGAAATGGAAAACCACTCTAGCACCTTTGCTAAACAGAGTCACAGAGTCAGACACAACTGAAAGAACGATAAACCCTGATGTCAGGCAGACCTGAGTTCAAATCCAGCCTCGGATACTTTCTATCTCTGGGACCATTGGCAAGTCGTCTCAGCTTCAGTTTCGTCATCCGTAAGATCGGACTCATGATGGCTTTTATCTCTGAGGGCTGTTGTGAGGGGAAAAGTGATACGATATTTGTAAAGTTTTGCAATTCTTAAAATACTATAGAAATGCTAGCTACCATCATCGTTATTAGACAGTCTCCCTTCTAGCTAGAACTACTTCCAACTGAAGGAGAGAATGAGCATGTTTAAGTAGCAGCTTCATGATGCTCACGGCATAGTGGACCAAAGCGATGCTTTCCTTTCCTAAAAGCTGCCTGGTCAGAGTTAGAATACGGAAGTTACCTGTCGCTCCGTGTCCTGTGGGCCTCTCCACACAATTCAAGATTTATTGCTTCGAGGTAAGGCAAATCAACAAGAATCGTCTTTTTAAAGTGCAAATATCCTTGAGAGGAGGGAGTAGTATACTAAGCTTTCAAGACTATATTGTGAATATGTTAATCAGTCATTAACAAACCAGTCTTCCAACTGGACCATGAGGATGGATATCTTTTCATCAAGAGACACCAGCTAAATTTAGAAGATGACTTAGAAGAGTCAGGATAAAAGCCACAGGAGTCTGGGGATGGAGAGGTGGCTCAGATCGATGTCACTTTACCCCTACCATGACTATTTCAAAAACTCTAGTGGTTCTCTATTATTTTTAGGATTAAACAGAAACTCTTCTCTTTGGCATTTAAAGTTCTTTCTCACCTGTCCCTTTCCTCCCCTTCTAGTCTTCTTATACATTAATGGCGTTCCGGGACCCAACAGCCAGCACAGGCTGCCTCCCTGACTGTTATTCCTCATGTTTATACAAAACCACAGCCAAAATTTACAAGCATCAATAGGGAAGGATGATGTCATCCTTGAAGCAGACCCACAGAAAGAAGTAGAATAAAGATATGGGAAACTTTCTGCTGAGTTGAAGTAAGAGTTGAAATCACCTTTGCTAATTTCTGCATTGTGTATGGGAAATATCAACACACACAGGAACAAGACTCCCTATTATTTGGTTGGTTGTATGTTGATTTTGATTTTAAAAACTCAGATAAAAAATTCACTTCTTGGTTAGCTACAATGATCAAATTTGCCAAATAGCTACCAACAAATATATTTTACGTGTCTGTCTACTTTATTCCTCAGGATATATATGTATGTGTTGTTTTTTTTAAAGAGGCATATCCAACCCATTGCTCCGAAGAGCAAAAGGTGCATTATTTAATACCATTAAAATAACATTTAAAATTTAGAACAAAACATTTATTTCATCTTTCTCATTTCTTTTCAAAATTCTTTTTATGTATATGGTTTATTATGAAGGCAATATATTATAAATAGTACATGTATAATTTATAAATATCAGTAATAAGATATATATATGCATATATATATATACATATATATATATGCATATATATATATCACTCTCCTTCTGATAGCCAATTGTTGGGCTGATCTTGAATGATATCAACACAACTCTAGGTTTGGGGTCTATGCTAAAATAATCTTCACTGAGTTTTGTTGTTGACATTCAGTTCTTTTCCAGCAATGTCCAACTCTTGGTGACCCCATTTGGGACTTTCTTGGCAAAGATATTGCAGTGGTTTGCCATTTCCTTCTCCAGCTCATTTTACAGATGAGGAAACTGGGGCAAAAGGGTTAAGTGACCAGGTTAAGCCTGGGTTCACATAGCCAGTAAATGTATGAGGCCAGATTTGAACTCAGGAAAATTCCTGACTCCAGGCCCAGCACTCTGTCTACCACACCACCTAGCTGCCCAACTCTCATTGAGAGAAGTACATGATAAAAACATCCAAAGACCAGTACACTAGGTAGTTGGTTCTGGTGAGTTGCATTTGCAGTGGTGAATTAAAATCAGTGATCCAATTCCATGGTCTTATGAGGGAATGCAGCAACAGATATCACTTTAGCCAGAAGTAGGAATAGATTTTATTGTCAGGAAGTCAAAGAAAATCTAAGCTGGAAACATAGTAGGAGTAGTAAATACATAAAAGGGCCAGCAGCATGGATATTGTCCATGAGGTACTTTCCAAAAGAAATCTTGACTTGAAAAATGAAATGACAAAACATAGTGCCCATCAAAAGAACAGAGATGTCTTCATTGGGAAGTGCTTCATGGGAAGTTACATCCCTTTTATTTCCTCTTCACCGCCAAACTAAGGCAATAATAAATTTAAAGTGTTGGGGGTGGGGAGGAAGCACACTTTTAAAATTCATTAATGCATCTGTCTGTAGAAGATGAAATAGGCAATGCTCTTAACAACCATCCTGAAAACATACTGTAAATAATTTTTTAAAAGCCCCTTTACATCAATGACATTCTGCTTGGAAACCCAGTTCCCATACCTGGAATGGAAGGTTCCATTTTTTAGTATAGAGTTAAATCTCAAGCTGGCTGTTAATCTATTTTAGGCAGATGGGGAGACATTTTGGCTGGGTCACTGACCAGGCTGAGAGGGTAGTCCCTAGGGATTCATGATTTGGAGAGGGCAGCTTTGACCTTAGGGGACTGAGCTCTATATGGCAAGCCACCAGTTTGTCCATTTAGAAGAAATGAATCTATGTCCAGATGTCAACATTCAAGGGTGAGTCACTGAGCTGTCACGGCGATGAGATTACTGACTTCAATCCTTGTTGAAAGTAGTGTTGAAGAGAAAGAGGAGCTTCTATCTATGAAAGCTCCTGCTGCATTCTAAAAATGGAATGTGGATATTCAAAGTTTTAAAGACCAAGTTCATGAATGTTTTCAAATATATACCATGTGCATACACACATGCACATACTCAGAGTTTATCTGCTATAGATCTCACTGTTTATACAGGTTCACAGAATTTTGGTATATCTAGAAGATACCTTAAAAGCTACCCAATCCAAATCTCTCATTTTACAGATGAGGAAATCGAGGCCCATTATGTTGAAGCTGTTTGTTCAAGGTCATACAGGTAACAAGTGCCAGAGCTAGGATTTAAACTCACGTCCAAATAAAACAGACCTATTAATGCACTGAGTTCCAATCTAGCATCAGACATTTACTAGCTGTGTGACCCTGGGCAAGTCATTTAACCCTGTTGGCTGCAGTTTCCTCATCTGTAAAATGAGCTGGAGCAAACCCCTCCAGTATTTTTGCTAAGAAAACCCCAAATTGGGTCATGGAGAGTTGGACGCAACTGAAAATGACTGAACAAAAACATTAATGCACCATTGGTAGAGCTATGAATGGGTAGGTCCAGCCATTCTGGAAAGCAATTTGGAACTATGCCCTGAAAATTAACAAGGTGTGCATACCCTTTGACCCAACAATACCCCTACTAGGCCTATACTCCAAAGGGGTTAAAGAAAGAGAAAATAGATACACGCATACAAAAAATTTTATATTAGCCATTTTTGTAGCAACACACAGCTAGAAACTTGGGGAAAGGCTGAACAAATTATGGTAAGAGAGCATAATGGAAACCTGCTGTGGTGTAAGAAATGATGAAATGGACTGGTTCAGAGAAACCTGGAAGGACTTGAATGAATTGATACAACATGAAGTGAGCAGAACCAGAAGAACAAGATATAGCATAACAACATTGCAAAGACAAGCAATTCTGAAAGACTTTAGAGCTCTCATTAACACAAGGGCCAACCATAACACCAAATACCTGATGATGAAACACCCAAGAAACCTCCCTCCCAACAGGTGAGGACCTCAGGGTGCAGAGGTGAGATACATTTTTTGACATGGCCAATGTTGGAATTTGTTTTGCTTGATCATGCATATTTGTTAGAAGGGTTTTGTTTTTCTTTCTTTTCTTCAATGGGGGAAGGAGAAAGAGAAAGTAGATTTTTACTAATTAAAATTTTTAATTTAATTTTAAAGTGAAAAGATAATATGAGGAGGCAGCTAGGTGACACAGCAGATAGAGCACTGGCCTGGAGTCAGGAGGACCTGAGTTCAAATCCAGCCTCAGACACTTGACATCAATGAGCTGTGTGACCCCCGGTAAGTCACTTAACCCTGATTGCCTCACAAAATAATGATAATAATAATAATAATATGAGGAGACAGATGAGAAGGAAAATTGAATGATTTGAAGCACCTAAAAGCTGTGAAAATTTTCCTGTTGAAATTCATCTATTCATCCTGCTAAAAGGTACCATAGATAAAATTGCGCATACCCTTTGCCCCAGCAATACCACTTCTAGGTCTGTATGCTAAAGAGATCATAAAAACAGGAAAAGGACTCATGTGTACAAAAATATTTATAGCAGCTCTTTCTGTGGTGGCAAAGAATTGGAAATTGAGAGGATGTCCATCAATTGGGGAATGACTGAGCAAGTGGTGGTATATGAATATGATGGAATACCATCCTACTACAAGAAATGATGAGCAGGCAGACTTCAGAAAAGCCTGGGAAGACTTCTATGAACTGATGCTGAATGAAATGAGCAGAAACAGAGAACACTGTACACAGTAATGGCCAGTGTGTGATGACTGACTTTGATAGACTTAGCTCTTCTCAGCAATGCAAGGATCTAAGACAATTCTAAAAGGTCCATGATGGAAAATGCTATTCATATCCAGAGAAAGAACTCCGGAGTCTGAATGCGGATGGAAACACACTATTTGTTCTACTTTTCTTTTGTTCTGTTTTGCTTCACCTTTCTCGTGGTTCCTCCCATTGGTTCTAATTCTTCTCCGCATCATGACTAATGCGAAAATGTGTTTAATTGAAGCACCTAAAAGCTGTGAAAATTTTCCTGTTGAAATTCATCTATTCATCCTGCTAAAAGGTACCATAGATAAAATTGCGCATACCCTTTGTATGTACAAGTAGATCCTCTATCAGATTGCACACTATCATGGGAAGAGGGGAGGAGAGGATGGAGGAGAAAATTCAAAACACAAAATTTTATGGAACTGAATATTGAAAATTTAAAATTAATTAATTATATATGTATATATATGTATATATATGCATATATATATAAAAGAAATTCATGCATTTAAAGGTAAATCCTTTCAAATCCTAACAAAGGATTTTGTCAATGTTTCAAGTTTTCATTAAATCAATCTATCACCTATTGTGTCTCTATCATGTCTTTCCATCATCTGTTTATCTACTGACTTATCATCTATGTCTTTCTGTCTATAATCTATAAATTATCTATCTCTCATCACCTACCCTCCAGCTTTCTGTCATCTATCAATCATCTATTGATCGATATCTATCTATCTTCTAGTTATCGTCTATCAGTCTTTCTATCATTTGTCAATCACCTACCTTTCAACTACATTTCTATCACCTATAATCTATCATCTATCTATCTATCTGTCTATCTATCATCTATATATCTATCCATCTATCTATCTATCTATCTATCTATCTATTTATCTGTCTCTCTATCAATCTGTTTTTCTATCATCTATTTATCTACCTACCTATATCTATCTATCCACATCTCTCTGTCTCTCTCTCTGTCTCTGTCTCTCTCTGTCTGTCTGTCTGTCTGTCTCTCTCTCTGTCTCTCTCTCTCTCTCATCTAGCTATTGGTGTTGCTTCCTTAAACCAATTTGTTTCTGCTTATCTAAAAGATAACCACCTGGCAGTTTTTCATGTTTTCCAAAGGGTCTTTTGCCCTTGAGGTGATATGCCATGTGTTCTCCTTTTCTTTGACCTTATTCTACCCTCCACGTATTCTCCAACTTATGCACATTAACTGTGGTTCAGGGAGGTTAGGTGACTTTCCCAAGGTCACCTAGCTGCTGAGTGTTGAAGGCTAGATTCAAAACCAGGTCCTCTCCAAACAGTGTGAGGTAATGAATTTCAAGGACCTGGTTTTAAACTTTATCCCTTCCACTTGTTCTGTGAGAAATGAGTATTTCTCTCTTATGTTTAAAAACTAATTATTGTATTAGAACCAAGTTCCACCCCCCCTTTTCTACTTCTTCATCCAGAAAACAACCAGTATGAGAAATCTCTCTTAAAGATTTACCCAGGCTAAGATCTAAAAAAAAGAGTAAAAGAAATTCTAAGTTTGGGCTAAGTATTGCTACTCATTGTGCTTGCTCAGACAAGTCGGGAAAAATATGGATCCTCTCTTTTGTCTTAACAAGTGATATGGAAAGTGATGTCTCTTTGACCAAGATTTGGGTGACACAGGTCATGTACCCCAAGACCCTCATTTTAATATAGCTCACCTCCTATGTGGGTATCCAATCAGAGTTAACTGCCACCCCTCAGGACCTACTCTCTGAAAGGCATAAAAACTGTGAGCCCACCGCCATGATTGCCTTTGGTCTGAGAGATATGGCCAAATGACCATCCTTTTATTAATAACCTGCTGGCCTTATTAATAAAATGACTTGGGCAACCACTTGACCTCTTTTCAAGATTACAGGGTTGGACTAGATGACCTCTCAGCTCTCTTCATGTTCTACGACCCTATGACCTGCATGACCTTGGGAAGGTCACTCTTCTCTTGAACACAGTTTCATCATCTGTACAATGAAGAGGTTGAGCTAGATAATCTTTAAGACCCTTCCTAGCTCTAAAGCTATGATCCTATGTACATTTCAAGAAGGGGCAGCAAGATCAGCTTAAACCTAGGAAATATTTTTAGAGACATACTGAAGTTGTCTATACAAAGTCATCTAGTCAGCCATGAAATCCCCACTTGTGTACCATAAATCAACACAACTATTCAACAATTAAATATACAATGAATATATATTTTTAACATTTCCAAGCATTCTGTTTCATTTTATAAGCCTACATATGCATTCTCTAGAGCTCGCTGTCATGTAATGTCTTATAAATGATACTTGATAAACCACAGCTGTATAATTGTGGAATATTCATTAAGAGACGCAAGCATCAGCGGTAAATCACTTTCCGACATTACAGTGCTAGTGACTGGCATTCTATCTTTTAACTTATTTCTTGGGGAAAAGAGTGGGGCTGCAGAGAACTCTGATTTTATGAAATAAAAAAATGCAATCTGACCAAGGTGTTGGATTGGAATTTGTTACATTTAGGGATGGAGCATCTTCCTTTATTTTAATTGGAGCTAATGTAAGAGACAATAACATTTAGCAATCTGAAAATGACTCATGCAAAAATGGTTTTTAAACATTTTATTCTTTTTTTTGTACAGGAAGCACTGCTGAAGGATATTTAAGCTAATAGCGTACTAGTTATGTTGCTCATGAGCTGAAAGGGCTCCCACATTCTCTTGTCTTCCGTGGACTGGGATTTTTTCATCTTCCCAAAGTAGGGAGTGAAATTGGGATCACTCTGTGGAGAAGTGAATGGATGTTGGGGAGTGGGAGGCTAGGCAGGCTGAAAAACATGGAGATGACCAGATGTAAAGGCTATCATGTAGTATATATATATATATATAGTAGAAGATTGCTGAAACTGGAGTCAAAAGGCCTGTGTTCAGATCTTAGTTCTGTTGCTCACTATCTGTGTGACCTTGGGCAATTCCCTTGACTTCTCTGGGCTTTGGTTTATTCATCTGTAAAATGTGTGCTTAGCACAATGGTGGACCATAGTAGGTGCTTAATAAATGCTTGCTGACTAATTAACTGATAGGGCTGGACTCAATAATCGGTAAAGGATTTTTATAAGATCTTCGTCTTCCAACATACACCTTCCCTTTCCTTCTCCAGAGAGCCTTTATTTGAGATCATAGCTTTAGAGGGCAGGGAGTTTAATCTCCTAATTTTACAAATGAGGACATTGACTATAGGCTCATAGATTTCTAAATCTATGTAAAATCGAAGGATATCAATAAAAAAATTTAAACTTGGTCTTAATCCTGACCCTGTCCAGATCGGTGTCTCTAGAGATGTGTGATTTTTTTTTATAAAAGGATTGTCTGAACAGAATCCACATAATAAGAAAGTTTGCCATAGAACTGCATTATTACCCACCCCTATCCCTACCATTATCTCTAGGTATGCACAGCCACCAAGAGGTTCCAAAGCTCTACAAAATGGAAATTCTCAGTAAGTCTCCAATTTGCTAATTAGCACACAACATCCCAGAATTAAAAAAACAAAACAAAACAACTTTGCATAAATTAGTGGGCTGATTAATAAGTGATAATGGAAGGAAGGAAACAAGTATTTATTAAAAGTCTTCTAGCTGGTGCAAATCCAGCCTCAGACACTTACTGGCTGTGTGACCCTGGGCAAGTCACTTCACTTGTTTTCCTTAATCTGCTGGGGAAGGAAATGGCAAACAATTCCAGTATTATTTGCCAAGAAAACCCCATGAATAGTATTGGCACACTATGGTCCGTGGGGTCAAAAAGAGTCTGACAGGACTGAACAACAGCCAACAATGTGTCAGGTACTGTGTTAAGCATTTTACAAATATTTTGACTGTCACAACAACCCTGGGAAGTAGGTGGTATTAATATCCCCATTTTGCAGTTGAGGAAACTGAGTCAGACAGTTTGAGGTTATGTGACTTGTCCAGGGTCATCTAGGCTCATGCTTATGCTTTTATTGTCAATTGTCACATTTGGTTTGTTTGCAATGAAGTAGCCTTAGATTACCATTACTGTTTTTCCCAGAATGCCTGAGGGTCACCATAATGCTCATTTCCTGATGGGGCCACCTTCTGTCATTCCCCCCCCCCCCACAAAACAGTAGTTCTTAGAAAGGGAGTGGGGCATGTTACAAGAGGGTAGCTCTCCCAAAGGACAGAGCTGATTATTAATAAACACGACTTGGATTTGCTAATTGCCGCTCCTGCTTAGAAACATTAGAAGCCTATCTTTCACCATAATAGATCCCAAGGACCAGGATAGGACTCAGGCACCATACCCAAAATGGGATTTAAATTATGCTCCAGAGTTACTTCCTATGTTTCAACCCCTAGTTCATTTACATAAAGTCAATACTGAATCACGAACCATGCTGTCATGCCTGGGTTTACGAAGGGAAAGGGAACAATTTATATAAGTGATTTCTCCTCCAATCTCTCATCTCTCTCTGTTTGGGCCTCTCCACTTATCTTGTTAGAACATGTCTTAGAGGCATCTGTGTATTTATGAGAAAGGAAGCAAATAGAGTACTAGAGCCAGAGTCAGAGAGACCTGGGTTCAAATCTTGCCACTTATATCACCTATGACACCTTGGGCGAGTCATTTAAACGCTGAGCCTCAGTTTCACGATTGCAAAATACCTATAATATATTCTTTGCTATTAGGGATGGCTTTCTCGAAGGGAGGGAGGAATATAGGAGGGAATCTAGGCAATATAAAACCAATAATGATTAAAACAATAGCTAGCATTTATACAGAGATTTAAGGTTTGCAAAGCATTTTATCTTAACAACAACCTTGGAGCTAGGTACTGTTATCATCCCATTTTATAGATGAAAAACCTGAGACACAGACAGGTTAAATGACTTACCCAGTGTCCCATAGATCTAACAAGTGTCTGAGGCCAGATTGGGTCTCTATTCGCTGCACCACCTAGCTGTCAATCAAATCAGTTTCAAAATGATAACTTTAGAAGCTCCCTCATAGGATGGCTGAGGTCAAAGTGAGATAATGTATGTAAATGCCATGTAAATATTAAATATCATCATTTCCCAGACTAGATGAGCTCCTTCAGTGCTGGTATTGTGTAAGATTTCATTTTGGGATCCTCATTTGGATCCCATTACCATCATGTGTTACACATAGTAGGCACCATTCATAAGTATTTACTGAATCGAATTACTAGAACCATCACTGTCATTAAAAAATAAGATATTTGTCCTACAAGTAAAAGCAAGAAGAATGTTATAGGTTTAATTAATGTACTGGTATGAACTCATCTGAAAGCCACTCTTCATAAGGTCCTTTTTCTGGCTTTACTCCAAATGCTGAACATACATTCACCAAAAAGACTATTTTATGGAAAAGTCACTCAAGGAAGGCACTCACACGGTGGTCATAAGAAGCAATACAGCGACACTCTGAAGGTCTATCTGAAGAACTTTGGAATTGATTGTGAGACATGGGAGATGCTGGCAGAGGACCGCCCAGCAAGGTATGCCAGAATCGAAGAAGGTTGTACTCTATGAGTAAAGCAGAATTGCAACAGCTTCAAAACAAAACAAAATCAAACCAAACCAAATCCAAACATGAGATGCACAAATTTAGAGATATCTTCACTCTGAAGGTTCACATGGACTCTTTATGCCTGACGTTCCAAGCTCATATTGGTCTGATCAGCCACAGTTGCACACACTGTCCATAGACCCCAACTTTTGACACTCTTCAAGAACAAATGACCAACAATACCAGGTCCTTCTAATTCAAAGAGTGGAGGAAAAGGAAGGCAGGGAGGAGAGAAAAGCAGAAAGGGCAATGAAACAAAAAAATTAGGAAGAAGACACAGGATGAAAGAGGCTAACATATGACCCAGCCTATTGTCAACTTAATTCAGTTCAACAAGCATTTTTTTTGTCAAGAAAATAAGAGATTTAATACAAAAATAGTATGTGACTGAGGGAATGCCATAGTCATGGAAAGACTTAATCTATGCTCTGCATTTGGAGAAATGACTTTTTAAACAGAAGTTCTTTATCCTGAATTTATATAAAAGGGAACATGTCCATACACACAGAAGAACGCAAAAGAAGACTATGTGGCCATGAATATGTTTCACACCACTTGTGCTTTTTAAGTACTAAATTCTGTTCATTACTTTCTTTTAAAAAGTTTTTATTCATTACAAACAAATACAGAAAGACAAAAAGAGAGAGTATTTCCTCGTACACAGAACAACATAGAGGATTCAGTATAAAACATGAATTTCCATTTCACCATTTACTTAAAAAACAAATTATGTAATAAACAGTACACATTATTTTCAAAGCTACCCTGCTTTTCTTTGCTTCCTTCTAAGTTTTCTTTTGTACTGTGATGTGCACTTTTCATTTTTTTCTCCTTCCATCCTCACCCTGGCCCTACCCTAGAGAAGGCTACAATTGTGTGTTCGTGTGCGTGCATGATCCCATACTATAAATACTTCTATTTGTCAGTTTTCTCTGGAGGTCGACAGCATCTTCCTTCATTGGTCCTCTGTAACTGGTTTGAGCATTTATGATACTCAAGATGAATTAATCATTCAAACTTATTCTTAGAACTACATTTTTATTACTATGTACAACATTCTCTTGGTTCTGCTCATTTCACTTCTCATTATTTCATGCAAGTCTTTCCATGTTTTTCTAAAATCAGTCAGCTTTCCCTTCTGCCCTGGAGCTGAAACCAGGGACTACACTGTCTTGCAGGTGCCCACAGCCAGCTGGGTCCCCGCCACTCTGTTACCACACTCACCTGTCATGGGCTTGCTCCTTCTTGCCCACAGTCGTAGGCTGGACCCCATCTTGTCACCGCAGCTGGGCCTGTGCAGCCCGGACCTTACTGGGTTACCACAGCTGCTGGGGGACCATGTCTAGTCACCACAGTTGGGCCTGCAGGACTACATCTGGTCACTGCAGCTGTGCCTAGAGGACAGCGTCTGGTCACTACATCTGGGCCTGAGGGACTGTGTCTGGTCACTGCGTCTGGGCCCGCACAGCCCAGGCCTCACCTGGTCACCACAGCTGGGCCAGGGGACCACGTGTGGTCACCGCAGCTGGGCCTGAGGGACTGCATCTGGTCACCGCAGCTGGGCCTGCAGGAACACGTCTGGTCACCTTGGCAGGGCCTGGCACTGTGAGACAGCCGAGGGTCCTTCAATCTTCCCCTGCTCCACTGTCTGACACAGCCCACATTGTCCCTGAGGGGAGAGTTCTTTACTGAACCCTAGGCTGAGGCCCAGCCCTAGCTGCCCCCCCCCAACCTGTTGTTTGTAGATTCATCCAGTCCGCCTGGAGGTGTTTGCACTTCAACTGGCCAAACCTCTGGCCCTGAGGTCGAGTCTTTCCCGAGGTCCTCCCTTGTTGTTTTAGGAGGGTGGCTGCTTTCCACCCACTTTTATTTATTTCAGCTGCTCAACTTTCACTCTGACACTTGAGATGATCTGCCTTTTTTATGTGTGAGGGCCTGGAATTTCCCGACCTGCTCCACCATCTTCCCATAATCCTCTCAATCACCATCTATTAAAAGCATGCTGCATCCTAGGATGCATATGGAGATAAAAATGAAATTGTCTCAGCCTTCAAGGAGTCCAAGTTACTGATTTGAATTGACCCTGGGCAAGTTACTTAACCTTTATGTTCATCAACAAAAATTCACAGTGGGTGAAAACTAGGTCCTGTGTTTTAGGCCACTTCTTGTGATTCATCTACCAGTTCAGAGGCAGGATGTGATTTTTTTGTGGAGGGAGTTCTCATGGAATTCCCTATGACAAAATTACAAATCCTTTCCATATACATGTGTGATAGGCATTGTCCATTACATACCCCACAGGACAGTAACCCAAGAAGCTTAGGAGATGATGACCATCTCCATTGGTAGAGTTGGCCAACTTTGACTCCCAAACTGGCCCCTCCCACCTTTTGAATTTGTTTGGGAAAAGAATCTGAAAAAGGTCAGGATGCTGGGGAGTGGGAAGTGGAGGAGCTACCACCATTGGAAATGGACAAGAGGTTGCCAATGACTGGGACTCCTGATGTCAAGGTAATATGGATGAAGCTTGAATGACTCAAGTTTAAGGGCAGGACTTCCAGAATCAATCTGGGCTGGCGACTGGGATTAGTGACCTTCATTTTCTCTTCCTCTTTCCTAGTCTCTCCAGAGAGTTTAACTTGTTGCTTCCCTGGAGATTTAGAAGGCATTTACCTTTACCGGTTTAAAAGTTGACTTTGTTAAGTCAACAAATGAGATAAAGGTGTTAATCAACTGAATTGCTAATTGTGTTTACTATTGCTCCATTGCATTATTGAGGCAGGTAATTGGGGATGATCTAGGAGGTGAGATTTTAAATTGCTTTATCAGCCACTGGGAGATTTCTTGCTGGGGGCTCAGAGTTAAAGAAAAGACTTATTCATTTATTTTAACCACATCCCAGGGCAGAGAGAATACTTTCCCTGGGGATTCTCCATGCATTAAAACGAGTGAGGAACACAGTGAAAATCAAACTGGTTGAGTATTCCACTGTGTGGAAAACTAACTGGTTGTTTATTCAGGCCACTATTATCTGTGGCCTGAATTGAGATTCCTGTTTGGAGGGTTTAGCTGGACTGAGTCAAGGTTGGAAAACAGTGGCCAGGCCCAAAGCATGATTAGTACAGTGGAAAAAAAAAACCTGGGAAGACAAAGGTTTGAATCCCAGCTGTGGAGGCCTGGTCAAGTCCGTTCCCTGGACCTCAGTTATCTTGTATGTAGAAGGATGGATGAAACAGTTGATGTCAAGAACTAGTTCTAGGCACTGGGTCTATATCCCAGATCACCCGGTCTCCATACTCTATGCAGCAGTTATTGGGAAAGTCCAATGCAGAAGCATGTAAACTCTATTGAAATGACAAGGCAACAGCTGATACTAGGACAAGACTTCTCGGGACAAGGGCATCAAAACTGCCAAGGCCTATGGGGTTGCAGAGCCACAGTCCCAAAGTCTGACCTGACCCAGCGCTATGCCACCTTGACAGCAGTTGCTGAGAGCCCAAAGCCACCTGTCTGCCTCCTTTTCTCCCAGGTCGATTTCTCACTTTTCAAAATGGGAAACTATTTAACCACCTTTGATAATCCTCTCTCTGGATCACATATTCCAACCTGCCCTTTGACCAAAGAGGGGAGGTTCTGTGCTTCTCCTGCGATATCCTTCTCTTTCACACAAATCTTCCAAAAGAGGAAATATGTTTGTTATTACTGAGGTTGTTTTATACTGGGGAGGGTGGTATAGGAGGGCTCATGGAAAAGACTTCAGAGCGAGTCCAGGTACTAGCTCTGGCAGCTCTGGAAGCAACAGGCTGAGAAGTTGGGCTGGCAGTCACTCCCCTCTTGCCCAACACACCCATGCCTCAGTCCTCCCACCTTCTTCCCAGACTATGCCAAAGAGCCAATGGACAAGCCTTTGGTCTGTGGTGTTTCTTCTGTGGTGTTGGGGAGGAGGGGAAGGGGAATCAAATGTATGCATGAGTTCTGGAGCCATGGATTGCTCCAGTACCCTTGTCATCATCCACTCCCCAACACATACACACATACACACACACACACACACACACACACACACAGAGCCTCCTACCATCCTTGGTTTCTCTTTAATCTAATTGTTCAAATGCTTCTAGGATTGTTCTCCAAGCAACAACAAAGCTGCATGTGGTTAGACAATTTTAAAACTCATGGCCATTCTTGTGCGTAAACCATTACAATACCTGATGGGCCATTCCTTCATATATTCAGATTTATCCAAAGGGTGATTTTATTTCATTCTATTCTTTATTTGTTTGCCAGGAGAGTCAGGGAAAACTTACAGTGGCACGAGAAAGCAACCAGTGGACAAAGTATTAGCTTGGAGTCAGGAAGATCTGGATTTAAATTGTGCCCTATACGTTTACTGTGTGACATTGGAAGTCACTGCTCTGAACTCTCTATGAAGTGGTGATAATAATATGGGTGGCTAGGTGGCACCACAATGGATATAGCACCAGGCCTGGAGTCAGTAAGACTCATCTTCCTGAGTTCAAATCTGGCTTCAGACACTTCCTAGGTGTTACTTAATCCTATTTGCTTCAGTTTCCTCATCTGTAAAATGAGCTGGAGAAGAAAATGGCAAACCACTCCAGTCTCTTTGCCAATAAAACCCCAAATGGCTACAAAAATGTGCATACCCTTTGACCCAGCAATACCACTTCTAGGGATATATCCCAAAGAGATCATACAAGTGGGAAAGGAACTCATATGTACAAAAATATTTATAGCAGCTCTTTTTGTTGTGGCAAAGAATTCGAAATCAAGGGGATGTCCATCAATTGGGGAATGGCTGAACAAATTGTGGCATATGAATGTAATGGAATACTACTGTGCTATAAGAAATGAGGAGCAGATGGACTTCATTATAACCTGGAATGATTTATATGAACTGATGCTGAGTGAGGGGAGCAGAACCAGGAGATCATTATACACGATTACAGACACATGGTATCTGTAAGGACTAACTTTGATAGACTTGACTCCTCTCATCAATGCAAGGTTCAAAGATAGCTCCAAAAGACTCATAATGGAAAAAAGTTATGCACATCCAGAGAAAGAATTACAGAGTCTGAAAGCAGATTGAGGCAAACTTTTTGCTCTCCTTTTTTTCCTTTTTTTTTCATTTTGTTTCTCCTTTCTCATGATTCATTCCATTGGTTATAATTTTTCATTACAACTGGACTATTATGCAAATAAGTTCAGTGTGAAGGTATATGTATAAATTGAATTACATGCCATTTTGGGGGGTTGGGGAGAAGAGTGGGAGAGAGAGAAAAATTTGGAACCCAAAAACTTGTGGAACTGAGTGTTGTAAACTAAAAATAAAAAATAAATTAAAAAAAGAAAACCTCAAATGGGGTCACAAAGAGTCAGACACGAATGAAAAAGACTGAATAGCAGCAATACCACATACAAAGAGTTGGGCCAAGAATTCAATTAGATCATTGATGTAAAGTGCTTTGCAACCCCCCGAGTGAAGGGTAAATGTGGGATATTGTTACTATTACTGCAACCAAGAAAGCTTGGCAAATTTTCACAATACTGAACTATTAGACAAAGAAAGAATGTCATGTAGAAGGGAGAAGTGCCAGAAGACCTGAGTTTTATTTCTTATTCGGACTCTAACTTCTTGTGCGATCCTGATCTTTGAGGCAAATTCCTGGACTACTTTAGGCCTCAGTTTTCTCTCCTGTAAAATGAAAGGGTAAGATTGCCATTAATTGTAATGACTGATCTTTATCCAGGAGAAGAAATACCTTCTTCCTCTCAGTAGAGAGATGGAAATCTCTGCTTGAGGAATGGGGCATATACCAATAGAGATGGTTGCTGCACTGGTTAGTTTTGCTTAACTGTTTATCTTTGTTACTACCACCACAACTCAGGTCTCTGAGCCCAAGAGCTCTGGGAATAGTTGTGCCCTGCCCCCACCCCAGCCCAGACCCCCCAACCCTGCTTCCAGTCCAAACCCCTGCAGCCATTTTCACAGGGCACAATCCCTACAGGAAAGGATCTTACCATCCTCACCATCACCCACACACAGGTAAAGCCAAGAGCCAACAGGTATAGCAGTGTTGCTTAGATCACTGGCCCTGTTTCCAACCCAGCCCTCCACAATCATCATCCGGAAAACTGACCCTGGTGGAGATGAGATCAGGCAACTTCCTCTGCAGCCACAACTACTGGAGACCCAGAAAAGAAAGTTCTCACCAACAAAATCTTTGGCATTGTCATATGGTTCAACCTCAGAATCCAGCCAGTTTTATTAATGGAAATGGCACCAAAAAGATTCGTTACCATCTGTTTGCTGTGGCACCATAAGGACCACTTCATCTTTTCATTTGAAATGCAATTGAAATCTGCTGCATATGTTATTTCCCTCTTAAAAGATAAGCTCCTTGAGTGTAGGGATCACCTGACTTTTTGATTTTTCACTCTAGCACTTTGCAGAGTGCTTTACACATAGTAAGTGCTTAATATATGTTCTCCTTCCTTCCTTCCTTCCTTCCTTCCTTCCTTCCTTCCTTCCTTCCTTCCTTCCTTTTTTCTTTCCTTCCTTCCTTCTTCCCTTTCCTTCCTTCCTCTGGTCATTTAGTCCAGTGCTTATCACACACTATTTACCCAAAATACAGATTGAATGAAATTTGATGGAATTAACCTGGTGCCCTCCTCCTGTGGCACATAGTGGGTGATTGTCTCTTGTAGCTGAGTCTTTCTGGTCTGGACCTCTTCATGGCCTCAGGTACCCAGGGACACTGATTCTTATGATGATGAAAAAAATCTTCCAGTCGTATTTCTCTCCCTGAATTTCCCAATGGGAGAACATCACAGCCAAAGGAAATAATTAGCTCCTGGCTCATTAGTCTGGGATACATCAAGAACCCTGGATACAGCAGCAGGAATGATGCAATGATTACATGCTTTTTGATACCCACAAGAGAATATGGACCCGAGAAAACATAATAACAGACTGGAAATATTTATCATTGGGTCAGCGATCTAGAGCTGGAAAGGACCTCAGAGGTCAGTTAGTCTAACGTCTTCATTTTACAGATGAGGAAACTGAGGACCAGAGGGACAAAGTGACTTGGTGATGGTCACACAGGGAGCAAGGGGGCTAGATTTTCCCCTGTATCTTTCTCCCTTCCTCTCCCAAAGAGCCATCTTTAATAAGAATCCTTTCACAAAAGAGGGCAAAACATCCACAAAGATAATAAAAACATTAAAAAGACAATCTCATACGCAATGTTACACACGTATGCCCAACTCCCATGGATACTTCGGCAAAAGAGTTGGGGGGCTGTCTGCTTATATCTCTTCTTTGGGGCCACTTCTGCTCTTGATAATTTTACAACAATATTTTTATTGCAGTTGTTCCTTCCATCTCCTTGTGGTCACTGTGTATATTATCTTCCTCGCTCTGCTCATTTCACTTTGCATCACGTCGTATAAGTCTTTTTTTTGCTTTTCTGTATTCATCATATTTATCATTTTTTTAAAGCACAAAAATATTTCATTGTACTCCCCAACCAATGGGCATCTACTTTGTGTTTGTTTCTTAACTACCAATGTGCTGCTATAAATATTTTGGTGTATATGGATCTTTTATTTTTGTCATTAATTTCCTTGGGGTAGATGCCTAGCAGTGGAATCTCTGCAAAAAGTAGAAACACTTCAGCCATTTTATTTGCAAAGTTCCAAGTTGTTTTCCAGAATGGTTGCAGTAATTCACATCTATACCAACAGTATATTAGTGTGCCCATCTTTCTACAGCCCTTACCTCATTGACTTTTCCTATTTTTATTATCTTTGCCAATTGGGGAGTGTGTAGGGTGACTATAAGCACTCTATGCCCAGAAAATATGTCTTTCTGTCTCTGTCTCTCTATCTCTCTCTGTCTCTGCCCCTCTGTCTCACTGTCTGTGTCTGTCTGTCTGTCTCTCTGTCTCCTTCTCCAACTCATTTTTCAAATGAGGAGGCTGAGGCAAACAAGGTTAACTGACTTGCCCAGGGTCATACAACTAGCAAGGGTCTGAGGCCAGATTTGATCAGGAAGACAAGTCTCCCTGACTCCAGGCCTGGCACTCTATCCACTGAGCCACAAGCTGCCCCATGCCTCTCTTAATGAGGCCTGAGATCACACTCACTTTTTAAATTACTATATCATACTGGGGACTCATCTTGAGTCTGCAGTACACTGAAACCTCAGAACTTTTGCACAGTAACTGTCTAACCATGCCTCTGCCATCTTGTTTTTATGGAGTTGATTTGTTTTAACCTGACTGTAAGACTTTGCATTTGTGCTTACTAAATTTCACCTTGATGGATTCAGTCCAATGCTCTAGACTCATTGATCTATATTTGTCTGATATAAGTTAGGTGTTTGTAAAAAGAAATGGAAACATGGCTTGTATTTTCATAGGAGCATTTACATCCTTCATTTCTGAAGGCTAAGATAAAGCTGGGCATCCTAGCTAGAGTGCTGGATTCGGGATCAAGAAGGTCTGGGTTCAACTCCTAAATCTGATCATCAGTAGATCACTTAATACCTCTGAGCCTTAGGCTGTTGATGTAATCAACCAACAAGCATGTGTGAAGTAAATAAGCACCATGTTAGGTTGTGGGTCAAATGTGGAAAGAATCCCTACCCTTAAGAAGCTTACATTCTATTAAAGGAGAAAACATGTACTCATGAAGGAATATTTTTAAAAAACGAATACAAGTAACTCAGATGAGATCTGTGTTGGGCCAGAGAGTTCATTTGGAACCTAGAGGTTTTGACTTTTGCAAGATGAGGCTCAGCCAAGCCCTGAATCTCCCTCTCCTTTCTCAGCTCCTTGTATAATGCTAGAGGACACAGTATAATCAGTAGCTATGATAGAATTGAGAAAGTCAACACACAGCTTCCTTCATTTTACATTTATATGTATACATGTACACACGTATGCATACATACATATGTGCATGCATACATAAGTGCGTATCTATATAGGTGTATACAGATGTACACATATTTTTGTATGGGTATATACATATATATGCATACACTGTATACAAATATACACATGTGCGTGCATGCATGCATGCCATGTATCCTCTGGACATCCAAAAATCTCAGGCCTCGTCAGAAGTGCCAAAGTGGGAAGATAACAAAATTCTCCAAGAAATAGATTTGCTTCTTCTCTGACTTCAGCCCATATTTCCCCCTTTTCCTGTCATGTGTGTTTTGAATTTATGGCATCCATAATGGACTCCGCAGAGAACTCACTGTTAAGAGATAGTAGCTCTACAAATCTTGCTGGGTAACTTTGGCCTTCCCTTCATTCTCATCTGGGTATGTACAAGTTATGTGGCCACAAATCACAAGCAATTTAGTTCTCTTACTGAAACCACACGTCACCCTATCCATTTGACTTCTCATTGGGACTAAAAATAAATTTTAAAATAAGGGGGTGGGAAGGAGAGGAAAGAAGATAAATCAGGCTTATACACTGTGGTACATTTCATTTTTCCATTTGCCATATCATAGCAACTCACATACTTTAAATGTTTTGCCATTAAATGTGTAAGCGGGAATGAATATTTGTCAATATAAACTTAAAAGCAACAATAAACCAAAGCAATCAAGTGAAAGCTGAGGCAACTAAAACTTCGAAGAGAATTTAGATGTGACTCAAGTAGTCAAAGAAAACATATCTCTTGGAAATGTGTCTTCCGTTGCCCTTAAATTTTGCCCTGGTCAGCAGATTGACTGGGGAGGTGGGGGTGGGGTGGGGGTGAGGAGTGAATTATCCAGTTTTCAGAAACTAAGTCATGATTAACCACCAGTGGAATGTCTTTAAGTCACTATCAGTGGGGAAGGTGGAATAGAGTCTTTGCGGGAATGGACAAAAAGTTAACCAGAAAATGGACCCAATCAGTTAATTAATTAATAATCATCTATTAGGTGTCTACAATGTGGCGGGAGCTGTTAGCGTCTCCAAAAAAATAAAAGAAATAGTTCTTGTCATCGAGAAATTCACATTCTATCAGGGACAACAAAACACCAGTAATTATAGAAAAAATTCTACAAACACCAGAAAATTAAAAGGCAGAAGAGCAAGAAGAAATTAGAATTCTGGGATTCTACCCTTTTAAATAAAAAAAAAAGTTTTTAGTGATTCCCTATTTTTAATATGATAGTCATTTCCCCAAAACACATTCCCCCATGGAAATTCTCTTTTAAACAAAGAAAATCAAATAAGCAAAACTGACCCAAAAATATTACATCTTACAGTGTAATGAACCATTCTATTCCTGTAGCCTCCCCACCTCTCTACTGAGATGGCACAAATGTGCTTGACCATCTATCCTCCATAATTGGTCTTGGACACTGCAATTAACCTGTGCATTACTGTAGCCATTTTGTGTAGTTCTGGGGCTACTTATTTCACTCTATGTCAGGTCACTCCAATCTCCTCATGCTCCTCTAAAATCCCCATATTCAGCATTTCTTAGGGTGCAATAGTATTCTATATCCATACAGTACCACAATTTGTTCAGGTTTTCCCCAATCATTGGACAACCACCACATTTCCAATTTGGTGAATTTGTTTGTTACCACCAAAACTGCTGTTAAAATGTGGTACCTTTCTGGTTGTGTTGGACCTTCTTGGGAAATGTGCCTTCCCCAGCTCCCCACCCCCATCAAATAGTGAGGGTCACAGTGCGAAAGAATATTCAGTTCCTTTGGACAAATGACAATTATGTACAGGCTGTGAACCAAGTAAGTAGGTTTTCTCATGTGGAAATCCATCCTTCTTGCTTTCTGCTGTACCACACACAACAATGTTGTACCTAATTGATCCTGTTCCCTTTCTGAAGGGAAGTGAATTGAAGTGGGACTGGGGAAGAGGGTGGGATATGGAAGTTCTTGTATTTTTCTCATGGGGGGCATAGAGTAAAGGAAAAGTGCATTTTATTTCCCTCCCTATGAGTTTTATTTGGTGAAATTATAAAATAATGCCAGATTTGAAGAATTAAGTCACAAAAGTGTAACACTGAAGCCTTGGAAATAAGGGAAAGGAAAATCATCACTACTTGTAGGTTACTGTGGGTGAGTGGGTTTGTAGGCTGATGATAGGTCTATGAGCTTCAGTTCATCTTAGGTGATTGTAGGGGTGGGGTGGGGTGGGGTGGGGTAGTTAGGGTGCGTTCCACTGTGTGCTTCTGAGATCAGACGAAAGTTTTAGTACTGTGTCAAGATCCAGCAGTCTCTGACTGCCAGGAACGCATGACCCATCCACACCTGAATGAATATACAAGACTCGGAAGGCATTGTCAAGGGCATGGCTATTGCTGACCTTATGACAAAGTCAAAATCATGCAAACCTTGGAGGGTTTCCAAAACTACATGAAGCACACAATATAACAAGGATTTCCCCAGAATACCACATAACTCTGAGGAAAAATAAATACAGATTTACAGGGAAAGTCACCCAGGAAACCATACCCCAAAAGCTACAGTGCTTTTCAACAAAGCTGTCACATCTGACTTTTACTCTCCCACCTTCTAACATACAAGTTGTCGTTATATATGATGAGTTAACATAAATACCAGCCCAGAGTCCCATAATCTCTCTGCTTTTCTGTAGTTCCTACTACTAGCCTCAGAGTGAAAGAGAGGCTGGTATCCTCACAATTTTTGGCAATAGCTGCTCTCCTAGATAGACATAATTGGCTGGGCCAGTGAGACCAAATGACCAGGAGCAACAAGCTGATGACCAAATGAGATCATCACCGAGAGGAGCAGAACTGGAGATATGTGAGCTCAAAGCAGAGCATTGGGCTAAGGTTGGGTCAAGTGGTCAATAGACATTTATTAACCATCCTTTTTGTACACGGTGCTATGCCAGCCACTGGGCCTAGAGACATAACTGAGAAAATTCTTCCCTTCAAGGAGCTTACGTTGTGTTGTGGGAACTGATGACTTCTCAAATGATGCCCATTTAAATAGGTTATTAGCCTTTAGATTTAGTTAAGCATGTCAACACCAGCATTTGGGAGCTCCTCCTCTGCTGCACCCAGATCACAACCCTAGTCTTAGCTGAATTTTTCTTCAATCCTTCCTGTTTTCATAGACAATCATGGTAGGCAAATTCCTGGAGAGAATTTCCCAGCTCTACCACTTGCAATCTCTGGGGTCCTGGGCAAAGCACTTGAGCTTTCTGAGCCTCAGTTTCCTCTTCTGTAAAGTGAGGATAAAAATGGTATGAGGAAAGGTACTATTGTCCTCCTTATTTCCATCATATCTTGATACCTCACCTTTTCACTCTAGAACTGACAGCATGCACTCATATGGTACTTCCTTGTCTCCTCTCTCTCTGCAAGATCCCCGGGAAACCTTGGGACAGTGAAAATAACAAGATAGGAAGGTGGAGGCTAAGCTTATGGGGCTAGTCTGGAGAGATACTCACCTACGGTTAGCTAGCATGTAGTCATGGTAGTGATGAGGGCACAGTCTCTGGGACCCCCCTTGAGTCTGGAGTGCGGTCTCTGGGAGCCCCCTTGAGCTGTCCCTGAGTCTTCAGGCTGGATCTGACCTTCCCCTAGGGCCACAAGCCTCATATTGTCTTTGGGCCCAGATCTCTCCCTCTATTGTACTTTAGATATGCATGCCTTCAGTTACTTCCCAACCTTGATATCTCACTATCTTGGATCCTGGACTCTGGCTCCACCTTATCTTCCTTAGACTTCCCCTCAAGACCCTCCCTAAACCACTCCTCTAGTCACCCCAGACAACCCCTCAATCCCTCCTACAATCTTTGTGTATATAATCTCCATCTTGCCTCCATGAAGGTGCTCAGATTCAATCTAATTCAGTAGGTTGAATCTGGCCCGCTTGTGGAAACAGGCGTCACAAGGTGGGGGGATTTCTTAAGACAGCCCATTATGATGAATCCCTAATAAACTTTCTCTTTTCCCTTGGCTGAGAAGGCTTGAGTCGAATTCTTTCGGCAGGACCCAGTGCGTCAATATTTTGGGGTGCCCAGCACCTCTCCACCTTTCACCTCTTCAGTAGGACAAAAAAGTGGGCTGAGCTCTACATTACAAAATTAATGTAGCACCTTCTAAATTTGGTGCCCTAAAGGAAAGCTCCAAATGTCCTGCTTTATAGCCATGCCTTCTAATTCTCTGTCCACTTTTTGTCCATATTCTTTGATAAATCCTTCATAGAGTGTCTACTTAATGTCCTAGAAGACTTCCTTTAGATAATTTTATTTATACGGATACAAATGAACAGCTTTTTTCTGCCTCTCTACTAACCAGACTGATGCATCTACTTTTCCAATCATGCATCTGGACAACTTTTATGACATATACCCAAACACCCATCCATCCATCCATCCACCCATCCTTCCATCTATTTATCTGTTTTTGCATCCATCCATCCGTCTATCTATCTATCTATCTATCTATCTATCTATCTATCTATCTATCTATCTATCTATCTATCTGTAGGTTGATTGGTCTGTTAGTCTATCTCTTCCTCTGTCTGCCAAAATGCAAGCTTCTTGAGGGAAGGAACTATTTTCATTTTGGTCTTTGTATTACCAGCACCTAGTATAGTGTCTGACATAATATATGCTTATACTTGTTGACTGTGATAGATAAATATAGAGATAGAGAAAAAGAAAGAAAGAAAGAAAGAAAGAAAGAAAGAAAGAAAGAAAGAAAGAAAGAAAGAAAGAAAGAAAGAAAGAAAGAAAGAAAGGAAGGAAGGAAGGAAGGAAGGAAGGAAGGAAGGAAGGAAGGAAGGAAGGAAGGAAGGAAAGAAAGAAAGAAAGAAAGAAAGAAAGAAAGAAAGAAAGAAAGAAAGGAAGGAGGGATGGAGGGTGGAAGGAAGGAAGGAAGGAAGGAAGGAAGGAAGGAAGGGAGGGAGGAAAGAAGGAAGGAAGGAAAGAAGGAAGGAAGGAAGAAAGGAAGGAAAGAAGGGAGGGAGGATGGAAAGAAAGAAGGAAGGAAGGAAGCAAGGAAGCAAGGAAGGAAGGAAGGAAGGAAGGAAGGAAGGAAGGAAGGAAGGAAGGAAAAGTAGATAGGTAGGTAAACATATATAACTATATGTATGTATCCTGGACTAATAGGCCTAATCCTATGCCTCATCACAGACCCTAAGTCATCAAAAACATGGCTATGGAATACAAACTTTGGTAGATCGTATCAAGCTGGAAGTTTTGAGGATGGTCCTAGTGTCTGTTGTCAAGGGTCAGCTTATCTTAGATTGGTGATACTTATCTTGTTCATTAATGTTTGTCAAGCTCATAATTGTTAAAAAGAAAATACATATATTAAAAAAGAAGATTCCACATTTGTTAGATGAGACAGTTTCTGAGACCTTTTGGCCTTCTTTTGGCTGCCATCTTGCTCTGGTTGAGCTTCTCTTTGAAATGGCAATAGAGTTAATGCCTTTACTTTTTTGTTGGTTTCCCACTTTCTGCAGTTGACAGTGTGTTTATAGTCACATTCAGTATTGTCCTATCTTTATATTTCCTTCTAATTTGACATTTACTGTTACCTTTATGGTAATCATTTCAAAATACTATGGAACCTCCTTTATACCTGACAGCCCAGGATTTTAGAGGCTCCTTTGAGTATTGTGCTTGGAAATCCTAAATTGTATACAAAGTTGCCTAGAAATTGAGACTTCAATCAATCAATAAGAATTTGTCAAACATAAAAACCATGTGCCAGTCTTTGTGTTAATACAGCATGGGCTTCACAGGCTGGCTCTCTGTCTGCCTTTCTCCTTCCCCCTCTCCCTTCAACCCCTACTAAGGCTGCCTCAACCCGCCATCATGCTGACAGATTTCCAGAGGAGAATTTCATGATGTTATAACCAATTCCCTCAGAGTTCTGGAGAGAACTCTGGTGTGGTGGAGCTATGTGCATACTATTCACAGATGTAGCTGCTGAGCCCCCACTGGTGTGGTTCCCAATTAAACAAGATGATACCCATTATTTTTAATCATGAAGCATATAATAAACAGAAGGCATAGCAAAACAAAGATAATAAAATAGCAACTCAGGCATAAAACTGGGTTACACTCTTCTACTAAGGCACAGAGTCCACATGGAAGACTGGGCACAAATATAGAAAAATCTATCAGTGAGGGACCAGAGTAGGGAAACCCACGTGTGAAAGGAAACTTGTGACTCTGAACTGCATGTCTTGATGTCCTTGGAGCCTTGATGTTTGTGTGTGTGTGTGTGTGTGTGTGTGTGTGTGTGTGTGTGTGTGTAAATCTAAAATAAAAGTCAACTGTTAGGCAAGGCCTCTTCTCTGCTGGCTGTTTTATTTGGCTCATTCCTTGGCTAGGCTCTAAACCAATATTATGCTCATTAGCCAAAAGGAGTTTCCCTAAGCCTGAAATCTGCAGAGTTATTCAGGTCTGTTCTGTTGGAGTCTGCTAGGTTCTGAGGGATTTTTCACTCTTAAGCCATATGTGGTATAAAAAGGCAAGACAAAGCAATTTTTGAGGGATTCTCCCCCACACCCTAGGTATGAGTAAAGGGCACATAGCAGGCAATACTTTCCTTTCTGTAATTATCTTTCTGAGAATGTGGGGTGTTGTCTTCCCCTCTAGAATGTAAGCACCTTCAGGGCAGGACTATCTCATTTGCTTATATTTTGATCTCCAACACTCAGCTCAATATGTAATAAAATGGCCACTTAGTAAATTTTTTTTCATTCAGTAATTTTTATTTGTGTTAGACATTGCATATATGGGCAAATAGGTAATATACAATTGTTCCATACTTAACAAAACATTCTAGTTTTATCAAGGTTTGCTAACTATCAGCTTCAAAGTTCTCATAATAGTCACATATAAATAAGCTACTGGGAAACATGATGGTTTGAGAAATTTTGATTTTAGTAAGTACTTTATTCTTTGAGTTCTGCTTTCTCCCAGGTCCTCTAAGAAACATCTGTGTTTCTCAAAAACTTTTCTCGGAGGGGCAGCTTTCTCTGAGGCTACCTCAAAAATGTTTGTGTTTTTGCCACTTTCCACATATAAAATTGTCCAAATGTGAAAAGGGCTTCCACATCGCTTCTTTGTACATACTTATCTTCACAGAGCTCACATTCTTCCCCCAGTGCTTAGAACAGTGCCTGTCACATAAGAGGAGCTTAATATCTGTTTATGGACTGACTGAATGGCAGAGGTAGGATTATTTAGATCCTCTATCTTCTCTCTTTTGTTCTCTTTAAAGGGGTATATGCATGAACCACACAGAATTCACTTACACTAAGCCTTGAGAATGCAAAGACTAAAATGAAAAACTCTCGCTCTCAAGATGGTTACATTCTATTTTCTAGTGAAATCATTCCTCATTAGATTCCTCAACATCATAATCAGAAGTTAATCTTGATTTAAGATCTCTCCCTAAGATCTTTGTGGAACTGGTCAAACGGACAATTTCATAGTAGGTGTTTTTCTTATAGGATTTTACTGACACAATAATTTTATTCACATAAAAATGGTTTGGGTTCTTTTCCCCATTCACATAACAAGTAGCTCTTCAGAACTATTACCCAAATTCCAGCTCCATTAATTGTGAAATTTTTTCTCATCCAGAGCTGCCTCAGAGTTAGTGTCGGTTGTGTTGTTCAGTTGTTTCAGTGATGTCCGACTCTTTGTGACCCTATTTTGGGGTTTTCTTAGCAAAGATACCAGAGTGGTTTGCCATTTTCTTCTCCAGCTCATTTTACAGATTAGGAAACTGAGGCAAAGTGACTTGTCCAGGGTCACACAACTACAATGTTATGGCTACAGATTTGAACCCAGGAAGATGAGTCCTCCTGACTCCAGGTCTGAGGCTCTATTCACTGGGCTACCTATCAAATCGCTAATTATAGAGAGCTAGAGTTTACAGGGGATGTCAAAATGACCTAATCTAACCTTGTCATCTGAAAGATGAGGAAACCCAGAAAGGGCACAGGACTTGACTAACGTCTCATACGAATTCTTTCCCTCATCATCTCCACTTCTTGCATTCCTTCATGTCCCAACTAAAATCCAACCTTCCAGAGGAAGCCTTTCACATTGCCTCTTAATTTTAGTGCCTTTCTTCAATTATTTCCAATTTATTCAGTGAATATCTTCTTTGTAAATACTTCTTTGCACTTATGCTCCTTTGTATCTCAAGCACTTAGAAGAGTGCACACAAAGGAGCTTAATATATGTTTATTGACTGGCTGAATGGATGAGATGGGACTATTTAGATCCTTTATCTTCTCCCTTTTGTTCTTTTCAAAGGGATATACAAATGACTAACACAGAACTCACTAAACTCCTTCATAATCTTTTGATTTGTGGAATTGGAAAAGGGAAGCTATCATAATTATCCCTGCCTCTAAATGGAGAAATGGAGTAGATGGATCAGTGAGGGTCTACAATGTGCCAAGCATTGTGCTAAAGGCATTTCATTTTATAGGATTATTTGTGTTGGTATGTTTCCATTTGGCCTCACAACATAAGAAGTTTCTCACATTTGTACGTTGCCCAGGGCAAGGGCTAGTACATGCCATTGGACTAATTCCAACACAGCATCAGACTCATGGGAACCCTAAATAAATACTATGTAATAATGATCATGACATGGGTTTGTAGCAACTGGCACAACGTAATACACGGTATGTTAATTCTACTTAACAAGTATTTGTTGGAAACAGTGTTAGGTACTGTGTTTGGAGATCTTAGAGAATATTGAGAATATAAAGAATTCCTTGCATTTTTGTAGCACTTAAAAGTTCATAAAGAACTTTCCCTCTGAGTAACCCTATTAATTAGGTAATACATGTATTGCTATCTCCATTTATAGATAAGGAAACTGAGGCTCAGAAAGGTTGGTGATTTGCCCAAGGCACACAGAACTATTCAAAAATTGCCATCATCAGTATTCAAGCCCAGGTCTTCTGAGTCCAAGTGCTGTCCTCAGAAACATAAGACATGGTGGTCCATTTCCTCAAGTGTCTTAGATATGGTTGGTCAGGTTAGTCTCCTATACATTACAGAAAGTTGGATGTCATAATGTCTGGTATATTCCCTTCTCTTGTCTCATTTTCTTCACCTGTAAAATGAGCAGGTGAGGCTAAGTGATCTGAAAGGTCTTTTCCAGCTGTAAATCTTATGATTCTAAATGATGATAAAGGCCACAGGAATTCAAAGATTGGGGGATGGGTAGAATCAATGTGTGCCGCAGGTGTCAAGAACCCTTTTTATTCAGTAGGTGGAAAATGGGTAGGGCCTTAATCATAGTCATTATGTGTGTGTATGTATGTATTCATGTGTGTATATGTAGACAGACAGAGGCAGAAAAAGACAGAGAGAGAGAGAGAGAGAGAGAGAGAGAGAGAGAATGCACCTTATTTCATGAGACCCTCACAGTCACCCTGAGAAGTTAGGTATTCAAGGTATTATTACCCCATTTTATTGATGAGGAAACTGAGGCTCTGGAGAGGTATAGCGACTTGCCCAGGCTTACCCAGCTGGTAAATGTTTTCTCAATCAGGTCTTCCTGACTTTAAGTTCAGCAATCTATGAATCATACCACACTGCCTCTTAGAGACAGTAAGTGGGCTTTGAACAGGCAATTAACCAAGATTTACCTAGACTTAATTGGAAGTAAAAGGAAGCTAAAAGACAATAAGAGAAGAAAATGTCCCCTAACCCCTCCTCTTTTTCGTTCCACAAACTGCTTTCCATAATCCCTAGAACCATTTTGGTAGGAATTCAATTTTAAAGGACATTTTTTGCTTTCTCCTTTTATACAGACCTTAGAACAAAATTCTCCCTATGCTGCTACTCTTAATTTCTCCAAACTAGGTAGGGAGAAGATGGCCTGATCCCGTGGGATTTTTCTCCCTAGACATCTGCTCCTATATTCTATCTCAGCATCCCCAGAGATGCCATTGCCTCTTCTATGTGGCTTTATGGATGTCATCTTTCTGGGGTCTGTTACTGGGAAGGCAGTCCTGGCACTTCTCCCCTTTCATCGCCCCTCTTCCACTTTCTGTCCTCCTCCTCCTCCTGGCAATCGCATGAGTAACACATTTTTACTGATGGAGGTATATTTTCCTTTATTTCACAAGCCTTTGTTGTGTGTACAGTAGTTAAAAAAAATATGTACAGTGTTATGACTACTGTATTTTATCAGCCAGGAGTAAGGACATTATAGGGGGAGAACAGGAGGCTTGTAAAAGATATTATACTGCTTTCTACTTTAGCTCTATATCCTGCAGGTAAACTGACTGATATTTTAATTTCCTAGGACTCTTTTGGAAGCTCTCTAAATGAAGGTTCTGAAGAAAATATACAACTTTGGTTATCATACTTTATGGTTATTACTGTGTACACATTAAATGTGAATTAATGCAATAAAACAGTGTATTTCACATAAAAAATACTATGAATTTCACTGCTGTTGCTGACACGACACATGGATCAATGTAATGATGGGTTGCAAATCTTGGGGGAGAGAGGAAGTGTAACATTTATGTGATAGTCACTTATGGTGAGAATCTAGAAAGAGTGACGTTCTTTGATGGAAGACCGGCATGATCTAGGGCTTTTATCTGATTTGCCTCTCAGAAAATTAGAATTTATTTTTGATTTATTCTTAATTTGATAACAGATTGCGAAATTGGAGATGTATAGGAAATTCTCATGCCAGTGGAAAGCCAACGGCTACTGAGAATGAATGGGAAATACTTCACTGAAATGTAAAGTAGCAAGGGTCTAGAAATACAGCTTTCCTATGTTGTTTTAGCAATTATTTTTCAGCATTTTAACACTATCAAAGTCATAGAATCTAGGATTTGGAAGAGACCTCAGAGACCATTTAATTCAATCTCTACTTACACAAGAACCTTTAACATTTACAGGTAAATGACTACATAAATCTTAGTTAATAACTGAACTCTGGCCATTGTCCATAGTAGCAGGGAAGAACAATTAGTAAATCCATTGAGTTTATAGACCACATGTACTTTTTTAAAAAGTTAAGCTCTGTAGTTATCGATGAGCCATTTTTCATCTTTACTTCATAGAGTCCCTAGTTCCTTCAAGACTGAGCTCAAGCATTACCTTCTCTCATAGATGGAGCCTTGCCAGGGCTGGTAGTGTTTCACTTTTGTCCCCATTATCCCCATTATCAAACACATAGTAGGCACTTTAAAATTCCATGAGTTCAATCCAAGATCAGATTCTTGCTAGCTAGGTAACCACGGCCAAGTCATTTAACTTCTGTTGGCCTAAGGTTCCTCATCTATAAAATAAATAGGCAGTAAACATTAATAATGTGCCAGTGCTAAGCTCAGAAAATAAAAAATTTTTAAAAAGCAAAAGATAGTCCCTGCTCTCAAGGAACTTAGTCTAATGGGGGAGACAACACACAAAGAATTATGTACAAGCAAGCTAGACAGGATAAACTGGAGATAATTAAGAAAGGGAAAGTACTAGAATTAGATGAGCAAATACTAGGACCTACCTCCCAGGGTTGTTGTAAGGATAAAATGAGATTTATAAGGCACTTTGCAAACCCTAAAGCACTGGGAAAAGCATCATTATTATTAGTAACAATTGGTATTAATTAATCTTACCAGCTGCTAATGCCCTCCCTCTCTAAACTACCTAATATTTATTTGTATTTAGTCTTTATATATTTAAATGCATATGTAGGCAGCATGTTGTAGCAGATAGAGACAGCCTTGAAGCCACAAAGACCTGGGTTCAAATATTCGTTGTGACATGTACTAGATTTCAGTGACCTAGGCAAGTGGTGTCAAACACATATCCCCCACGCCACGTGCTGGAGAGTGCCAGCTGGATCAGACTAAAACATGATTGGAAATATTTAACAAAATAAATAAAAATATAAGAAAATGTAGATAATGTTACATTTTAAAATTAAATCAATATTGACCTTCAAGAATCCTTATGTTGGGGGGGGCAGCTAGGTGGAACAGCAGATAAAGCACTGACCCTGGAGTCAGGAGGACCTGAGTTCAAATTCCTCCGCAGACACAACACTTATTACCTGAGTGACCCTCAGCAAGTCACTTAACCCCAATTGCCTCGTAAGAAAAAATAAAAAGAAAGAAAAGAAGAATCCTTACAGTTAGATGGGTGGCCCCCATTTCTTTTTAAGCTTGATACCACTGACCTAGGTAAACTTTCTAAGACTCTAAGTTTCAGGGATGGTGCCTACATGCATTGGGAGATGGGTTTTCCTCATCCAGGAGTTCCCTTTATCCATGAAATCCCAGGTCTGGTCTCTATCTCCTCGATTTCTGTAGGTACATGTAGACATTTGTTAATTGAATGATTATGATTGTCAGTCTATGATATGGTGTTATTTCATCCATCTTGAAGATTCTATTATCTAACTATGATCCAAACATAAACCGTAGATTAAATTACTGAGTTAATAGAAATCTTAATAGAAATAGGGACTAAGTCTATTCTACATTTCATTCTCCATGGCTCCTAGATCACAAAAAATTGATCAAAAATACATTTATTTTATTAAAAGTTTATTTCTGAATTTCCATTGGTTTTCTATTCAGGAATTATACAGGATTTCTAAATATTTACATACATTCCTGCACGTAGAGTATGCAATTTAAAAAAAAAAAGATGTGCTTTTATTTGATCAGAAAAATCAATCTCATACTCTATAAGAAAGAAAATAGCAGCTAAAAGCTAGGGAAAATAGGAAAGTGTCTCAGAAAATTATCATATGATATTAAAAATCTCTGCATTTCAGCATTTTCAAGCTCTCATTTGATTATAGAATCATACACTATTACAGCTGGAAGAGACCCTAAAGCTGAAAATCGGTCAGGCACTGTGAAAAGGACTGCCTTATTTTAAAAAAGAGGAAACTGTGGCACAGGATAGCTAAGAGACTTACCCAAGGTGACTTTTTTTTAAATTAATTTGTTTATTTTTAGTTTACCAAACACAGTTCTACATAACTTTGAGTTCCAGATTTTCTCCCCTCCCTTCCCCCTCCCTCCCCAAGACGGCATGGAATCTCATATAACTATCACATATAACTTCGCATTGAATTAATTTATACACTAGTCAAGTTGTGGAGAAGAATTATGACCAATGGAATGAATCATGAGAAAGAAGAAACAGAACCAAAAAAAAAAAAACAACCCAAAAACAAAAACAAAAGAGAAGCAAAAAAGGCGAGCATGTAGTGCGCCTCGATCTGTATTCAAACTTCACAGTTCTTTCTCTGGATTAAGATAGCATTCTCCATCGTGAGTTCCCTGGAATTGTCCTTGCACCTTAGGTTGCTGAGAAGAGCGAAGTATGTCAGGGTTGGTCCTCACAGAATCCATATATCCGTGGCTGTGCGCAACGTTCTCCTGGCTTTGCTCTGCTCACTCAGCATTATGTCGTGTAGGTTTTTCCAGGTTGTTACGAAGTCTGCATCATCCCCATTTCTTATGGCACAATAGTATTCCATCATCTTCATATACCACAGCTTGTTCAGCCATTCCCCAATTGATGGGCATCCCTTTTATTTCCAATTCTTGGCTACCACAAAAAGAGCCGCTATAAATATCCTTGTACATATGGGTCCTTTTCCCACCCAAGGTGACTTTGACTATAATAACAGACTGTCTCTCAAGAACAGATTGTTAAATTTTCAGTGGTACCATTTATTTACACCTTGGAAATGGGCAAAATGAGGGATTGATTTATTGTTTTGTTGATTTCTATGCTTAAGAAAATGCTGGAGAAAAATGTTTATAATACGAGTTAAACTGTCCTGGATACTTTTATTTACTTTTTTGTTAGTTTTCCCCCAGAGCTGTTAAACATATCAGCACATGCCCTTCCATAGCCTTCATTGAACAGGTCCCTTAGATGATCCCTGCAGAGAGAGAAGATAATTACAAAATGCTTTGTTGTTGTTGTTTTTTTCTTCATACCTTCTCCCCTCATCTCCAGTCATGCAAAATTGCATTGGGAAGGGGAATTGACTCTTCGTTGTCAAGTAGGATTTCCACTGCTTCACAATTTCCCATGGGGAGGCTCACCCTGGCTTTGGTCTCTGCCCTCTCCTTCAGTTCCCTACCATTTCTGCCCCTTTGAAATATTCCCAGTCTTTACAGATCCATATTTAGGGTTCACGTAAAATCTTCCACCTTTCATCTGTCTGTTTCATAATGACAGCTATTGCACATGGTCGTGTAAATACATCTATCCAGAGGTTGACATAATTGCCTAGGAGAAAATGTAGTTGTTGTTTTGTTTTTTTTTTTTTTAACATGCAGGTTCCTCTTCAAAGTTCTCTTTGTCACTCCACTACCAGAGGAACACTTGGTATCATCAGTGATGCTGGCAGCAGACACAAACATTTATAGCCCTAATAGTTAAAAAAACTCCACTCAAGGCTATAATATCTATAAAGGCCTGATTTCTATAGAGAGATAAAACTCTGATGGGAATGCTTACATACAATAACAGATGGAAGAATAAATCTTGTGACTTATCTTTTAAAAAAATTATACAAGAAACAGAAAATATTAGATGGCAAACATTTTGATTTCCATTTATCAGAAAAGGTTTTTTAACAATGGGTTGTCAGTGAACACACCAAGAGGTCAATGCTCTTAGGATGTGTCAGGAAAATGCTTTTTGGGTGATCTTTAAATGGCACAATCCCAAGTGATCAGATAGAATGAATCTCTCCCACTGGGATCTTCTTGGAACAATCAAAATGCTTTGAGTTTTGAGGAGTGGGTTGTATGATTAGATATTTGGCTAGATTTGAAGCAATTTTATTAAAGTAGGAGTAAGGGTTGTTAGACTTTGAATGCTAATCATCATTCCCTAATCTGGCTGGGTTGCCATATATTATGGTATGGTGTTTATGGAAGCTTCTTGGAAGCAAAGACTATTTTTAAAATCATGTTTCATTTCCCCCCTACCCAAGTACATGTAAAAATTTTTAACATTCAGTTTTTTTTAAGTTTTGAGATCCAAATTCTACTCTCACATTTTTGTTTTTGTATCCACAGTACCTGGCCCAGAGTTTAGCAGTTGAATAAGGAAATGATGAATGATGAAGGATTTATTATGGGTTTACTATGTGCTTGGCACTGTGCTAAGTCCTAGGGATATTAAAAAAAAGACAGGCCTTGCCCTCAAGATGCTGAAATTTTAATGGTGAAAAAAAAATAACTAAAGGGGAATTGCAAGGGAGTGAGGCACACAATACACATAGCAACATGGTTGGTTTGAAAATAGTGACTTGGGGTGAGTGTTCCAGTGAGCACTACACCTGCTCTCTCGAGGAGTGTAATACATGCCTTCCTCTGCCCATTCTGGTCCTGAGTTCTTTGGTTGAGAATGGGCAAATCACATGGATTTTCCTAAGGTTAAGGAAAGGAAAGCAATGAGCAGTGGAAGCTCGTCTTGGGCTTACTACCTGATCCTGCCTTGGGGAGTCCTGTGATCCCCAATGTGGTGTTAAGAGGGCAACCACTCAGGATTTCTCTGGGGAACCCTGTGGTCTGCACAGCCTTCTTAAGGGGACATCACTTGGGACTTCCGGCCCTGTCTCGGGAGCCTTGTGATCTTACTGCCATTCTAAGGGGCCATCACTTTGTTCCTCCTTAGGGTCTGACCCCTAGGAGGCCCTGGGGTCACCACAGATCAAGGGGGGCTACCACTTAGTCTTCCTTGGGGAGTCCTGTGGTCTGCACAGCCTTCCTTATGAATTATCACAGGGTTCTTCCTCAGGACTTTGGCCCTGCCTAGGAAGTCCAGTGATCTCCAAAACCTTATTTCTCACACTGAAGATTCAGTAGGAATCTTGCCCAACCAACCAGTTTCATAACAAACTTGCTACTTGGACTGAAAGAAGGCTTGAGTGGTTGAATTCTTTCAAGGCAGACCACCGCCCAGCACCCTTGCATTTTGGGGTTATTAGCACCCCTAGACTGTATCACTGTGTCACTTGATAACTCAACAAATTCTTCTTGAACTTTTAATGGCAGATGACTGACTGTGAAAATTTCATTTGAGTATGGTTTATGAACCCAACTTGTTTTTTTAGAATCAAAATTTGAAGGGAAGTATTTTTGAAACTGTCTCCTGATACTTCAGATAAAGTAAGATAATTCTTACAATTAAATCTTCGGAAAAATTATTTTCACTTATAAAATCATCTGTAGCTGTTAACATTTTTAAAGAACCATTTTCCACTCTATTCTTCCATATGCTAACTTTTTTAGTAAAACTTTCAATTATACTTTGTAACATAAATATGTAAACATTTTTTCCTGGAGCTTTCGGGGGCGGAGCCAAGATGGCAGCTGAAAAGCAGGGACTAGAGTGAGCTCCCCACCGAGTCCCTCCAAAAACCTATAAAAATGGCTCTGAATCAATTCTAGAACTGCAGAACCCACAAAAGAGCAGAGGGAAGCAGGGCTGCAGCCCAGGAGAGCCTGGATGGTCTCTGGGTGAGGTCTATCCTGCACGGAGCTGGGAGCAGAGCAGAGTGGAGCAGAGCAGAGCCCAGAGTGAACGGTGCTGACCAACCAGACCAGGAGCCGGGTGGAGTGTGCCCTAGCGCCCTGAATCACTGAGCAGCAGCAGCTACCAGACTTCTCAACACACAAACCCACAAAGCTGCGGAAGTGGAAGGAGTTCGAGGTTCGGCTACTGCCCTGGGGGCAGTGGAGGTGGGGCAGCTACAGAAGTATAGCTGCAGTTGCTTCCGGCCCCAGGCCCACCTGGTGGGAGGAATTAAGTGGCGGATCAGAGCAGGAGTGAAGAGCCTGCTGAAGATCTAAGCCCACTCCAGGTTGGGGGTTCTTGGGGAAGGAGGAGTGTTGGTGTGGCAGAGCTGGTGCATCCCCCCAAGCGTGGAACATAGAACTCTTTAGTCTGCAAGCAGTCATACCCCACTGAAAAACTCAAGGGTCAAGTTAGTTGGTTGGGAATATGGCCAGGCAGTGAAAACACGCCCAGATTCAGTCTCAGACTTTGGATTCTTTCTTTGGTGACAAAGAAGACCAAAACATACAGCCAGAAGAAGTCAACAAAGTCAAAGAGCCTACATCAAAAGCCTCCAAGAAAAACATGAACTGGTCTCAGGCCATGGAAGAGTCCAAAAAGGATTTGGAAAAGCAAGTTAGAGAAGTAGAGGAAAAATTGGAAAGAGAAATGAGTAGAATGTGAGAAAACCATGAAAAACAAGTCAATGACTTGCTAAAGGAGACCCAAAAAATGCTGAAAAATACACTGAAGAAAACAACACCTTAAAAAATAGACTAACTCAAATGGCAAAAGAGCTCCAAAAAGCCAATAAGGAGAAGAATGCCTTGAAAGGCAGAATTACCCACATGGAAAAGGAGGTCCAAAAGACCACTGAAGAAAATACTACTTTAAAAATTAGATTGGAGCAAGTGGAAGCTAGTGACTTGATGAGAAATCAAGATATTATAAAACAGAACCAAAGGAATGAAAAAATGGAAGACAATGTAAAATATCTCATTGGAAAAACCACTGACCTGGAAAATAGATTCAGGAGAGATAATTTTAAAATTATTGGACTACCTAAAAGCCATGATCAAAAAAAGAGCCTAGATATCATATTTCAAGAAATTATCAAGGAGAACTGCCCTGATATTCTAGAGCCACAGGGCAAAATAGAAATTGAAAGAATCCACCAATCACCTCCTCAAATAGATCCCAAAAAGAAATCTCCTAGGAATATTGTTGCCAAATTCCAGAGCTCCCAGATCAAGGAGAAAATACTGCAAGCAGCCAGAAAGAAACAATTTGAGTATTGTGGAAACCCAATCAGAATAACCCAAGATCTAGCAGCTTCTACATTAAGAGATCGAAGGGCTTGGAATACCATATTCCGGAGGTCAATGGAGTTGGATTAAAACCAAGAACCACCTACCCAGCAAAACTGAGTATCATGCTCCAAGGCAAAATATGGATTTTCAATAAAATAGAGGACTTTCAAGCTTTCTCAGTGAAAAGACCAGAGCTGAATAGAAAATTTGACTTTCAAACACAAGAATCAAGAGAAGCATGAAAAGGTAATCAAGAAAAAGAAATTGCAAGGGACTTACTAAAGTTGAACTGTTTTGTTTACATTCCTACATGGAAAGATGATGTGTATGATTCATGAGACCTCAATATTAGGGTAGCTGAAGGGAATATTCATATACGTATATGTATACATATATGTATATATATATGTTTATGTATATATATGTTTATGTATATATATGTATATGTGAGTGTGTATTTATGTATATATGTATGTGTATATACAGAGAGAGAGAGAGAGAGAGAGAGAGAGAGAGGACACAGGGTGAGTTGAAGATGAAGGGAAGATATCTAAAAGAAATAAAATCAAATTAAGGGATGAGAGAGGAATATATTGAGAGAGGGAGATAGGGAGAGATAAAATGGGGTAAATTATCTCACATAAAAGTGGCAAGAAAAAGCAGTTCTGTAGGAAGGGAAGAGAAGTCAGGTGAGGGGGAATGAATGAATCTTGCTCTCATCAGATGTGACCTGAGGAGGGAATACCATACATACTCAATTTAGTAACTTACCCCATAGAAAAAAGGAGGAAAAAGAAGATAAAAAAGGGGGGATGATAGAAGGGAGGGCAGATGGGGGTGGAGGTAATCAGAAACAAACACTTTCAAAAGGGGACAGTGTCAAGGGAGAAAATTCAATAAAGGGGGATAGGTTAGGAAGGAGCAAAATATAGTGCGTCTTTCACAACATGAGAATTGTGGAAGGGTTATACATAATGATATGCATGTGGCCTGTGTTGAATTGCTTGCCTTCTTAGGGAGGGTGGGTGGGAAGGGAAGAGGGGAGAGAATTTGGAACTCAAAGTTTTAAAAACAGATGTTCAAAAACAAAAAAAAAAGTTTTTGGCATGCAACTAGAAAATAAGATACCCAGGCAATGGGGCGTAGAAATTTATCTTGCCCTACAAGAAAGAAAGGGAAAAGGGGATGGGAGGGGAGTGGGGTGACAGAAGGGAGGGCTGACTGGGGAACAAGGCAACCAGAATATATGCCATCTTGGGGGGGGAGGGTAGAAATGGGGAGAAAATTTGTAATTCAAACTCTTGTGAAAATCAATGCTGAAAACTAAATATATTAAATAAAAAAAGAAGCAAAATAAAATAAAATAAAATTTTTTCCTTGGGAAAAAAAAAGAAAATACTGACTTGGAAGTGACCCAGAGGCAAGAGTCTGCTGACAAATGTTTAACAACCAGCTCTCCAGAGATAAAAGTATAAGCATGACACACTTAAATTTAATCTGCTCTTCTAACATTTTCTCCAACATTTTTAAAAGTCTAGACAATCAACAACACAAATCAAGCCTTGACTTAGTATATTTGCTGATTATTAAGGTAAATAATTGATTGATTGAATAAACATAATTCTTTTCAATTCACACTGAAAATTTAACAATCTGTTCTCCTGCAGGTCTGAGCATACCCCTTTGTGGAGGCTCACTCTCTGGAGAAATACAATGAAAGCTCACCTACTGGAGCCCAGGACAGGGTTCAAGGTCCCAATCAGAAGAGGATGGGGAGGATAAGAATAACGGCCAGCGTGCAGGTGCCATGGTTTGGACATAGCAGGTAGCACTTGATCTACATATCCAGCCCTAGACTCTCGTGAGCCCTAGTGCAGAATTGTTGTTACTGTGGTTCAGTCATTTCACTTGTGTCTGACTCTTCATGACCCCATTTGGGGTTTCCTAGGCAAAGAAACTGGCGTGGTTTTCTATTTCCTTCTCTAGCTCATTTTGCAGATAAGGAAACTGAGGCAAACAGGGTTAAGTGACTTGCCCAGGGTCACACAGCTAGTAAGTGTCTGAGGCCAGATTTGAACTCATGAACATCAGTCTTCCTGATTCCAAGCCCAGTGCTCTAACACTGCACCACCTAGCTGCCCTTCCATTCCAGCATTACCAGTTGCTGTTTGGACATCTCCAGCTGGATGTTCCATAGAAATCTCAAACTCTACATGTCTAGAACAGAACTCATACATTTCTTCCCAAATATTCCTCCTTCCCTACTTCCCTTTAGAATTCTGGGCTCTACCATTTTTGCAGGTACCCAGGCTTTCCACCTCTTCGTCATTCTCGACTCCTTACTCTTATTCATTCTACTTAACCAAAGTGTTGGCAAGTACCTTCATGACATCTCTCATATATGACCCTTTCTATCCACTCATACACCGACCCCACTGGTACATGCTCTCTTCAGGGACCTTCTGACTGACCTCCAGTCTCTCCTCGCTCTACAACTCATTCCCCACTCAGCTTCAAAGTGATTTTCCTAAATTCCATGTCAGACTATTTCACCTTTCTATTGAATGAACTCCTGTTCATTCTATGACCTCCAGGTTCAAATATAAAATCCTGTTGGGCCTCTTAATCTCTTCACCTCTTGGCCTTTCCTACCATTTCAGTCTCATGTTTGACTCTCCTCTCCCCTCTACATATGACCTTCTTGCTGTTCCTCACATAGGCCTTTTCATTGGCCATGTCCTATGCCTATAATGCTGTCCCTGCTTACCTCCACTATTTTGCTAAAACTCAGCTCAAATCCCACCTTCCTCAGCAGGTCTTTTCTAGTCTCCTCCTCCTCTGCTCTCCATCTCCCTGGTCCCTTTTCTCTGAGATTACGTCAAATATATATATATACATACACGTATATATATAATATAATTTAATAATAATAATATTTTACATTTATATGTGAATATAAAAATGTATACACATACACACATACATTATATATACATGTATATGTATATGTATATATTATATACATATACATATATATATTTATCTTGAGTGGTCATTTTTTGCATCTTGTGTCTTCCATCAGACTGTAAGTGGGGCCAATCTTCGGTCATCCTGATCTGTATCTTGCCACTGGACCCAGATGGCTTTGGAGGAGAAAGTGAGGCTGATGACTTTGTACAGCTCTCCTTCATTTAAACAATTCACTTGAAAGTCATGGCAATGTCTTCTTGATCTCACAGTCCTCTTGGTGAAGGAAAGAGAAACAATGATAGACTGTAAGTTCCCTGAGGCCAGACTATATATTTGCTTTTCTTTTTATTTTCAGTTTTTAGCAAAGTGTCTGACAGAGTAAATGATTAATAAATGCTTGTTAACTGACTATTCCATTCAAAATTCAATAAAGCAATAAATTTAGATCTGGCAGGGACCTTAGAGGTCATCTATGCCAATTCCCTCACTTTTACACAAAAACAAACTGAGGTTCAGAGACTGTGACGGATTTGCCCAAACACGTTCACATAGGAAGGAAGTAACAGGGTCAGGATTTGAAACCAAATCCCACAGGAGAGTAAGGGGATCAGATGCATGTCTTAGGAAAATGACTTTTATGCAGTGGATTTATTGTCCTTCAGTCAATCAATAAACATGAAGTACCTACTATGTGCCAGGAACTATACCAAGTGCTGGGGATACCAAAAAAGGCAAAAGGTAGTCCCTGCCCTCAGGGAGATCACAATCTAATAGGCAAAGGGAACGACTAAGGAGACTGTGTAGGAGACCATCGTGATAGTCTGGGTGAGATGTGATGCAGGGTCCACCATCCGATTTCTTCTCTCCTTAGTTCAGGCCGTTACTGCTTCTCACCTCTTTTACTGCCACAGTCTACCTCAAGTCTTTCCTGATGCCCATCCCTCATCCTGGCAGCTGTTCAAGGCTTCTGGACTTCAAACCCAGACACCCTCCATCCCACCTCCCCCATTTTTTTTCAGCTCCCTTCTTCTGTGTGATCTTCCCTGTAACGAACATAAGCTCCCTGACGGTAGGTACTGTCTTTCTTTTTGCTTATATTTGTATACCCAGAATTAGCACAGTGCCTGGCACCTAGTAAATACTTAATAGAGATTTTTTTTCTTTCCGTCTTCCCATCCTAGCTGCCAAAATGATTTTCCTAAATCTCGGCTCTAACAAGATCACTCCCCTGCCCAATAAAATCTAGTGGCTTTCTCTTGCCTCCAGAATCAAATACAAACTCCTTCATTTAGCTATGCAACCTTGCCCCAGGCTATCTTTCCAAGGTTATTACTCTCATTCCCATTCTCTATAATCCAGAAAAATGGTAATATGGAGCATTTATATAGTGCCTACTCCGTGACAGGGACTATACTAAGCGCTTTACAAATATCACCTCATTTAATCCTCACAATAACCCAGGAAGGTAGATGCTGTTATTATCCACAATTTACAGTTAATGAAACTGAGGCAAACAGACTCAGGTCTTCCTGACTCTAAGCCAACAATTCTATCCCTCTGAGCCATCTAGCTGCCCTTTCGTCGCTTATAGAACACACCCAATTTCCTCTTTGCCATGCCTGGAATGCCTTCCCTCCTCCTCACCTTTGTAGAATTCCTAGCTTCCTTTAACATACAGCTCAGACACCTCTTCATCATGAAAGCCTTTCCCCAGTTCCTCCGTTTGCTAGGGCTCACTGACTTGTACTTAACTACTTTGTATTTATCCATCTCTAGTCTCTTTATTTGTCTTCAGTATATATTTCTAGATGCATCTGTTGTCTCCCTGTTGGGATGTAAACTCCTTGTGAGTAGGACTTGTTTCATTAATTGTCCTTATAAGCCCAGTGCCTAGGATAAAGCCTGCACTCTGCCCTACCGTACAAAGCCTCTACTGTAGTAGAAGTTTACGGAATCCTTGTTATTTGATTGATTGACTCATGTGACTTGCCCATGGCCACACAGCTACTGAGTGTCAAAAGCAGGATTTGAATCAACATCTCTCTAAATCCAACAGATTATCCATTGGCCAGGCTGTCTGAGAGATGTTCTCCATATTGTTACTATGGAAATTAAAAATGGAGAATTCCTTTTGTGGGTTGTTGGTTTTTCTTTTCATATTACAGGACAGAATAAAATGGGAAGATTTCTCATTTTCTTGCAACCTTCACAGTAGAGAACATTGCAAACAAATAACTCTTTTTTAAAAATTGTGTTTTTATCTAAATCTTTTGGTTTTATATCTCCTCCTCTTCTGAACACATCCCTCACCCCTGCCCTTCCCAGGAAACCATCCCTTGTAACAAAGGTTTTGAAAAAGAAAGAGGAACAATAAATCTGTTTAGCAACACCAACCAATGCATCAATTGTGTATGATTGTATATACAGTATTTCATACCCACAGTCCTCCACCTCTGCAAAAAAGGGGAGGGAGGCAAATAATTCTTCAGGATCACAGGTTTGGGGTAGGAGCAACCTTAGAACACTTCTTCTAGTCTGACCCTTCATTTTACAGATGAAGAAAGAGATTCCCATAGAGGCTAAATGACTTGCCTATGGTTATGCAATGAGTAAGTGGGAGAGTCAGGATTTGAACCCAGATCTCATGGGTCTAGCTCCCACCCTTTGGCCACTACATTATACTGCCCTCTTGTACTGCTAAATTCTAAAGCAGAGGATTTCTTGCTTTTGGTGCTGCTTTCTCAATTACTAACAAACCTAATGAACAACTTATCATTAGTTTATTCAGTCTGGGTTTTTAACTCAGAAGAGCCTTAACTTGTGGGTGAGCATATGTACACCAACAAATGAAAACCTGTCATGGGCATATGAGGGAGTTTTAGTCCCTGGCTCCTCATTGAGAATAGATACTGCTACTGAAACTGACAAGCCATGGATCTTCATAAGTCAATTACCATTTAACAGAGTGCTTTCTTTTCAATCAGATGCATCTATCATTCGTGGTAGTAAGCATCTCATTTAATTACGGCATCAAGCCAAATAACCACGGCAGGGATTTTAAGGCATGTTGAATCAAGGAAACTGCTCAGGATGATAGAAGTGTTCTAAGCAATTCTGAGCTCCTTGGTGTGGTGACAAGGTACATTTGCGAGCATTTTAGTACTCACACAAAGAATCCAAGGTGGGTAATCCTCACTAACCCCTTAGTGGAACTTTCTTTTCTGACTTCTTGGTTTCTGTCTTTCCTGCTGCCTCAGGAATTCTACTCCAACCCCTCAAGCTAATTTGAGGAACTTCAGTGCCTGGCTGGGACCTTCACGTTGGAAAGAGACACAGCACAGATTATAGCCACACTTGGTGTCATGAAAAGTCATCAGATTTGGAGTCGAACAACTTGGGTTTCTCGCACTTGTGTGCCTTTGAGGAGGTCATTTTTCTTCTCTGAGATTCAGTTCCTTCCCCTGTCAAATGAGGATGGACCCGTTGATCTTTAACATTGCCTTTCAGCTCTAAATCTATTTATGATCTCCAAATCATACAGGTTCTGCCTTAAGTCTTAAGCTTATTCATTTATTAAAGCTTTAAAACTGCACTAAGACTTTGGGAACACCTTGTATAACTAGAGGCATCTCGTTGGTCCAGTGGATAGAGCTCTGGGCATGTAATCAAGAAGAACTAAGTTCAAATTTTACTTACTATCTGTGTGACCCTGGACTAGTCATTTGACCTCTGTCTGAGTTTCCTCAACTATAAAATGGGGACAGTAAAAGCACCTCCTTTGAAGAGGTATTGTGAGAATTAAATGAGATATTTGTAAGACACTTAGCACAGTACCTGGCACATAGTAGGCGTTATATAAATGCTTATTTCCTTCTCTCTCTCCTCCCCCAAATAACTCTACTCTTCAGAAATAGTCCCATGAATTGAAACAATTGACATCTAGTACATCCCATTTTAAATAGTACATATATATATACATATGTAACATATATATATACACATATATGTATAAACACACATGTACAATATGGTTGATCAAAGCCCTCAACCATCCAGTTGTGAAAATAACCTTTGTGGAGGTAAGGAACAGCAGCCCATCAGATAAAATAGTTGTGGTTTCAGGTCACTGTGTTTTCTAAAGTTGACCTCACCTACTATTAAAGAAAGCATCCTTTGACTCTTCAGGGGTTTGTGATTAAGTCTGCATGAGTCTGCCATACTGAAGCCCCTGCTGGTGGAGGGGAGCTCTTTCCTCGGATATTTCCCTGGGATAGGGCACTTCTGTGAAGGTCATCACTTCTTTCCATCACCATGAGTGATCGACTCAACAAGAGGTTCATATTGCACCAAATACTTTCAAAAATGATTCATGTTAATGGCATGTCTCTGGGGATTGATGTTGAATAGAAGCTACAGCTAAAGCTTAAAAAATGATTTAGCAATATGAGAGCCCACAGACCCCAGAGCTCACGTCGACACAGTTGATGGTAAACATCAAAGAATAAATACAACGAAAAGTCATAAAATTGGATAGACAATAAATCTGACAGTTCAAGACCTTTTGGGGGCTTGAATCATAAAAAACAAAATTACTTACGCAGGCATTCCTCGATTTCTTTTCTTTTTTGCCACACATCTTTTACAGGGTAGTGAACTGAGGACAGTTGCATACTTCTGACATGTTGCTGCAGTTTTCAAAGACAATAGCTTCTGTGAAAAAGAAAAAAAAAAGTATTTCAAAGGATCAAATCAAAGAAATGCTCTTTTTTCCTCATAATACCAATCACTTTTTGAATTTGGAATTTGTCTGGGATTTTTGCAACAAATTCACATTTTGCACCATCTATTTTGCATCTTCCAATCACAGTAACAAAAGCATAATGAAGAAGAAAGCACACACACAGGTACCAAAGAAATGCAACTGAAAAAGAAGGTGTACTGGTCTTATGGAGTTCAATAGATAACCAATGGGCAGATAGCCTGTGTCCCCTTTGGTATTCTCATAATATCAAGAGACTCAAAGAATGACCCCTGTGGCAAATCTAAGGGAGGATATGAACAAAACAGGCAAATGTGGAAGTGTTTTAATCAGTATCATTGGAGAGAATATCCCCATTGATCAAATTATAGATGTATTGGAGAATTAGAATATGTACATATGTATACATTCAAATACACATATACATACCCGGTTCAATAGAGAGGGCACTAGAATATGACTTATAAAAATAGAGAATTTTTATAATTTTTAAACATATAATGAACTACCACCAATCGACTGAAAGGGAAGGACCAATGGTAATTCAGGGCAGCAATAGTTGGGACAGTTTTCTAGTGAACGTGGACCTTCTATATATTTCTACAAGTACTGACAGAGAGTGTGTCATATGACCAAATTAAAGGACAAAGGTACTTTGTTAAGATATTAGGGTGTTTTAAGGAGTGGCTGCACATGCCTGTATTCTCAGCTGGTGGGGAGCCTGAGGCTGGGATCAACTGTGCCCAGTAAGTCTGACACCAATATAGTGAGCCACTGGGAGTGGACTACCAGGCTGCCTTTGGAAGGGTAAACCAGACTAAAGTAAGAAAAGGAAAAGGATAGAGGCCCAAGTCTGATTAATAAGGGCACTGAGGCACTGAGTGGACACTGCCCTTCTAGCTTGGGTAAGATACAGGGAGAGAGGGAGGAAGGGAGAGCTGAAGGAAGGAAGAAGAAAAAAAGAAGAAAAAGGAAATAAAAGGAAGGAAAAAAGACAGGAAAAGGAAAGGAAGGAAGGAAAAAAGAAATAATAGAAAAGAGGTTGTCCCTAAGCTCGCCCAACACATCCCATGTGCACACCTATGCCGAAGAGTAACTCAAAAAGTTGCTGACACATTGAGGGCTTAACCTAGAACACAGCCCACCATTGCCATGGGAGTTCCTGCTACTGCTGGTACCTCCACCTATTACCATTCAACTGGCTTACCTGGACCCTAGACTATATATGTAGCAGAGGCTTCAGCCTCAGGTTCAGAGATATAACCAGGGCAGGGCAATCAAGTCTTTGGTCCAGGGCACAAAAATTTGCAGGGGCTTTATCTTAGGGCATTTGAAACAATTGCATTTAATGCACAATTGCAAAAGTAATTAGCTAAAATAAAAAACTACCAGAAGGTACACTCTCTTCCCCTGGTGGCTGTACTTCAAGTGGGCTCCTTCTTGAGCTCAACCCACCTTACTTTTCTTTTGACACCTAGCAATGGCCTGGCGGGTTTGTTTCCCCAACACAGGACATTGTTCTGGCATTCTGAGAATAGTTTGGGCACTGCTTTTTATGACTTTGTTCATAAGGCTCTATCTAGGCTTAGGTCTCAAAGAGACTAAGGGTGAGCACTATAGTTTAGCAATATTATAAACCAAATAAACCTTTGCAGGCTCTCCTGGAATCCTAAACATTATTTGTAATGTTGTGTCTATAATAAAATATATTCTTAATTCTATACACTAATTTTATGATTGATGCCTGAAAAAACTTCCAAACATCAGAACTATCCCCAAGATGGAATGAGCTGGCTCCCTCTTCTATTCTCTTTTTTAAATACCCATTTGTCACCATCTTCCACTTTGTCCTCCCTCTCCCTACTCAGTCTCTGACAAAGAGGTGGAGCCAATTTCTCCACGTGTTCAATCATTTTTCTTGAATCTTTAATTTGTCTTTAATCAATTGGTTCCTTTCCTACTGTATTCCAACATGACCAAGATTTCCACATCTTTTAAAAATACTTAACTAGAGCCTATCATCCTTCAGGTTATCAGCTTCTATCTGACCTCCCTTTGTAAGCCAAACTCCTTGCGGGGGCGGGGGGGACCTGTCTAAACTCACTGCCTCCACTTCCTCTCCTCTCACTTACCCCTCAACCCTCTGTAATCTAGCATCCAACCTCTCCACTCAACAAAGACTGCTCTCTCCAAAGCTGACATCTTCATTTGTCAAATCTGGTGATCTTTTCTCAATCTTAATCCTTCTCTATGGATCTGTTTCATTTGACACTGTTGATCACTCTCCCCTTCCACTCCTCCCCCCAGGAGCTCTCTCCTCATTGGGTAATTGTGATGCTGCTTTCTCCTGGCTCTCTCTCCTGTCTGACCACACCTTCTCAGTTTAATGGCTTATCATCCCCATCATGCCCCCTAACTGCGAGTGTTCTCCAAGGTTCTGTCCTGGACTTTTTCTTCTCCCTCTACATTATTTCTTTTGGTAACCTCACCAGCTCCCATGGGTTTAAGAATCATCTCTATGCAAATGAGGAGGCATCTAGGTGGCACAGTGGATAGAGTGCCAGGTCTCAAGTCAGGAAGACTCATTTCCCTGAGTTCAAATCTGGCCCCAGACACTTACTAGTTGTGTGACCCTGGGCAAATCACTTCACTCTGTTTGTCTAAATTTCTTCAATCTGTAAAATGAGCTGGAGAAGGAAATGGAAACTTACTCTAGTATCTTTGCCAAGAAAACCCCAAATGGGGTCATAGAGTCAGACACAACCAAAAAGTAGCTGAACAGCAACAATTATGGAAATGACTCCCAGATCTACAAAGCCAGCCCCAATCAGTCCATAAACATTCAGTAAGAACCTACTCTGTGCTAGGCATTGTGCCAAGTCCTGGAACACAGATACAGATAAAATCAAAGACAGCCCCTCCCCTCAAGGAGCTTATAATCTAATGGGGGAAGATAGCACACAAAGGGAAGCAGAAAAGCAGAGGGGAAAAGAAAGAAGGAGAAGGTACCCAACACAAGAATATGATGGAGAAGTCTCAAAGCAGTGTAGCTGGTAGTAACCAGGGAGAAGACTGTGTTGAGTCCCTCCCCTAAATGGAGGCCCTGGGACTCATGGCCTTGCCCACCAGTCAGAGGGTCCAATCAGAGGGATAGAAGGTACTAATGAGATGAGAGACTTGAGGCAGATTCAGTTTTGCAACATAATGAGAATTCTTTCCCTCCCTGGAGCTTTAGTCCTGTGTTACTAATTACCTGTTGGCCATTTCAAACTGGATATCCTGCAAATATTTTAAACTCAGTATGTCCAAAGCTGAACTCATTATTGTGGGGAATCCCCACAATGCTACCCTCTTCCAAAGGTCCTTATTTCTCTCAATCATATCCATGTCCTAGATTAGAAACTTTGGCATTATCCTGACACTTTACTCTTACTCACCCCACATATCCAATCAGTTGCCAAATCTTACCATTTGCACCTTCACAACATCTCTAACATGACTCCTCTCCACTCATACGGCTGCCATCTTAGTTCATTATCTCATGATTAGATTATTGCATCTGCTTTCTGAATGGTGTCTCTGCCTCAAGCCTCCTCCTACAAGATGCTGCCAAAGTAATTTTTCTCACAAGTAGAACTGACCATCTATTCAGTCAACCATCAGTGGCTTTTTATCACCTCTAGGACCAAAGCCCCGCTTGGCTTTTAAAGCCCTATACAATATGACCCCAGCCTGTCTTTCCAGTCTCTTGGATCCCCCTTCCAAAAGATGTGGTCCAGCCAAACTGGCCTTCTCTTTATTCCTCACACATAACACTCCATCTGCTTTCTCTGCCTTTCTGCTGGCCATTCCACCTGCCTGTAATGTACTCCCTCTTGACTTCCATCTTCTCTTTCTTAAAGACAGAGTTCTACCACCATCTTCTAGCTGAATGAAGCCTTTCCTGATCCCCTAGTTGCTAGTGCCCTCCCTCCTAAACTACCTTGAATTTAACTACTTTGTACATATTTGTATTTATTAATTTTATACTTAGGTTATGTGTGTGTGTATACATTCACCACCATCTGTGCTGCTTTTAGACTTTTTTTAACTTCTCCATCCTACTCTTGTGTAAGGTACCTTCTCCTTCTTTCTTTCTCACCCCGGCTTTTCTTTTGTGTGTTGTTTTCCTTTATTAGATTGTAAACTCCTTGAGGGCAGGGATTGTCTTTGATTTTATTTGTATTTGTGTCCCCAGCATTTAGCTCAGTGCCTGGCACATAGTAGGTCCTTAGTAAATGTTTGTATATATGTATATAGGTACATATATATATGTGTATATATATACATGTGTGTATTACATATATTTACTATTTCCTCCATTAGAATGTAAGCTCTTTGCAAGAAGAGAATGCTTCATTCCTTGCATGTGCATTTCCAGGGCTTACTCTCCTACCTCATCTATAATTCATTCTTAATAAATACTTGTTGATTGATTCGAGGAGTTTTCCCTCACTAGATATCTTCAAACAAAATCTAGTTGCCCATTTGTTGGGCATTCTGAAGGAGGGAGTTTTGTTCCAGTATCGTATATGTCAGACTAAATGACCTTTAAATTCCTTTCCCCCATTACAATGTGAGATACTTGAGGGGATGAACCAAGTTTTTGCATCCACCTTCCCTTCTGATCCCCAGCACTTACCACAATGTCTAAGTGCTTAATAAACGCTTGTTGGCTGACTGCTTCCCAACTTGGAGATTCTATATGGAGTGTAACTTTTAGGAATCTGCTCTGGGCCTGAGGCCTTGCTGATTGAACCCCAGGAACCCCAGCTTCCTAGGGGTTCTTGCCCATTCTTGGAATCATTCTAAGGGATCTTGTCTGTAACTTAGAGCTCACTACATTACTGAAGCCTCTGTTCATCTCAAGTCATTGTATTCAGGAACCAAGAGAGCCCCCTTGACCTCAGACCTTTGGCCTAAGTTGGCTTAACTTCCTGGCTTCAGACATATGCTGAACTCAAACTTGTAATTACTTTCCATGTTCATCTCCTGTCATCATCATGCCTTTGTGATTCACTACAGCATTAGTTCCCTTTTTCTTTGACCACATCTAAACTATCCGGGGTTTTAGCAAGGACATTTATTTATAAGGAAAAAAAATATTCATTCCATGTAATAAAATTGGATAAGATCATTAGAAGAGTGTATAAAAATTTTATCCAGTGGAGATGGTCATTAAAACTTCATGGCTAATCTAATCTTTAACTAACATTTCTCAGGAAGATCTTAGGAAACAAGATTCTTCCCTGTCAAGGTCAAGAACTCACAGAAAGCTTCCTCATAGTCTCCAAATGAAAATGACTAAGTTCAGCCTAGAACATTACCCACCAAACTGCGACTCATCCACATGGGTACTCTAGAGCCCATTTAGCTATGGCAATCCCAAGTACATATAAATTCTGCCAATCAGGAACTTCCTGGTTCCTGGAAGGCTTTGGGATCTGGACATGTACTCATAACAAAGTAGCTAAAGGAGGTAGTAGGACGCAGTAGAAAGAACACTGTCCATGAAGACAGAGGACCCATGTTCAAATCTTATCTCTGATGTTTGTTACCTATGTGACCATGGGTAAGTCATTGAACTTCCCTGGGCCTCAATTTCCTCATTTGTAAAATGAAGGATTTGGTTAGAATTGCCTTTTATTCAAGGGAACAAAGGCAGGAGAGAGGGATCATTATTAAAAACTAACATTATAGTTTACCCCTTTTCTCAGGAAAAAATTCAGTGTATTACCAGTTCATTCCCCCAAAACACAGAAAGAAGCCTCTTCATTACAATAACTCATTCATGAGTTGGGGACTGGCAATACTTCTCTGTGGTCACTAATGCAAGTTTGGAAGCCTCCATAATATTTGTCAAGTAAGTTTCCATGATGCCAGAACACCAGGTAGAGTTTGTAGGGCATGAAAGATCATTCTGTTTTTGCAATAGTCCTCCCAACTAATGCTGCATTCATCCACTCTGGGTTCCAAATATGTGATTGGTTTGTAGGCTAGAGCAACTCAGGCCAGAGGGGCCATGGATTTAGAGCTGGGAGTAGCTTTAGAGGTCATCTAATCTCATCCTCTCATTTTATAGATGAGGAATCTGATCCTTTGAGAGATTAAGTGAAATGCCCAAGGTCACACAGGTGGGAAGTGGCAAAGCTGGTAGGTGAATCCAAGTCTTCTGACTTGGGTTCCAGCATCCTTTGGCTTTTCCATACTGCCCTAAAATGTTAAACATACCTCCTAAGTGTATAACTTATTATTCCAAATACTTGTATTATTGTCTTATTTCATTGGTGCTCTTAAGAACTGACAGAATATGGGCAGATGAGAAAGTTTTTAAATCTTCTCTTCTTCTTTTAACTAGGTAAGAGGCAACAGTATCTGATATATGGACAAAATGGTGCTTGTTTTATGATACTCAACTACATGTCCTGATAAGGCTGTAGAACTTTCAAAGGATGGTAAAGAAGTATGGTGAGAGACATTAACATGTCTGAAAAAAATAACCAAAGCCAAAGCAGAATAGCATCTGAATGGCATCCACATTTACAACACAAGGAGATGAGACTGGCTTCAAGTTCTAGGAAGACTGCTGCTACCACAACCAAAGTGACAACTTTCACCCAAGGTAAGAGGCAGAGGGATTCAAGAAATGTCTCTCTTTTGATTCTAAATTTATTACTGAAATATATGGGTCATTGATTATAGTGACTAGAGTACTGGACTTGGAGTTAAGGAGGTTACTCAACTTCCAAATCCCACCTCTAATTCTGAGCAAGTCACAAAAACTATCTGAGTCTCAGTCTTCTTATCTGTTCAGTGGGGATAGTAATGCCTGTAGTACTTGCCTCCTACAGCTGGTGGGAGGATCAAAGGAGAGAATGCATACAAACTGAAGTTTATACCTTACAGTGCTATATAATAAGATGTTACTTGCTCTGTGAAGAAGTGTTGGGGGGAGGAGTATATGGAAAATGTTTTTATGAATAATTACTTCTGTAACTATTATTTGTAAGAAGTAATGACATTATTATGGAATATCATATTGAATCATATGTACAGGCGCATTTGGGGTTTATCCAGATGGATACCCTGGAGTACCCCTGACAGAAAGCTCTTAGATGAATCTTAATCAAGAGATTAAACAAAAAATGATGTTAACAGTGGAACTGTACTACAGATCACCTGGTGAGAAGGAAGAAATAGATGATAGTTTTCAGAAGCAGATTCTAAAGGCGGCCCAAAGGCATAATTTAGTAGTAATGACGCCTCTTCATTCCCCAGATATCTACTGGAAATCTCTCACATACATAAAATCATACCACCTGATACATTCTTGTTTCATTTTTCAAAAGGTAGAAAAAGTAACAAAAGCTGCTGCTATTTGGGAAATTATTCTGATGAATAAGAAAGAATTGTTTGTTTAAGTTGAAATGATAGTACCCATGGAAATAAATAGCTATTCAATCTTAGAACTTATGATAGGTAAGAAGGGGAGACCCCCACAGTTTTACTTGAACCCTAACTCAGTCATGTCCAAATCCTAGCCCAGATCTCCTTCTCGAAGCTGTGGCATGATCCTAAGAGGTGTATGATCAACTAATCGAAGGTGAGAAGATGGCTGCTATCCCAGTCTCCCTTTGGTGGACAATCATGGGGCTTGTCTCCAACAATTACACCATCCTATTCTGCTCCCTCCCAGGACCATGCAAGATCCCCAACTCTCTTTTTGCCTGGCATGGTTCTCTCATGATGATTATAATTGACTTCTTCCCAACCACCCACATAAGCAGCTGTGCAGGACTGCCCATCTCCCTTGCCACCTTTAGCCTGCCACCCAAAAAGTACCCATATCCAGGTCACAGATTACCTTATGAAACATTAGATACACCTTAGCTGCTCTAGACACTGAGATAGCTAATAACAATCCTGTCTATTCCAACCACAAAGACCCCCTTTCATTTTGGCAGACATAGATGGATTATAACACACATTGTAGATTTCATTAAATTACCCTTCCCTCCAGACCAACTCCTCTTCTGAACTTCTCTGCTACCTTTGAGTACCCCATCCTTCCAGCCACCCAGGCTACCAACCCATGTGTCATCCTCAACTCCTCACTCTCACTCATCCCCATAGTTATTTCTACCTCCACAATATATCCTGAATTTGTTCCCTTTTCTTTACTCACATGCCCACCATTCTGGTTTACACTATCACCACCTTTCACCTGGACAATTTTAATAGGCTCCTAATTGGTTTTCTTACCTCATCTGTCCCCATTCCAATATATCCTCCACACAACTGCCAAGTTATTTCCCTAAAGTGCAGGTCTAGCCACATCACTTCTTCTGAGTCTCCTACAGCTGGTGGGAGGATCAAAGGAGAGAATGTATACAAACTGAAGTTTACCATAAAGTGCTATATAATAAGATGTTTCTTGCTCTGTGAAGAAGTGTTGGGGGGCCTCTGGGATGAAAAATTATTTTTCTTTATCTCATCCTCTTTTAAATTCATGCTTTTGTATAAGCTTTGTGATGTACACAATTATTGATTCAGTAATAACATATGTAATAATTGCAATTAACTAAGTATGCCTATATTGAGTATATGGTAAAAAAAATGGTGATGGGGTGAACAATCAAAAAGTTTGGAGACAAGATCCCTGGATCTTGTGATAGTAGATTTCTATGAGTCCGGAGAAAGGATAGAGAGAATTCTATGGTCTAAAATTCTATAGGGGAAGTCAGCTCAATAGAGAAGAGGTTCTCTCAAGGACCAAATTCTGATAAAACCAACAAAAATTATTCTAATGAGTTATTAAAAGTAGAACTATCTAAAAAGATCAGTGTGACTGCACAGGTTGCACATTGACCAAATCTAATTGTAAAAAGATGCATATAGAAGATGGAAGCAAGGGCAAGTAACCAATGGTGGAAAAAAAAACAAGCATGGAATGGAAATTTCAGAGTGATGTAAGAAATGCCATATTCTAGAAGGAGCTGAGGCTGGTAATTAATGCTAAGGACAACAAGACAGTGGCTGCTCTGTGTGTGTGTGTGGAGGTGTATTTGAGCTATATTGGTAATAAGAATGTCAAAGACTAGATGGGACTGTTGCTGAAGCCAGATGGAATAATGATAACCAACAACAAGGAGACCGCAAGACAAAGCTTCATGGGGAGCAAGTGTGCCCCCAGATGTCAGTGCCCAGAGGCAAAGTCTTATTCACCTCATGTTGGCTGCAGCTACAACTCCACAGATCTGTCCTTGCCCCTGTTCTATTCAACTGTCTTGCCAATGACAGAAGAAGACAAAAATGCAGAAGACACAAAGTTGAGAGAAACAGCTACATCACTGGAGATGTCAGAATCAAATTCTAAAAAATGATTGTGATAGGCTCAAATCTAATAAGATTACATTGAATTACATTGACAAATGGAAAGTCCTATGGTAAGGTTTAAAAAATAACTACAAAAATACAGGATAGAGGAAATGTGGCTAGATAACCATTCGTGTGAAAAACAAAGTAGGCTTTGATTTGACTGCAGAGGTGAGAGAATGGCCTGGCAGTCAAAAACACTGTGACTTTAGGCAGTATATGTGTCAAAAATGAAAGTAGTTCCCTGCCCTGCCTAGAACACATCTCACCTCCAGTTCTCAACACATTTCAGAAAGTACATTGACAAGCTAAAGCAGATCCTGAGGGGGCAAGCAGAATAAGGAAGGGCCTTGAGGCTATGCCACAGAAAGATGTCTTAGAGGAACTGGGGGTGATTATTCTGGAGAAAACACATTTTAAACACAAATTAATAAATATTTTTAAATATTTGGAAGGCTGTCTTGGGGAAAGAGGATACAATTTATGTTATTTGGCCTGAGAGAACAGAATTCAGAATGGTAAGTGGAAGTGAGAGTCATTACTTTAGGTCTGGGGTATTATGGTCGGTTCTAGGCACTGCAATTTAAGAAGGACATACATAAGTTGGAGGACCTCGAGGATGGGCCTTGAGTCCAAGACATTTGAAAATAAGATGAAGGAACTGGGGATATTAAGGCTGGAGGGGGATGTTAGTTGTCTTCATATATTTGGAAGACTGTCATGTAAAGGAAGATTAGACTTTCTTCAGCTTGGACTCAGAGGGCAGAACCAGGTAAGTGGTCAACTCAGAGTTGATATCAGGAAAAAATTTCCTCAAAGCTAGAACCGAACAAGGAAGAACGGGCTGCCTTGGGGCAGGCGGGGGGGCGGGGCTCTTCCTTGAGGTCTTCATAGAGTCTTGGATGGCCACTTGTTGGGTGTTGTTGCAGGGATTCTGTTTGTGTATGGATTGTATTACATGACTATGGAGGTCCCTTAGCATGGAGATGGCCCCCTGCCATCTCCAAATAGTGCCATATAGTTAATAGGCATTTACTGGATAGTTGCAGGATTTAATAGAATTTGGATTTAGTCGGTGGATCATAAATTTAGCGCTGGAGAGGATCTTGGAAGTCTCATACTGTCTTCTCATTTTACAAACGAGGAAACTGAGTCTGGGAGGGATAACATGACTTGCCCAGGGTCAGAAAGCTAATATCTGAGCAGAATGTGAATCCAGGCCTTCCTCACTCCAAGTCCAGCATCCTACCAATTAAACCACACTGCCTAGAAAAGAAATTGCAATCAGATATCAAGGAAGTAGGCAAGTGATTGGGTGTATGTTTATGTCAAAGCATGTTTCTGTGCATGGAATTGATGGAGTGCATGTCTCCAGCAGGATGCAAAAGGCAAACCAAAATGATTCCTGTATTATCTCTGGTTCTGGATGATCTGTTTCCTGCTCCCTTCCATTAGCATGGATGGTCAAAATTGACTCTCAGTCAACAGGTTCGTCTAAAAAGTTTGTTTGGTATTTATGCCTTCTCCTTGAGACAACACTCCCTCTAATTTATGGACTGTCCCTTTTGGCACTTGCTCCTATTTCAGGGGAAAATGGCTTGACAAGTTATTTGAATAGCTCCATAAGGGTTTGGGCCTTTAAAAAATAATCGATGCCACATCTCATGAAACTATGGTTGATATAGTTATAAATTTAAGAAATGAGACCCAAGTTCCTTCTGCAATAACATTTAAGCTCATTTAGACCAGTCAGGCATCTTCCTTCCGTTTTTGGTGAAAGAGATTCTCATTCTGGATTAATTGTCAGGCTGTATTTAGAATCTCTGCTTCTGGTGATGAAAGCTTTGACTGCCCTGAAATGAGCCATTTCAAAGTCTCTCTTTCATATGGATGCTTTTCTTTTCTTTTTCAAAATCTTGGTCCATTCAGACTGTCACAGCTTGACCACCTTAGGCAATTGTCACGCCTCTCTGCAAGCCCTGTCTCTCACATTGGACCCGGGTTTAGCAGAAAGCTCTTCTAGTGAGAGCACTTTTTAAAAAAAAGATGACAGCAACACTGTCTTGAAATAGCAATAATTACTTAATTTGGTCTAGAAATCCAAACGTGGGTGTTTTCAAGACAACCAGAAGGAAAAAGCCATGCAGAGCAAGGAAATTTCCCTGGGCAACCCTGTCCCAACCCCCCTTCCTTCCACTCTCACCCAGACAGCAGGCTTGAAGGATTAAATGGAAAACCAAAATGTGGATATAACAGTTTTGCCCAAACCTTGGGATGGAATCTCCCTCCTCTTGTCAAAGTGACTGTTTTGGTCTTTCTTTGTAGTGCCAGCACTTAGCACAGGACTGGGCACATAGGGCTTCCTTAATGCTTGTTGACCGACTGAGTGATGTTGGCCTTGAGACCTTTACTTTTGCTTTCCAAAGTGCCGTCACGATTTCCTGAATCTATACTGTGATGAAGCCACATAGGGATTCTGGCTGTGCCTGCCTCCATCCTCTCTGCTTTAAGAAATCTGGGTCAATGATAGCATACCGAGGAATGGGAAATGAGAAGGAAAACCAGAAAAAATCCTACATCCACAAGCTGGAGGAAAGAGGGAATAAACTTTTAAAGCTGGAAATTGCCTGAGAATAGAGAGTGCAGTTTAGATCTGCCTATGCAAATCGGATGAATATTTTTATGCAGATCTACCAATGGCCTTTGTATTTCATGTCCCTCTTCAAAGCTCCTGGGAAAATCCTAGCACACCAAGATCAAAATAATAATAATAGCTAATGTTTACGTAGGGTTTACTATGTGCTAGGTACTCTGCCAAGTGTTTGACAATTATCTCATTTGATCCTTACAACAAGCCTGCTAGGGAGTCGTTATTGGTATCCCTATTTTACAGATGGGGAAACTGAGACAGGCAGCAATTCAGTGACTTGCCCAGGGTCACACAGCTAGTAAGTGCCTGAGGTAAAATTCGAACTCAAGTTTTCTTGAGGCCAAGTCCAGCTCTCTATCCACTGCGCCACCTAGCTGCCACCAGGTCTAGCTTTCACCATCCAAAAGATAAGTGGTTATAACTGTGGTGGCCAAGAGTAAATCTTTGGAAACATCAGAGGATAATATATAGCTGGAAGGGATCATAGCAGTCATCTAGTGCAACTCCTTTATTTTACAGAGGAGGAAATCAAGGCGCAGAAGTTAAGTAAGTTGTCTAAGCTAGTGTGTGATAGAGCTGGGATTTGAACTCAGACCCACTACCCCTCTCTTAACACGGTTTGAGGAGTACATTAAAGTACCCCTAAAATGTCTCCCTGTTACTTTGGATTGACATTCTAACAGTAAGGATTCATGCCTTCTGGTGAAGGTTTTAGCTAGTCAGGTAGCTTCTTCGTAAAACCTCCTGAGAAGGGTAATCCACTGAACTATAACCACAGCTCAATGTAGTTTGGAGTAAGTCTGGATCCACTTGAAGGATAGAGCCTGTGGAGGCCAGATCTGAGGAGGACATCTGTGAATGTGGCCAGCCAAGGGCAGCCTGAGGTCACTGAGAGATTATGGGGAGAAGGGGAAAGTGAAATGACACGCTTGACTTAATTCACAACTTTGTCTTGCACTGGTCCAGACTGAGTTTTCATTCTTGCTTGAGTACACCTCTGAAAAGGAGGAGATGCGCTGTGTGGTGGACAGAGTGCTGGGCCAAAGGTCAGAGGAGACATAGGTTCAAATCCTGCTTCTGACACTTACTACTTGAATGCTTGTGGACGAGTCACAACCTCTCTGAGACTTGGTTTCCTCAAATTCCAAAGGAGGTAATACTGGTTTCACCTACCTGCCAAGGCTGTTGTGAGGGGGAAAAAAGCTTTGTAAGCCTTAATACACGCTACAAGAAATCTAACTTTAAAAAACTGTAATCAAGAAGCAACTTGCTCTGGTGATAGAAGCACTGATTCGGAAATGTTAGTTCGAATCTTGGTTCCGTAGTGTGGCCTTGGACAAATCACTTGACCTTTTTGAAATTCAGTTTTTTCATCTGTACAATGAGGGGCATTAGACCAGATGATCACTAAATTCCTTTCTGGCTCCAAATCCTAAGACCCCATTATGCTCCAAGTCCCATCATGGCCCTGCTTCCTCCTCTGCCTTAGGGGCACCTCTGCTGTCTCCATTTCCTCACTACCTGGGTGTGGTAAGGACAGGGTTTGCTTTGGGTCACTGGGCTTTATTACTTTGCGCTGACTTCTTTCTGCCAGGCCACTAAGGGGCTTTTGCTGGAGACGAAGGCTGACCTATTGTATTGGAGAACATTCACACTCCTGGACTTTCAGTGGTCTCCCAGCTGGGGCCTTCCCTTCTCTCCTTTTACTTTTGCTCCCTACCCCCACCCTATTTCCTCTGCTTCCCTGGCATTTGTACCCAGGGAAGCCACTCCAGCAGCAAGGAGACTAGCCTCATCCTTTAAGGAAGTTAGGGAGGAGTTTGACTTTTTTCATCTCTGGTCTTGTCTAGAATCAGGACTTCATGTTACATCCAGGCCGTTACCAGAGTATGCTGCCTGTCCTGTGGCCATCCACCTTGACCTCCCCCCTATTAGAAACAACTGGACTCAATATCTGGAACCTCATCGATGAGCTTTGGCTTTATCTTGATAGAATCAGGCCATCCATGTCACTTCTTGGCCATTTCCAGACTATAATACTGGGCCTATCCCCTACCCACTTGCCAGCTTCCCTTTATGTGTTGGTTTCCCTCATTAAAATGTAAGATCTTAATGGGTAGGGACTGTCTTGCTTCCTTGTATTTGTGTCCTCAGTTTATTTAGTATAGTGCCTGGAACAAAGTAAGAACTTAAGAAATACCTTTTCATTTGTTCATAAGGGATCTAGTCTAGGGTGGTGGGGAGGGATTGGTCAGAGAATACTTCTACAAGCTCCTACAGCCTGTGGATTATGTTTTCCTGAGTAGAGAGAAGTATTACCTTGTATCCTTTTTAACTTTGAAGTTAATTCTTTTGATCTCTTAATTAGTAAAAAAAATTGTTACATCTTATGATCTAAGTGTACTTCAGTGAGCTTTAACTGTTCAGTCAGAATTGTAGGAACCTTTCTTAGGCCTGGTCCAGAACACTGTGGGTAATTTCCTTCATATCTATGCTTCAGTTTCCTCATCTACAAATAAAGGAATTGGATTGTATAAACCTCCAAGGTCCCACCCACATTTAAATCTCTGCTTCCATAATTCCCCCACTTGCCCAGATCGCAACTCCTTGACACCTTGGTCAGGGTGAAGTAGCACGAAGTACTGGGAAATAGCACTTAATTAAGAACCACAAGACCTGCATGTGATTGCTGACATGTCAATTGACCTCTCTGGGTCTCATTTTATTCTATCATATGATAAGGGTGTTAGGTAGACATTCCTGAAGGTCCCTGCTAGTTCTAAAATTCCAAGATTCTACTTCCCTTGCCTCTGCTCTTCACTATTCAGGCAAGAATCAATCTGGGGTCAGATCTGGCAAAAACAGGTTGAGTGAAGCACGTGGGGAAACTCCACACTTTGAGAGGCCATGATTTGTTCCCTATCGATCTTCCAAACCCCAATGCCACCCATAATCCAGCTTGCTTTCACTCCTGATCTACATGGGTGGCTGTGGCCATTGAATTTACCACCATGTGTCCAACCTGATGATCTATGGATCAAAAGTGGCTGCTCCTTGGCTAATAGATGGACAACCCACCTCAAAGCCTTTTTGGCTAACTCTGCTGGTGTAGCCTTTGGTCCCCCAGGGTCCTCTGGATACCTTCGCTGAACAATGGAGGATGACATCAGTGGAAGACAAAGCTATGAGAGATCCTCTCTGGTCACTGAATCTAACTTCCTTATTCACAGAGGAAACATCTGAAGCCCAGAATGGTTAAGTGACTTGTGCAGAGTCATACAAGTAGTGGGTGAAAGAGGTGGAATTTGAACCCTGGTCTCTGAGTTCTAGTTCAGGAAGGGGAGGAGGAAGAAAATAAGCACCTATTATGTGCCAGTCACTGTGCTAAGTGCTTTGACAGATATTACCTCATTTGATCAGGAGATCTTAGGAAACCTGAGTTCAGAGCTTCCGTTTCCTCATCTGTAATCATGGGGATAATAAGCCGCTCCATACCTAGTAGCATTATCAGAAAAGTACCTTTCATGTAAATAGCATTGTGTTTGTTCCAATTACACATAAAGATAATTTTCAATGTTCATTTTCATAAGATTTGGGGTTCCAATTTTTTCCCTCCCCTTCTCTTCCCCCCTCCTCAAGAGGACAAGCAATTCGATACAGGTTATACATGTACAATCAAGTTAAACACAGGAAAATACTTTAATATCCTAAATCGTTACACAGCATGTCCCAAAAGCTTTAGTGCAGTTTAAGCTTTAACAATGTACTAAAGACTTTTGGGACACAGCGTATAATTGCAAATTTCTGTTATGATTCAATAATTCAATCCAATAAATGCTTATTAAGCACCTACTATGTGTCAGACACTGTGCTAAGCTGTGTGAGCTATAGAACCTGACATAATCACAAAGAACAATGGTTATAGGACCATAGAATTAGAGCTAGAAAGTATCTTAGAGGTCATTGAGCCCAATCCCTCTCCCATTTTGGAAATAAGTCAATCAAGTCCTAGATAAATTAACTGACTTGTCTGAGATCACATAGTCAGTACAGGCAGAGCTATCATTCAAACCCAGATGTCCTCTGACTCCAGATCCTATGGTCTTTCCATTCAGAATCCTAGGCACTGGATTGCAAAAGCAGTCCTGTCTTTTGCCAAATTTGTGCAAGAAAACCAAACCAAATGAAGCCTGGCATCTCAATTAATCCCTGACTCAGAGATATTAAGACATCCTTCATCTAATTCTGATTCCATAAATTCTGAATAAGGCAACATGGAGGTTGTGACTATGCAGGAAAAAAAAAGAAGTGTGGTTTAGGCCTAATAAAAAAATAGAAAATTTGGGAAATTAAACTCATTATTCCATATGCTTCAGTTATGACCCAATGCTTTTTCATTGCCCTTTTTGGGACCTTTTGTGTTTTGGCCATTTGCGCAGCTGAGTAATGGATTTTAATATCAGGTTCCCTTTCGGATCACAGGAATTATTCTGTCCAGCCCAACAGAGCAGCCCAATAAAGCTACACAAACATCCTTACACAAAAAATCAATGAAGTTCTCCTTCTCAGCTTGTGATAGTCACTCCCAAGGAAAACGAGCAGGAAAGCTCCGAATTCTCATAGTAAGGGGCGATGCACTCCAGATTCTCCAAGTGGCCCCAAGGCATGGGGACAGCCTGCTGGCCAAGAGTCAAGAGCTGCCCATTCTCAGTCTTCTGAGCCACTAATGAGTTGTATAGCCATGGGCAGGCTAAGGTTTGCAAAAAGCTTTTCATGTATTACCTTCACAAGAGCATTGTGAGACAGGCATTGTTACTTTCTTTTTCTTACATGAGTTAACTGAGGCCAAAAGAGATTTAGTGACTTGCTTGAGGGCCACACAGCCAATAATCTGGGGCTGAATTGGAGCCCTGTAAAGGAGGCATGGCATTGAATGTCACTGGCATTTTTTTAAACCCAGGTTATCTTTGACTCCTCCAATCAAAGGATTATAAGTTTCAGAACTACAGAGCACTTTAGAGGTCATCTGGTTTACAGATGAGGACGCATTAGTTGCGATGAGGTTGAATAACTTGTTTCAACTTACATCAGTAGTTAGGAGTTTGGTCAGGATTGGAATCCAGAACATTCAGAGTCTCCTCAGTCCCGTACAACACCAGCTTTTACGTCTACTTCCACTAGCATTGGTACTGTTTACTTCTTTAGTTGACCAAAGGTTTGGAGTGGGCCTTAATGGTGCTCTTACCTTCCCCTGTGCCCTTGCTCCCAGTTTAGAATCTCAGCTGTTTATTATTTCAGACCTTGACTCCTGGTCATTAAGACTTAATTGGCCTCTACCTGGTGGTAGGACTCAATGCCTCTGGCTCTAACAACCCAAAGAGCACTGCTGCTCTCTTCCCCATTCTGGTTGCACCTGAATTCCAAAGGGGCAGGAGAGGTGGTGGAGATCCAGATTGGTCCCAGAAGGTCCTGAGGGAGGCGTGCCTCAAAGGTCTGTGCTGGAACAGTGCTCCCCGGGCAGGGGTGGGCGTCACAATTGGGCTGGATTTTCTCTTGCCTTTGCTGACGTGCCTTAGACAGAGTGTTGCTTGGAGTCCTCTGTCTTTGTCGCCTCCAGGAGTTCTTGATTTCATTCACTGAGACAAGCCAGAATTTGAATTCTCTGCTCAGGAGGAGAGAACGTGACTCCTTTAGCCATTTGTTTCATTCAATCTTAAACAGGGTTTCAGTGATGAAAGAAAGAAATGAGGAAGGGGTGAGGGAAGGAATATGATCAGGGAAAGGGGGAAGGGCAAAAAAGAAAAGAAGAGAGCAGGGAAGGGGGAAGGGCAAAGGGAAGAAGAGATTTATATTATTTAATACAAAATCATGTTATATGTAATACCAAATTATATTATATATAATGTAAAATCATACTATATAATGAAAGACTGTAATATATAATATATACAAGACTACATTATATATAGACTACAATGTGAAATTATATTATATTATATAAATTGTATTCTACAGAATCATGTGTATTGATGAGTAGTCTATTATGGGTAGATTTGATTTCTTTCAGTTTCATGCAAAAATGAAAAAAAATGAAAATGTAAAAATGAGAAAAAATCAACTTTTTAGTTCCCCAGGTAAATTGTTTAATAGATAAAATAACTGAAGGTTAGAGTGATAAAGTCCAAGTTCACATGTCTAGTCACGTGTCTAAGTGGACTTAAACCCAACTCTGCTGACTTATAGTATCATAGGAAGGTAAAGCTAGACATACAGACACACACACACACACACACACACACACATGGGGAAGGCAAGGGGAAAGAGGGGAGGAGGAGGAGAGGGGGAAGGGAATGAAGGGAGAAGAAAGGGAAAGGAGGGGGAGGAGAAGAGCAGAGGAGGAAGAGGGGCAGGGGAATGGAACCACTTTTAAGCTCTCTAGGTGTTACTCCTATGCTCAGCTAAATTATCTGAAAATAAGGGCCTCCTTTCCAGAGTTTATTATATTCCCTCCTGATTTTTCATTTAATTGTAAAACTGAGTTTGTGAGTAGTATTGCAAAGTGCTGGGGAAATCAGTGGAACATACATATGTTCCAACTATAAAATCTGCAATTAAGAAATTGTAGGAAAAACTCAGTCTGGAGCTCTGGAGTTTCACAAGAGAGTTGTTTCTCAGTTTTCTGGCACTGGCAACAGCTGAGAGTGATGGGATAGAACATTGGAAAACAACACAAGCTGTGGAATTAAGGAGCTGTCCCCAACCCCTTTAACTTCAGTGCCTCTCCTCTTTTAATTATTTACTGTTTATCCTAAATAGAGCTTGCTTTGCAGGTATTTGTTTGCATGGTTCTCCCCCATTAGATTGGAAGCTCCTTGAGGGCAGGGGCTGTCTTTTGCCACTTTCTGTATTCCCAGCACCCATCACAGTGCACCTACACATATAGTAGGCACTTAATAAATGTTTATTGAATTGAACTTGGGTTCACATCCTAGTTCTCCCATGTACTAAATAAATGGTTGACCTTGGGCAAGTCACTTTACCTTTATGGACCTCAGGCTTCTCACCTGTTAAAGGAAGAGGTTGGATTAGATCAGGGGTTCTTAACCTGGGCTCTGGAAGTTTTTTAAATTGATAATTGTTTTTCAATATGATTTGTTTTCTTTTTAATCCTATGCATTTTATTTGATGCGTTTAAATCAACAATTATTCTGGGTTAGGCTTCCCCAGACTGTCAGAGGTCCGTGACACAAAAAGGGTTAGGGACCCCTGGACAAGACTATCTCCGAGGGCCCTTCCAAGTCTAGCTTTACCTTCTTATTATCATATGAGTCAGGACCTGGGTTTGTGTCATACCCTGACACTTAACTATCCATGAGAATTTGGGCAAACTACCACTCTGATCTTTGGTTTCTTCTCTCAAACAATTTAACCAGAGAACTAAAAAAATGGATTTTTTTTCTTTTGTTTTTATAGCTGAACTGAAACTAAAAGACTTCAAATCCATCACCGGATGGTCTATTCATTTACATGCATATTTGTGCAATAGGGAGCATAAAGGAAAGTTACTATTAAGTCTCAAGGGTCATTATCTGTTGCTCTGGGGATTCAAATTCCAGCAAAAAGAAACTCCTGCCCTCAGGGAGCTTACTGATAGGGGAAGAAGACATCTAAAAGGGAGCTGAAAAGTGCAGAGAAGGTGAAGGGTGTCCTTACCAGGGACTTGGTAGAGAGGAAAGGAGGAGTGAACATGGCTGCCCTGGGCACTTTCCTTCAAATGGAGAGGCTGAGAGGAACTGGAACCCTCCAATCAAAGGAAGGGGCCATAGAAGGGTGTGAGAAGACTGCTAAGGGATGTCAGAAGAGAAGGAGCAGAGTCTAGAGGAATGGAGTGGTGGAAATTTAACCAGCCAGAGGGTTTGCCCTGTGAAAGCTGTGGGTTAAGGCTATTAGAGTGACAGACCAAAGGAAGGAGACACCTTCATATAACTATCTGTACAGAGTCAGAGCATCATGTGACAAATGAAATGTTTCCCAAAAGTACAAGCATTAGTTCACATACCTTTTGTGCAGGGAGAAATGCATCAGCAGGTCCAGCAAATGAAAATTGGCCGGCAGGTCAATTAAATCTCACTTTCAGTCAATTGGAAAGGCTTGTAAGAAGAGGTGATGTTTTTAAAGTCCTTCAAGGACAAGGCTTCCTGAGCTAAAACTCCAGGTAGAAGCTTTGCCCTTTGTGATAGAGTGAAACATTCCTTTTTCCCTCACATCACTAGACACACTAGCAGAACATATTAAAATATTCAATACTCCCCACTGTCTACCCTGAAGGTAGGAATTATTGCCATCCTGATTCTGACATTCGCTTACTGTGTGACCTTGGGTGAGTCCCAACCTTCCCAGGCTTCGGTTTCCTCAGCTATAAATGGCTTAGGTTTCTTCTGGTTCTAGATCAAGTACAATTGAATTCATTTATTCATTCACTCACCTATCCATTCATTCAACAAATATTTGTTGAGGACATTCAATTTGCAACCTGCTCAGCCTACTGGCTCTAACTCGTTACAAAGAATTATTAAAACAAAGCAACATAAAAGACATCATTGGGGACGTTTATGAGTAGAAAAAATAATGTTTGCTGTTGACAAGAATGCAAGATGACCAGTGGTCAGCCCATTTGTATCCTTATGAAAACAAGAGAATTAGAGGTCGGACCCCAAGATATAGGGTGGTCCCTCTGTCTCTCACTAGGAGACAGAGACTGTTGCAAAGGATGGTTAGGCTTAGATGACAGAAAGAATACATTGACAAGATCCCCAATCCCTCCTACGTAAGACTTTATGCTAAACCCTGACCAGGACACAGTTCGATGCAGAAATACAGCATTCAGAACCCAAGAGATATTGACTTCCTAGGGCATCCATCTCAACAGTGCCCTCATGCCTCTCTTTTCTCATCCTAAAGACCAAGAATTTGAATATGTACCTCATTCTCAGGGGGGTAATGAAGACTGCAGAAACAAGATGATAAAGAAGTTTTATATCCTCAGTTTAGGGGCTATGGAAGTACAACATCTGATCATTATAAACCAGCCCTACAATGTATCTCAGATGCCCCATCAACATAATTAATATGTCTTTTTACTAATGAATGATGCCATGGTTTTAACGAGAGTTGACTGAGAGGAGCAAGGAAACAGAGGGAAAAATTTAGCTGGGGAAATAAAAAATAGATTCATTTTTTTTGACAGCTGGACTGAAATTGAAAGAATTTGGTATGTGTGTTAACAAAACATCAGCCTGTTCTGGTTTGTCCATCCAGATTTTCCTAATCTCGCTTCTTCAATTTATTGTTGGCTAATTAGATAGAATTGTTGGCTGAAATAAAGAAATTACCACCCAGTAATTACTTCATTGTAAAACGTAATGAGCATCCCAACCCTGCCTCGTACTGTAAAAATTGCCCCCTCGATAAATAGAATGTGGGTTTCCAACAATAACCTAGCAGTGAATTCTGTTAGTGTATTTCTTCCTGAAACATGTTTATGTGATAGTCTTCCAATTTTATGGCTGAAGTTTATCACCATAAGGTGCATTTCATGACAGCCGAATAACTACATTCAGTTACACTTGTCACCATGTGCCTTCAGTATCAAGACACATGCTGATTGTATCAAATACTGTTGACTGTCTTAGGGCTGCAAATAGAAAAGATAATTACATTGTTCTTTTTAGATATGATGTAATATTATTCACGTGGCAAGAAACTGAAGGAAGGTCAAGGTTGTCTAAGAACAGCAGAAAGATTGGTTGTTGAATGCTTTCTAATGTGGTGATGATTCACTAATAGGCAGATGACTCGTTTACATTCATGTTTCTATGATCTCTTATGCAGCACGAAGCATAAAGGTGGGCTACCATGAAGTCTTGTGTGTGTGTGTGTGTATGCGCATGCACGCACGCATGCACATGTATATGTGCATGTGTATAGGGCAGTTGGATCATTCGTTGCATCCATTTGAATAGAAATGATAGCAATGCTATATTCACATCCTTTAAGATACATGTTTATTTATTCCAGTGGGCTGCAGTTGAGCTGGTACAAGGATTTTGTCCCTTTCTCACATATGAGCCATGTGACAAATCATCTCAACTTGCTCAGCCTCAGCCTCCCCAATGGTTTCATTTAAAATGTGGATTTTGACTTGTGGCTTCATCAGAAAATTCTTTCTTTTGATGGAGGCTGGAAAATATTCTGCAGCTTGTAGCCTGAGTTTCTTGGCACCCTAAGAGCTAAACGGACTTAGCAGGGTCACATAGCCCATGTTTATCAGAGGTTAGACTTGAAACTGGATCTTCCTGGTCTGTTTCCCTATCCATGATGCCAGGCTGGATCTGCAACAATTCCTCTGGGACAAGGAATTTCTGAACAAGCAAACCCATTCTCCCAAGGCAGTGCTACACCCTTTCTTTAAATTAGCGTCATAGAGAGTAGTCTAGACTCTAGAGCACTTAGGGACATGCCCAGGGTCAAAAAGCCAGGAAACTTCAAAGGTAGGATTTGAAACTAGGTCCTTATGACTCCAAAGCTAGTTCATTTTACCACACTGAACCTCTAAATATGGTTGTGTGTGTAAGTGTATGTATGTGTGTACATATCCAGATGCGCATGTGTGTATTTATATATATATATATACATACCTACATATGCATGTGCGTATACATATATTTTGACATTATTTATGAAAACATATGTTCTAAGCCCTGTGCTAAGCACTGGGGATAGATATATAAAGGCAAGTCAGTCCCTGCTCTAAAAGAGATTCCATTTTACTGATAAGGAGCAATGATGCACCCAAGTGTATCACCAAACTTGAGAATTGGAAGAGCCCTCACTGACCATCCAGTCCAATCATATCAAAAAGGAACCTTGATTTTCATCACCTGCTGAATTTGATTTTGACTCCTGACAAAATTCCAGGGTGTATTATTAAAGAGACGGTCAGTGAACGCGTGGAAAATGAAGCAGTGATCAGAGTGCATCAACATGGCTTCAGGAAGAAAACGTCATTCCAGTCTGAACTTATTTCCTGTTTTCACAGGATTACTAAGCTAGGAGACCAAGAGAATACTATAGAAAAATTTTTACTTGTAATTTTTTTTATCACATTTCTTGATGACGTGTCTCATGCTATTCTTGTGGAATGAATAGAAAGACATGGGCCATGGTTGGAGCCCAAGAGTAGTCATTAATGGTTCATTGCCTTCCTCCAAGGCTGATCTCTGCTTGACCATAAACTTTTTAAAGACTTTTTTCATTGGCTTAAACAAAGACGTACTTTAAATATCTTTAGCTCTATTAAAACTAGAGGGGTGATAAAGTCAGGTTCCAGTAAAAAAAAAAGATTTTATTCAGATTAGAATATAGGGATGAATGAAAGAAGATTAAATTTACTGGGGATAAAAGTAAAGTCTTGCAGTTGGGTACAAAAAACCAACTTGGACTTGGGTTCAAGAACACCAACTGTACAAGATGGAGGCAGAGGGAGGGCATGGTTAGGCAATAGTTGCACAGGCATCTCACACTCGGCATGTCCAGAAGCATTCATTATTTACCCCACCCCAAATCCACACATCCCTTCATCTTCCTCCTCTCTGTCCAATCCCTCAGGTTCACAAATTCAGAATCATCTTTGACTCTTCCTTTTCCCTCACTCCTAAAATACCAAGACTCACCAATTCTGCCTTCAATTGAGCTCCTGCACCCATCTGCTTCTCACCACTCGAACCACAACCACCTTAGTTCAAGCCTTCGTCACCTCTCATCTGGGCTATTTGGAAACTGCTTCCTAACTGGTGTCCATTCCCCACCTAGCCACTCAGGTATGCTCCAAAAGCACAGTCCAGCCCATTTTTTTCCTCTGCTCCAAAAACTTCAATAGCTCCCAATTACAATTTGAATACAACACAAATTCTCTGCTTCTCATTTTCTGACCTTCACTGTCTGCCTCCAGCCTGCTTTACAGGCTTACAGTATATCACTGCCTTTCTGTACTCTCAACATTCTAATGAGACTGGCCCTCCTGCCTGACCTATGAACAACATATGCCTTTGCCCAGGTTGTACCTTGGGCCTGAAATAATCTCTCTTCTCCCTCACCCCTTAGATTCTCCCTTTAAAGCTCAGCTCCAATTTCACTCCTATATGCCAACTTTGTAAATCCCCTCAGCTGCCATTTGATACAAATGGTTATATTATATTATATCATATTATATTATCCTATTACATACATTATACACAATTATATAAGCTGTATACAAATTAATTTTATATCATTTCAATTTATACATATGCATATATCTTTCAGATATTTGTTTTTATGACTATAATAATTATCAGGTAAGTATATTTATAAATATGTGTAGGTAAATACCTTTGTATATATAAATATTATCTGCCTTGAAATAACTTTTTTTGGAGGGGGAAAGACAGGGCAATGGGGGTTAAGTGACTTGCCCAAGGCCACACAACCAGTAAGTGTAAGTGTCTGAGGTCAGATTTGAATTCAGGTCCTCCTGACTCCAGGGCCAGTGCTCTACTCCCTGTGCCACCTAGCTGCCCCTGCCTTGAAATAATTTAAGCATCATGAAGGCAGAGAATTTTGGGGTGAGAGGGGGAGTAGTTCTTCGTATCCACAGACCCTAATACATAGTACGGACTTAACAAACATATGCTGATTAACTGGATGAGTCAGTGGGTATGGAATGAAGAAGGGTGAAATAAAGAACCAGTAAAAATGGCTATTTATTCCAACAAGTGGCAAGCACTGCTCAGGGTCCACACAAAAGTAGTAGTATGCAGGGAAGAGAAGGTGGATGTGAAAGATGCTGTGGAGGGAAGGGGATTAATAAGAAACTATTTATGATGTCACAACCTGCCTGTGGCTGCTGGTTTAACATCTGACCTGCTGAGGTCTCTGTTAGACATGGGACACAGGTCTTGTACCAGTGGGGCAGGGTTCTCCACTAAATACTCAGCTGCAACCCTGAAATTCAAAGGACTTTTCAGCAGGAGGGAAAATGCTGTCAAGGAAATCAGGCTTCTCTTTTCCTGTTCTGCAGATGAGAGCTCCTGGGGTGCTGAACTCTATGATGTTGTAGGCATTAACTCCTCAATGAAAGTAGCTCTGCTCCATCCCTGGTCATCAGAGGCACCCTCAGATTTAAGTTGTAAAAGACTTGCCCCTTTCCTTTTGAAAACATAGATTTCCTTGAAGTTATAGTTGAAAACTCATTTATTTTGCTGCTAAGGCAACAACTCTGTTTTGGGGGAGGGGAGCTTTCCCCCAGAGAGTTCTTTTACACGGATTTCAGGCGCTATCTCTTTCTTGAAGTCCAACTGGGAGGATGAATATATACTCTTGGTTGGCAAAAGACTAATGGGAAAATGTCCTCTGGGAGTTGTTTCTCACTAAAGGCAGTGAGTTCAGGTGAATTAACACACATCACAGTCAAGACACTTCTCTCTGAGTCTCAGTTTCTTCATTGTAAAATGAAGTGACCTACCTGGGGCTTTTCAAGCTTTCACCACCCCTCCCTTGGGTGCATTTCCACCTACCTATATCCTATCTGTTCTCCATGGCCCCTCTCAAGTCCCCCTCCCTCCCAAAGTCTACCCTGACTCTCCTGCCACCCCCATCCCTCCAGATCCAGGCACCCTCTTCATTTTTCTGAATTGGTTTAGTGATTTCTTTTGGTGTGGACTCAAAGACCTAAGTTCAAATCCAACCTTATATACCCAATGCGACTTTGGATTGGTCACTCAACCTTTCTCAGCCATAGTTTCTTCATCAGTAGAACAGGAATCATATTGTGAGATCAAATGGAATAGTACTCGTAGAGAGTTTTACAAATGGTAAAATGTTAACTCTCTTAAAGCTGACCCTTAATTATCAGGCATTCCCCGATGGCTTCTCTTGGATTGTTATCTATCTATTGCTGCCTCTTACAGGAGACCCATCCTGACCCCCTCCCCCACCTTCTCACCCTCCCACTCGCTATAGTGTCCTTCTGCCACGATTCTGCAATTTCATATTTTCTTACATGTGTTTGTCTCTTTCCCAGCTAGTACTGCCCCCCTCCCTAGAATGCATTCTCCTTGAGGGCAGGGACTGTGCCTCACTTTGATCTTTATATATTGACAGTACTGAGCACAGTTTGTGGTATGTCATGAATGCTTAATGAGATCTTGTTGAACAAATTAATAAAGGGGAGTTAATATGGTGGAAAAACAACTGAATTTAGAATCAGAGGACCTGGGCTTGATCAATCAGTAAGCATTTATTAAGCACGTACTATATGCCATCCACTATGCTAGAGATACAAAGACAAAAAGGAAGCATTCCCTTCTCTCAAAGAGCTTACACCTGAGAAACATATGCAGAAACAGGCAAATGCAAAGTAGAGGGAAGATTTTTTTAAGGGGAAGTCACAACTAAGAGGGGTCCAGAAAGACTTCATATACCAGGTAGTATTTGAACTGAGCTTTGAAACAAACTAGGGATTCTAAGAGGGGGAGCGGGACAGCTAGGTGGCGCTATTGTACATAGAGCACTGGACTTGGAATCAGGAAGACTGGTCTTCACAAGTGCAAATACGGCTTCAGACACTTACTGGCTGCATGATCCTAGGCAAGTCACTTCACCCTGTTTGCCTCAGTTTCCTCATCTGTAAAATGAGCTGGAGAAGGAAAGGGCAAACCACTCCAGTATCTTTGCCAAGAAAACCTGTAATGGGGTCACGAAGAGTTGGACATGACTGAAATGATGGTGCAACAAAAGAGGAGATGATAAGAGGGCTTGTGCCAGACATAGGCAGCAGCCAATGCAAAGATATGAAGAGGGGAGATGGAGTACTGTCTATGAATTGCAGTAATAAGGTCTTTTGACTATGCAACAATGTGTGTAAAGGGGGATAAGGTGCAATAAAACTGGGAAAGTCTTTGGGGGCCAATTTGTGAAGGGCTTTAAATGTCAAATAGAGGGCTTTGTATTTGATTCTAAAATAATAGGGAGCCATTAAGGTTATTGAATAGGGGAATGATATGGCCATTGCTTTAGGGAAATCATTCTGGAAGCTATTTGGAAGATGGATTGGAGGGGAGTGACATTTAAGGAAGGAAGATCCCTTAGGAAAAGATAGAGACAGTCCATGATGGGGCGGGGGGAATCACAGGGACCTGCACCATGATGGTGATTGGACTAGTGGGGAGAAGGGGACGTGGGAGTAGAAATGGCAAGATTTGGCAACTCAATTGATCATACCTGTGGGATGATTAAAAATAAAGAGCCAATGATGAAACCTAGGTTATGATTCTGGGTGACTGGAAGGATGCTGGCATCCTCCACAGAAACTGGGGAGTTAGTACAAGGCTGGGGTTTGAGGGAAAGACGAGTTCTATTTCAGCCTCATTGAGGTGGAGATGCCTACTGGACCTCCACTTTGGACTGTAATGTAGAACAGGGAGTGCATGGTGCAGAATTGGCCATGGGTGTGGTGGGGATATGAGGGCTGAATATATAGATCTGGGAGGCATCAGAATGATAATAACCAGATGATAATTAGCATAGTGACTGCAATTAGAGCCTTCACAGAGCTCAGAATGCTAACACTAGAAAAGATCTTAAAGATAATTTTCTTCAACCCTTCAACTGAATGAATGAGAAAACTGAGGTTTGCAGAAGGGAAGGGCATCTCCCAAGGCCAAACTGTAAAGTGAAAGATTCTGGATCTGAACCCAGGACCCCTGACTTCAGGTGTGGTATTTTTTCTACAACACAGTAGTTGAAGAACCACAGAAAGGGAGACAGAGGGATCACCCAGGTAGCAGAGATGGGAAGTCAGAAGGACCTGAGGTATCGTAGCAGGGCCCACCAAGAGCACACCCCTCAGCCCCCTCACCCACAGCACCCTGCAAACACCTGCCCCCATTCCACCACCCTGCTTCCTATGGAAGCCTGGGAGGTTCATTGGTCAGTTCCTTTGCAGTTTTTGCAAAGTGGAGCCCAGGAAAATGATGTGCCCTGACCTGACATATAATAGGAATGGAAAGGAACTGTCGGACCATAATTCAGAAAAGCATTGAACTGAGAGAGTTTGAAGGAACAGCAGCAGGGAGTCACTTTAAAACACGGAGTTAGAGATGCCTAAGGCTTCTCCAGCTAGCCTGCAGAGCAGGGCTGGGTCTGCATGACAGAAAAGCTTGCTAGCCACTGAGGCTAGCAGGTACACAGCTGTAAGTCCCCTTTCCCTGTAAGAGAATGTCCACATGCTGAAGACTAGCAGACAAAAGCATCAGCAGGGGAAGAGACACCCAGTTTGGTTGTAGAGTTGTTGTTCAATCCTGTCTGACTCTCGATGAGTCAGTTTGGGGTTTTCTTGGCAGAGATAGTGGATTGAATCGCCATTTCTTCTCCAGCTCATTTTACAGGTGAGGAAACTGAGGCGAACGGGGTAAAGTGACTTTCCCAGGGTTTAAGGAAGTATTTGAACTCAGGAAGATGAGTCTTCCTAACTCCGGGCCCGACACTCTAACCACTTTGCCACCTAGCTGCCCCATAAGAATAACAGTGGTAACAAGGAGAATCCCAGCATCATATAGCAGCATGGCAAAGAGGATGGAGCAACAGAAAACCTTGGCTCAGTATGGAAAGCAACTGACCCACTGATACAACCAGAGGACTCTGCAGCAAGACAGGCTTGGGATGCCCCAGTTACAATGTACCCTGGCTGCGAAGATTCTGGATAAATGGGGAGGGGGCAGGAGATATTTTTTTTAGTGAAATTACTTTGAAAATATTTTATATATGCTTATGTGGGTATATATGGTGTTTTCCCCAAATGGAATGTAAGAGCTTTGCTAACCACAATACCGAGCATTTATATAGAACTTACTATGTGCCAGGCGTTGTCCGAAACACTTTACTATTACCTCATTTAATCTTCACAGCAAGCCTGGGAGACAAACACAAGTTAAATGACTTGCCCAGGGTCATACATCTAGGAAGTATCTGAGGGTAGACTTGAACTCAGGAACATGAGTCTTCTTGACTCCAGACAGAGTACTATCTTTATCTTGCTCTGTCTGATTTTAGGAACAATAGAGTAGAAAACATAGTAGAAAACAGGCCTCACCTTCCATGTGCCCTTGGAATCTGGAGTTCTGGGCTCATCATACACCCCTTTACTTTCTACAATTCTCAGGACTTATCCAGAATTCATTTGGACCTTGACTGACCGACCCATACATTTTCTGTAGCTAACACCTTTCCATAGCATTTCAGTATTGTTGTAGAGGAGTCCTTCATAAGGCCTTACTTTCCCCCTACTCCAAATCCAGCTAGCAGTGCAATGGGAATTCCATAAGCTCAGAGTCCAGATGATGAAAGCTACTTCTGGTGTGTGTGGTCTTTAATGGGGGTCTAAGAAGCTGAATTCAAATCCCGTCTCTGATACTTATGACTTGCATGATATGAGGCAAATCATTTAATCTTATTGGCCTCAGTTTCCTCATCTGTAACTTGAGGGGATTAGGCTGATGGCCTCCTTCATCCCTTCCAGCTCTAAATCTCTAATCCTCTTCTTTTATTTAGAACTAGATTATATTACAACTACTAAGACTTTCTGTATTCTATTCTTGAAGATTATCAAGGCATCTAGGTAGCAGAAAGAATTCAATACCTAGAGGAAGTCCTGAGTCTTCAAATCCTGCCTCAGACATCTATTAGCTATGTCACCCTGGGAAAGTCACTTAACCCCTGCCTACCTCAGTTTCCTCATCTGTAAAATGGAGATAATGATGTTTGTGCTAGCTACTTAATAGGTTATTGCTAAGAATGCAAGTGACAAACCTTGAAATGTTGTTGTTTGTCCTTCATTCGCAAAGAGAGCCAATGATGTGATTGATGGATATTGTCTTGACTTGCACACGACTTGGATTTAAGCGACCTTGAAATACAAAAGAATATGGTTCTTCAGCATGACTTAGTACCATGAGAAATCCCTCAGCCCTCTGATGCCTCCCACCGCCATCTCTTCTATGAACTGAAGAGAAAGATCTAATAGAATCATAGCTTTGGAAGGTACTTTGGGGTCATCTGATCTAATTCCTTCATTTGACAGAAATGGAGACTCAGGAGGTTCAAGTGATTTACCCAAGGTAACACAGGGAATAAATAGAAGAGCAGGGATTTGAAACCAAGTCCAATTCCATGGTCAATGCTATCTCCATGGAACCTTCCAAGCTCTTCACCTCCGCCTTTTAGAATTCCTCCTTTACTTCACAGCTCAGCTCAAATGCCACCTCTCACATGATTACATGACACCTTTTCTGCCAAGTCCCTAGCTGCTATTTTCATGGACTATTTTTTTTTTTGCCTAAGACCAGGAAAGAACAAATGAGATAGAAGTAGCCTTGTGCTCATGACCACACGGAGGCTGGATAGAAAACTGGGTAATCACACAGATGAATCATTCTTGCTTTGAAGGCAGAAAGGTAGAAAAAAACATGATTCCCAGTAGCTTGCTTTTGTATATTCATTAAATCATCAGCTCAGCCACTCATTTAGGGCCAGTTCATTATCTCAGAAACCAGGAATGCTGACTGAGCACATCCATTTGGGGAGGAGGAGAGGGAAGGAGGATAGAGCCTCACTACATGTTTGTATTTTGTATCTTCTTCTGAGGGTGTGGTCTCCTCTGTTAGAGCATAAGTTCCCTGAGGGCAAGGAACCTTTATTTGTTGACTTTATATCCCCAGTGCTTAGTATAATTCCAGACACTTAATAAATAATTATCACTTAATAAACGTTTGTTGATCAACTAATTAAATGAATGAATTTCCAAAGATGGTATAAGGTTTTACATTTGACTGTCAAAAATGGGGAAGAGAAGAAAAAGCCATCTCTTAATGGCACCTGGTAATAATGGCCTCCATGAAGTAGCTGTAGGCTAGACCTCCCCCAATCAATGGTGGTGGGGACTGTAGGTCAAAGAAGGTTCCTTTCAGTTTCATCCCCCGTCTTAGGAAATAACCGCGTCAGCAGCATCCTTTTCTAATATGGAGGATAATGAACAACATGCTTGATTTGATTTGCTCTGTCTCTCAGCAGAGAATTTGGTGGGTTTTTTTTTCCTTCCTTCCTTCTTTCTGCTGTCAGCCCTGTAGATTTATTAATACTGTAGTGAGTTGGGAGCACACAGACATTGCCCTAGCTTTGGGGCTGTGACTCAAAAGAAATGTTTGAGTTGTTGTCCTATTTGATAAAAAAGAAAGAAAGGGAAAGAAAAGAAAGAAAATACACTTGACAGTAAGCCTGGCTTTTCTTTTGAAATTTAGAGGAAAAGGAGGGAAGGAGTATGTGTCTTTCTCCTCCAGCTCCTCATTAATGACATAAAATCATAAAATAGCACTGCTGACAGTGAGAAAATATTACATAACAAAAAAGGAATTTCATACTTTTTATTATTAGCAAGGTAGTTTTGGTCTTCAACACATACACATACACACACACGTACACACACACACACACTCTCTTCAAGCATCTGGCATTAGAATGCTGGCTAATAGCTGGAGAACAATGTATTGATGCTAGGACAATGTATCCCCCCCAGCTCATCGAGCATCGGAGCAGCCCAGGTCAGCCCCCATTACTGAACACACCTAATGTTGTTTTCTAAATTTCCAGCCACTATTCAAATGGAAGCTGGGAAAGAAAAATTGCCTCTCGCTCCAAAGCCTTAAAACACACAAAAAAGGCACCATATTGCCACTTTAGGGACACATTTGTTCCCTGCTGTTGCTATTTTATATGTCATTTCAGTCTTGCAGTTAGCTATAAACCAAATCTTTTCTTTTTCCGGAGAGAGAATAAGAGATGCCTGAAGGGAAACGGAATGAAAAGCATCCTTAAAATGACTGATTTACAATTGGCAAGGAGATACAATATGAAAATTATAGCTTTCTCATTGCTAGCGTCAGAGTCTCAGTTCATTCTGGGCTCTGGCGTTAAAAGCACCCCAAGGAACCAGCCCAGCAGGCTTCCAAGGGAGAAAGTTTTGGGGTGCTCAGACATGGAGAAATGAAAGGTTTTCTTTGGGGAAGAAAGGAATTAGATTGAAAGGAAATGTCAAGGAATCAGGACATGCAGATTCTATCCAGAACTAGTCTAGTCTAAACCTAAGCCTGGAATCCATATGCTTTGAGTTCTAATCCTTCTTCTGACAATGATATATGATGAAGCCCTGGGCAATTCCTCTGACTATTTTTTCATTCAAACTTATCATCTCTAAGGAGAAAACTAATGCTTACTCTGTAGGGATGCAGTGAGAATTTATTTATTCTGTAAAAGGGCTTTGGGGACCATAGGTGGAAGGTTCAACATAATTCACAGATTTTATGCCAATGAAATATAGAATCCTGGTTATTACTATCATTGGTTATCACATGTGTAAAAAGTCCATTTTAATTTGTGTTCTCTGTTTGTTCCTGAGTGTGCCTGGGTGGGTTTGTTGCCTTGCCCTGGGTATAACTGAATATAATCTTCCTAAATCTCTTTGAGGAAGGAGGGAAGATCCATATGGCCCGAGGTATACTGGGCCTAAGACTATCCTGGCAGCTTCCATTTGTAGAATCTACTTATAAACCATTATAGCTATTCAAAGAGCTGGAGGCTAGAGAAATGGTTTAAAAAAGTTGACAATAATTTTGTTGAGCAACTTAGGGTTCTATTTCAAAATAAAATTTCAAAGTTTTAAAAAATGAATGATGTAGCGTGCTTGCTATCCAGACTATGATATCCAGTTGAATGGGCTTCCCACAGAGCCTGACTATTGAGAAATACATCTTGGATAATCATTAGGAGGGGACAATGATCTGGGTGGAGAATTCACCAGAAGGAAGAGAGCAGACTGGATTGTTTGGAGGAAACTGCAGTGCTTGAGCCCAAGCATCTCTCTAACAAAGGGCCATCATTTTAATACCAATATTGTCCCAGAGATACTACATGTCTATAAGTCATACAAAATCTCCAAAGAATCAAAATTGAGGGCAACTCAAAGGGCAATAGACAGGCACATGGTGGATATGAATAGACTGAGACATCACCAACAAGTAATCACGCATGAGAAGTAGGACCAGACAATGAAGTGGGCCATTTGTACAACAAGAGATGGGGATAGCTAATGGACAGCTATTGATATCTACACATTATGGAGAGAATTAGAGGAAACTACTTACTGTGTTGTGTGGACGCCATGTGTAAGACATATGGGACAACATATAGTAGAGTTGCATAAGATGAGAAGGTATGGATGGGTTGTGATCTTCCTCTTTGGAGGGAGTGCACACATTGATGAGATCATGGATCCAGCAAAGTAATGTCAACATATTTGGATTTATGAGCTATCACAAGAAAAGAAGAACTGAATCAGTATATATAGTCAAACAATCGATGAAGTAGAGCATGGGCCAAAATTAAGAAAAAAAATTAGAAACAAGATAGAGGTGAAATGTGTGAAATGATCATCTGAATAATTTGAACAAGATATTGATGCTGAAAAATTAGAAATGGTAAAAACATAGAGTCTTATCATCACCATTACTTAGAAATGTGTAACAGATGCAAAGCAGTCGCCACAATGAGGAGGTCCACAGAGCCCCAAAGCTGCCTCAGGGAGCAAACACATACCACCTCACAGATAGATATGACAGCCAACAGTAATACTGAACTAATATACATTCAAGAAGGGAAAACAACAAAGCTTGTCAGTAGAGCAAACTAAGCCAGGCAATCCCAAACACTTATAAGTGAAAATAGATGGAAAACGCAAACAGATTGACCACTGTTTCTACAATGGTCTTGTCAGTGGTGACAGTGACACAACACTCCCTCAATGCCTAATGTGCTATATAAGGAATTCCGTATGGCACTTAAGAGGGTGAAGATAGTAACAGCAACTGGACCAAACCAACACACAGAGAAGTATGTTCTGGAACTGAAACAGTTTGATAAGGGCATTGTTTTCGACTTAGATGTTTCAAAGAGAGAAAGATGCCAAATGAATTGGGGAGGGGGAGAAGCACAGATGGTATTATTACTTAAAAAAGGGTAACATCAATGACTACTGAACAATGTGCCTACATTCTCAATGGTATGCAACCTTTGGAGAAGGGTCTGAGCTTGTTCTGAGGATGTTCTTGATGAAAATCGGTGGAGAATAGGCAAGCTTTCACAGACAATTTTCTACAGTGATAGTCACATGATGGGCTGAGAGGTATAGAGGATACAAGATCCTACTGTTTTTATTGTTTATTGATTGGAAAAAAAATTGACTTCAAAAGACAAATACAATATTAAAGACTTGTCTTCTGGTTTCTGCCATCTAGTTCTCTCCTCAGGAGCTAAGCAGAAGCCAAATTGCTCCTCCCCGCATTTGCCTTTGAAATATCTGTAGTTATCAAAGTCATCCTCCACCATCAGCATCCTATACCCAGCCTGTTCTCCTTCCTCCAGGCTACCCATCCACAGTTCTTTCAAATGAACCTCTGTTTCAACAATCTGGCTAGCAGCTGCTGTGAGGGTGTAAAACCAACAACAACCAGCTCACAGAAGGCTGCAAGCCAACGTCCTTTTGATCTGCTGTATTTAAGGAAAGCAACATTAAAGGGTTAACAATCTTATTTTAATTCAGCATACAAATATCATTTACTTAGTTCAGGGGAAAAAGCCAGCACCCTGAATTACAGACCAAATGCAATTCGTAGCTATCAACATCTAAGTGTTCAGCCGGTTAGCTCATTACAATGGCTGGCCCAGAGTCATACGCCACTCCTGCTGTGGTGCAGAGCTCCAAAAGAGAAAGCCAGCCTCTGAGTTTATATGTCTTGTTCAGGGTAAAAGGAGAGTCACACATGTGACTCAACCATGTGACCTAAAATCATCACAAAAATGTGACTTAAACCCACATGGTCTAAAAGCCTCTGATGTCACAAACATGTCGCTCAAACACATGTGAACTAGGCTTTCCCTTGAGGCAAGAAGGTCATCAGGGACTCCTAATTTAATCAAGGAAACAAAGGTCAGACTCTTCAAGGGCACTTGGTTGAATAAGTGCTAAGAGCCCATATTGATTCCCAATATAGGGTGGAGGCTCAGGGGGCACAGCCCCTCATGTAGGGCATCCAGGGGCCCAGGTAGATTCATGGCCCAGGAGCCAGAAGGCGGAGGACAAGTGCACATCACGCCTGGCACCCTGACCTGAACTCTGGCCTGGAGCAGCAGCAGCCGTGCTAGGCCTGACAGGTGGGTGGGGGCCCCGATCCCCACCCTTTGATCAGGACACCCCACACAGCCCCAGAGGACTCACTGCTCACTTCCCAACCCCCTCCCACCCTGCGACCACATTGGGGCCAAGGGGTGGCTCCCTGCCAGATGTCTAAGAAAAGACATTGGGACCTGGCTTCTCTCTGGGATGCTGTGGCCATCACCATGCCTGCACCATGCCACTGCCTGGCTGTTTGGTCCACCTGAGCCCAGGCTCCCTGCGTAGGCCTCCCAGGCCTTCTCCTAAAGCCTATGTCTGACTGTGCCCCTCCCTCTCACAGTCCAGGGGTTTCCTTTGTGTTGTCTGCTGTGCCCTTCATAACCTAGCCCCCTCTTCCTCCTCTAGTCTTCTCCCCTTTACTCCCAGAAACCCTCCATGCAGACATACTGGCCTTCTTGCTCTACCCCCAAGAAGACAGGCTATCTCTTTCAGCCAGGGGCATTTTCTCTGGCTTTCCCCCGACACTGGAATGCTCTCCTTCCTCATCTGGGCCTCCTGACTGAGCAAGCTTCCATTCAGTCAGCTCCAATCCCAACTTCTACAGCAAGTCATCCCAATCCCCCAGTTCCAGTGGCTTCTCTTGCCATTACTTCATATTTATTCTGTGTGCAAGGTTTGTTTTTTCCTGGTCGTTTGCATGTTGTGTCCTGGTAAGACTGTCAGCTTCTTGAGTGCAGACACTATTGTTTGTCTGTCTTTGTATGCCCAACATTTAGCACGGAATGGGCAGATTGTAGGTGCTTCATGAAAGTTTACTGACTGCTTATTTTTCACTGCCTAATCAGGATGAAAAAACACACATGCTCAAGTTTTCATGACATTTTATTCCTTGGGGGTTTCCCCCAATTTTCTAATACTAAAACATGATAAAATACTGCAACCTGAGACAGTTTTTCTGGATTCATCTCTGGTTCTGAGGAAAAATAGGGAAGAATAAAATGATGTCCTCCAGTGAGGAAAGGATCCTCTTAGTATCACATGAAACCGCTCTTCTTTTTGTACTTTTTTTCTGTTTTCTAGATAGCCATGAGAAACATTGAAAGAATGAAAACATCCTCCTCTTTCTGCTGCTTTTCCCTTCTATTGTGTCATCCTTTCCCTTGTCATCATTCATTCTCTCACTGGTAATGGGTATGGGGTCATATTCTATAATATCTGGTATTGGGCACAGCTTGACTTTCTGGCCTCAAGCACTTACTTGCTCAGCACTCTCCGGTCTGCACGAGGGTCAGTCCTGTTTCAGTAGCTTCGCGGCTACTTCAGCTTTCTCCTGCCTCCACTACGTCTCAATCTCCAAGCTGTGTTCTCTCCGTTTATATAGTCACCAGACGTCATCCCGTTGACTAGAACGTCATCTGAGTGACCAGAACTCAGGCACCTGCCATTGGCTCCAGTCTTAGCCACTCGCCCTAGGACCCTGAGAGCCCCCACTGAAGCCTATTCAAATGGGCGGGAAAGATTTTCTCATTTACTGATTGCCTTTACAGCCTCACATGAAATGGTGTTATTTCCTCACCTGTTATCATAGCAAAAGGAGCAGGACCATTGAAGCATGGGAGCAGCAACTATAATCAATAACCTTGAGGAATGAACCATCCCCTCCCCTTCGCTTTCCCTCTCCCTCCATACCCCCTCCCTTGAGGTTGCCTGTTCTCCTTCTCCGCTTACCCTTCCTCTCCTCCCTTTTCCTCTACCTTCCCTGTCCCTCTTTTTCCTTTCCCCCTCCCTCTCCTTTTTCCTCTCCATCCATTCTTCTTTCCTTAGGATTGCCTATTTCCCCTCTCCCCCTTTCCCTATCTCCTCCTCTTTTTCCCCCTCCCCTCCCTCTTCCTCTCCCTATCCCTCTCTCTTTTGCTCCTCCTCATTCCCCCTGCCTTGAGGTTGCTTGTTCTCTCTCTTCTTCCCCACTCCTCCTTCCTTTCCCCCTCTCTCCATTACCCTTCCCACGAGATTGCCTGTCCTCCCTCTTCCCTACCTCCTCTCCCTCTCATAAAGCGAGGGATGTTCACTACTGACATTTGGAACTAGGCTTATATTACTGTGAGACTGGAGCTTTCTAGTGTAGTAAGGGAGAAGGAAGTGCCAGGTAGGCCTTATCATAGCCAAACAACCTGGGTGTCTCTGGTTGTGTGGACATGTTTGCTGTGTAATCTCTGAGGGTCCTGTTTGCTGGGCTACACTGTGGAACTGCTGGATCCTTAGGCAGAAAAGGCAGCAAAGTGACTTGGTGGGTTTGAATCCAGATCAGCAGGTCGGTTAGAGCTGCATCCTTCACACCTGAGCCCTTTTCTCTTCCCCGCTACACACCAGTACAGGGAGACCCTGACAGTCCAAGGTAATAGGACCCTGACTTTTCTATCCTAGCCTCCTTTTGCTGAATGGTAAGTATGCTGAAATGCTACACATAGAATAGAAATTCCACTGCTTGGCTTTTAAAGACATTCCCAACTTGGCCCCTCCTACCTCACCAACCTTCTTATTCTTCATTCCCCTCTCCATACTCTGATCCAGCTACATGGACCTTCATGCTACTCCTTACAGGTGACAAGCCATTTCTCAGCCTTTTGGCTGACTTTCCCCCAAGTCTGAAATGCTTTCCCCTCCTTGCCTTCATCTCCTTGCTTCCCTGGCCTCCTTTAAGACCCAGGTCAAATCTCATTTTCTGCAGTCAGATATTCCTGGTTTTCCCTTCTCCTCCACAACACTTTCATCTGAGATTACCTCCTGTTTATAATGTATATATCTTATATGTACACATTGTCTCTATAATCAGACTGTGAGTTCTTTGAGGGTAGGCACTATGTTCTTTACCTTTCTTTGTAGGCCCAGTACTCAGAATAGTGCCTGGCACATAATGAGCACTTAATATATGTGTATTACATGACTGGAATGGCACCTAGTATCTCCAAAAATGACCATGTGGCCATTCCAGTGTATGATAGGACTCATACTTTCCATACACTTCGAAAGATATTGAGGGGAAGGAAGAAGGGAGAGAGAGTTTGGAACTCAAAACTTTTTTTAAAAAAAAATTTAAAAATTGTTTTAACAGGTAATTGGGGGAAATAAAATAATATTTTTTAAAAAGAGGTATTGAATTGGGTGAGGTAGAAGGAAAAACTGGAGCTTTCAGACCAGTGAAAATGCAGTGATGAAAGTTAGGATGACATCCTATAGGTGTGTGACCAGAGCAGAGTGGAGATCAAAGTAAACGGAATCCAGGAGAATGAGCAACTAAAAGGTATTGAGCAAGGACTGAGGGTGAGGCAGAAATTGAGAGGCTAAAGCCATGAGGAAGATGGAAATGGGTCAGAGTGGAATGAGTGGAGCAGTAGAAGACAACAGCAATCATTTAGAGTTATTTTTGAAAGACTCATAGTGTGGACTTGAAATGATGGTGGTAGATCCAGATGTGCTCCTCATAAAATTGTTCTCTTAAGAGTTTTCATTTTCTCACCGCAGACACTTGAGTGTGAAAGAATCAACTCACAATGCTACCATTGCCTATAATCCTGGTTCAGTTTTTAAAGAAGCTCGAAAATCTAGTTTACCTGCATTTAAGAATCAAGACTCAATTCTCACCCAACAGACATGTCTGGTCTCAGTAGGGTAGCCAAGCAAAAATGTCATGTTGCTCTGAATGTCACACTTATCTTCCAAATGTGTGACCTATACTCTTTAGTATATTCTTATTCTTTATTCTATATTCTTTAATATAAATCTATAAATACTATTCTTTCAAAAATATTTGATTTTAGAGGTGTGGTCTATGCTCTGAACAATGTAATATCAAGTTAGATTAATTAGTTCCCTTTAATGATGAGGTACAATATAGCATTATAATCCAGAAAATCCAGTAAACCAGGAATCCATTATAATGCAGTATTATAATCACTGGACTTAGGGCAGAGGATTTGGTTGAAATTCCAACAATCATTTAAGTGACGATCTTGAAAAAGCGCATTCTTACCATCTCTATATCTGCTTCTTTCTGTGTAAGAGAAGGGAGGTGATAAGATGGGTTCTAGCCCTAAATTCTATGCCCCTAATTGGCAAAAACTGTAAAGATTGTTTTATAGCACCCAGGGCTATGCAATAGTGCTTGGAATGAAAAATACAAGTCTTACACTTCATGGTACAGAGATGTAACAACATATTTTCTGGTCTGGGTTCAAAATTTATCCTAGATGCCAATATCCCGAGTATTCTCATTCGATTTCACTAAACTGTTATCTATTAAGATTTTTCTATATCAGTCAATCTTTAAAAGAGTACCCGTTGAGGCTTTTGACTATGCAAGAGCTGACATCTATTGTCATGGCATAAAGTGGGAAAAATTAGACCAATCAATGAAGATGTCATTTTATTTTACATAATCAGTTTGCCCCACGAACATCCAGATGGACACAATAAGCTAGGGAAGATGTGGCAAGTGAGAGACCCCCCACCCCCAATACACTAGGGTCTGTGCAAACTACTTTATAGCTATATGTGTAACACCCATAATGTCTTTGACATCCATCTAAAGCTATTAGCCATGAGAGGATTTTCTTATGCCAGTCAGGGTGCAGACAAGGAGGGGGGCAGGCTCAGTCTGGAAAAAGGAATGTGTTTGTTTATGACTAGCAGCAAAAGCCAGCTTCAGCAGGGAGCAAGCTAATCAAGCATGCTCTTTTGCCCTTCCTGATTGGCAGGTGGAGGTGAGGAAACAAACACACATTCATTTCTGAGGCTCCTGAGAGCACAAGGCCAGAGTTTATTTGGCAGCAAGGCCTGAGGAGACAGAGGGCCCAGGAAAGAGGAGATGAAGTCTTGGACATCTGCCTCTGGCCACCCTGTTGTGCCCAGAACTGACAACTTTCAAAAAAGGAGAGAACGGAAGGAAGAATGAAGCTACGGCCTTAATAAATAGTAAACCAGGCTTCTCGCCTTCAGGGAAATATCTTGGGTCAGTGTGAGTTTGACCCAATGAGCAACAGCAGGTAGACAAGAGAGAAGATGCCCTGGCCTGGGAGGTGAGTATCCATGGAAACGTGTGAGATGATTTGGTCCAAAGCAGCAACTTGAAGATGCCAAAGGGAGAATCAGACAGTGTTTCATTCTTGAAGGGGCATCCCTGATCTAGAACCGGGTCTCATGAGAAAGCAAAGTTCAGGCAGGAAGCCTGTTACAGGATTTTTTGCTTATTCTTGCAGCAGCTAAATATTTTAATAACTAATTCTTATCTCACAACTTTATTTTTTCCTAAAAAGCAATTGTTTAAAAAACTCATTGATTTTTCTTTGAAAGAATCATACACCTAAAGATGTAGGACCCAAGCAAAGGTTAGTGACTGGACTAGTAGTTTTGTTTGTATAGGATTAGGAAGAAAGAAACTTCCTCTACTAATGCAAGGCATCATCATCTCTGTGACAAACAGGCTCAGAGCAAGGGTTCCTAATCTTTTCTGTGTATCCTGGGCCCCTTTGGTAGTCTGCCAAGACCCCTTTTTAGATTAATATTTTATATACATAAAACAAAATACTAGGATTACAAAGAAAACTGATTCTATTGAAGTAAAGTTTTTTAAAAAGAACAAAAGTTGATAGACCCCAGTTTAATTACCTTTGCCTTAGAGTGTTGACAAGAGCACAGAGATATCAGACAACCTGCCCAGGCTCACAGAGCTAGTATGTGTTAGATGGCAGACTTGACCTCAGAGCTTCCTGGCTTCAAGGCCAGCCTTCTCTCTACTATGCTACGCTGTTCAAGCAAGCTGCTACTAAAGTGATTTCATTGGGTTCCTAGGAAATAACAAACCATTAGATCATTTGAGCCTGGCCACTGTTAGAAGATGGTTATGTTACTTGGAGGGGGTTACTGATGAAAGGCAATCCTTGATGATCTTTTTAAATGAGCAGTATGAGAAACAATAGGGTATAAGTACAGAAAAAAAACCTTGGAGTTTAAGTCAGACTTGCCTGGGTTCGAATCTTGTTACTGTTACTTACTAGCTGTGTGATGTTTGGTATGTCATTTAACTAGTCTGGGTCTCAGTTTCCTCATTCTTTAAATGAGGGGTTTGGACTTGAAAGCAAGCCTCTTAGGTTCCATCTCTGAATCTATGATCTAATGATATGGATAAGCTAGAAATAAAATGACCAGAAACAAGGGGAAAATGTTATTACATACTTAACAAACGCTTTCTTAATTTATTCATTTGTATTTACCTTCAGAATATAGACTAACATGTTACAGTAAATGATTTCTAAAACTCTGGAAATCCATAATACTTCCCACAAAATAGTGGAACAACACTGGGAAAATCTAATTGAAGAATAACCAAAAAGCCTTCTAACATCTCTGGATCCTTGCTCAGAAACTTCATTCTATCCTCCATGCTGGTGACTGGGAACATCCTATTTGTTACTCCTAAATTATCTTTATTCATTTTTATCTTCCCTAATGATAGAATTAAGAATTTGAGCCAGACCGCATTGTAACGGACAAGAAGAGACATCAACGAAGCACTTATGTAGGCAGGTCAGAAGATAATAATATCTATAAGAAGTGAAGTACACCCTTGGGCGGTAAAAGAATTGGCAGATGTGATTGCTGAACCATTGTCTCTAATTTTCAAAAGGTTGTGGAGAACAGGAGAGATATTAGAGAGGTTTGAAAAGGAGGGATAGAGAGACAGAGACAGAGAGAGATCTGAATGATTCCATGGACTGCGAGGTCATTGTGAGACAACAGTGATATGGCTCCCAAGAAAGCCGAGGTCTAAGAAAAGCAAATCATTCCAATGATGCTTCCACTATACTCTGTCTTGGTCAGATGCTATTCAAAGTGCCAAATTTGCAGAAAGATATTGATGAACTAGAGCATCCAAAGGAGAGCATCCAAAATGGTGAAGGACCTCAAGATCACGTCACATGAGAATCAGTTGAGATAGAAAAGAAGATGTAGGGTAATTGAAGGACAACCACCTTGAAGAAATATTAGACACTCTGCTTGGCCCCAGAGAGCAGCCCTAGGAGCAAAGGATGAAAGTTGTAAAGAGGGTAAATGTAAGCTTGTCCTAAGGAATGAGTTCTTAACCCCAGGAGTTGTCCAAAAGCGGAGGTGTCCAGCTCTGGGGGTGGTGGGACTGGCTGCGCTGAAGGACCACTTCTCCCATATGTTAGCAAAGGCATTTCCCCCCCAAATATGGATTGGGCTGCGTGGTTTCTAAGGTCCTTTCTAATTCCTAGAGTCCGCGGATTCTCAAGTTAGTAAAAGTAAATGCATGCTCAGGTCAATCCTGTGTTGACTCATACCCATTTATCAAGTATGTACCATGTGCCAGCCGTTAGAGACAGGAACAACAGTGTAGCAGCCTTTGCCCTCAAGAATCTTACATTCTAAAGATATATTAATATAAAAATATTTACACAAATATACTTTATATAAATATATTCATATAATTGTTTTATGGTCATATGATTCCATTTATAGAATTATTAGATAAATTTATTTGTATAAGTATATACTTACATAAAATATATTTAACATATTTATATAAAATGTTATTTATAAATGTATATTTCTATAAAACATTATGTAGAATGTCTATTATATTACATGATAGATGTTACATATACATACCCAAAGTGATAGAAACTAGTTAAATTATCTAATTATTGCCAGGCCAGGCTATGCCACTAAAATGTTCCCTGTTGCCATTTATTCCTTACTTTTGTGGCAGAAAGAAAACTCTGACAAAGTGGGCACTCTCCATTACAGCCTAACAGAAAAATGATAAAAATAGAGCCTTGCAGTTAGATGCTTTTAGGCATCTATTTTGGTTGAGTTGTTGAGTGGTGCCTGTTCCATTTGTGAGCACCAGGTGTATTCTGATTTGTACAAGTCAGTGTTTACTCTGGTTTCTGGCAGAGAGTTTGTCCTTTAATCTGGAGGGCCAGAACCTTTTAGTCCAATCTTTTAACAAAACACTGAAACTTAAGAAAACCAGTGAAGCAGGCATTTGGCTGCTCCTGCCTCAGTGAGTTTGAGACTAGACCACCCTCTCCCCCAAGTCTGCAGCCTGTGCTTCTCTTTGAAGGTGGATATCCCACAGGGCTCTTTATAGTTACTGGAGCACATTCACCCCACCCTCCATTTCCCTTTCCCTTCCCCCTCACCACTCTCTAAACCTAGATGCTGGCTGGGATTGAGCACTGAGCATGCTGTAATGAGCATGGCAGTGTGCTTTAGCAATAGGCTATCAATTTGGCAGCTGGGTGAAGGATGGATTGGGGAGGGCAGAGAAGGGAAGCAGGGAGGACAACTCAGAAGCTATTGCAAATGGTAATAAATTCCATAATTTATACCAAAGAGAAACTAAGTCCTGGATTCTTAAGAGCCAGCTGTCAAGAGACTTGAATACTCCTCTTACATGTCCAGAAGACAAGAAGGGCAGAGGACAATGAGTTGATGATTAATTAGTTCTTAGGTTCAAGGAGGCTTCAGACAGCACAGTTCCTCACCTATGGAAGCCCAAATACCTCAGAAGCAGTCCTCAGTTCTGTTTTCCCTCCCCTAGGCACACATTCCATATTCACACAAGCATAGAATGAAAATTACATCCTATTAATTGGGTTCCTTATTTCTGATTGGATTCTTTAAATGCAAAGGGACAGTGTTACTGATAATTAAGCTTCAGAATTAACACTCCATTAATATAAATGAAGAAAGTTCATACCTCCCAGTGTTTTTTTTTGTCTAGTTGCAGATTTAGCAAAATTAGAACAGATCAGTCTATATCCTTAAGAAGGGAGAGGAACTAGAAATATCCCCCTTACAGAAAAGCAGAGTCTTAACTATCTACCAAATTTACGAAAATAACATTTATCCATACCTTTCAACTGTCTCAGTGTCCAATAGCTGAACAACTGATTGGCTTCCTATTTAGCCCATGTTGGGGCATCTAGGATACAGTAGCAGGCCTGCAGTCTCATCTTCCTGAGTTCGAATCTGGTCTCAGAGACTTACTAGCTGTGTGACTCTGGGCTAGTCATTTAATCCTATTTGCCTTAGTTTCCTCATCTGTAAAACGAGCTGGATAAGGAAATGGCAAACCTCTCCAATATCATTGCCAAGAGAACCCCAAATGGGGTCACGAAGAATTGGATACAACTCAAAATGACTAAACAACAACATAGCCCGTTTTCCTAGGTCCGCATTACATATTGGAGCACTTGATTGTGGTCAGGAGATTTTGGTTCTGATGTTCTCATTAATTGCACAGTCTTGGGCAGGTCAATTAACCTTTTCAGAATCGGTTTCCTCATCTGCAAGAAATACCTGCCCTACCCTTTTTGTTAATGAATCAAACAAGATCCTGTGGATAAAAACATTTTGAAAATAGTTATGTTAATGGGTATATTCATGTAAAAATAGATATATTCATGTAACATAACCAAAGTCCAGTCCAAATATGGGGCCTGAAAAATATCGCTTAGTCTAAAGGTTTAGGTTAACAAGTATAACTGACAACTCCGTTCTTAACTTGAGGCTAACGACTATTCGAAATCATTGCTCGCTAGCCCCCACCAGTGAAATGTCTCTATTCTTTGATAACCAAATCAGAAGACACATTCACACAAAGCAAAGACATTTAGTTAAACATATGAGGTTGGTAAATAAAAAAGAAAACATTCCCCCCACATACATGCGTTGAGAGTGTGGGCAGTGGGGGGAATGCAAACTTTCTCGCAAGTTTTATCACCATACCACCGGAGTGGGAAGAAAAAACCATAGCCTGGACAATTTATATGCTTAGGGTGCATCCCAGTTGGCATTCCCTCCTACCTGGGAAGCTATTGCTTGTAATTTGCCCACAAAATGTCTAATGTCATTGGATGAGTTTCTCCAATGTACAGCTCCCAGAAGGTTCCCTGCTCAGCTGCCTCTTCTTCCTGGGGAGTGATAGCTACCATGAGGCCTCTTCCCCACAAGGAAGTGGCTACAGCTCTCTTGTGGGTTAACTTGGAGCCCTGGTGGGTCTTTGTTTAATCCCCAGATATGCCCATCCTGCAGAGTAAAAGCCTGGGATCAAGTCTGTCTTCTTAACTGCCCTCACTTCTTAAGAGCAATTCCCTTGGGCTAGCCTGATTTGGGGGCTGGGGTGAGTAAATCCCTTTCAGTTTCTGTCATGGTTCTGCCTGTTAGTGTCAGGGCTGTGCAAATTACCCTGAAGCTTCACTTAATAAGAACAGAGGGAATGGATAGAACAGGTGTCAATTCTTCTATATCTGTAGGCATAACCAAATCCTGTCTATCCCTACAACAAGGGTTCTTACCCTGTAATCCATTAATTTAAAACAAATTTTTTTGCCAACTGTATTTCAATATAATTGTTTTCCTTTGTAATCCTATGTACAGGTTGTCCCAAAAGTCTTAGTGCAGCTGTAAGCTACTGATTTTTAGGACTGCACCAAGACTTGAAATGCTGTATTTAATTTCATGCATTTTTGAAAGCATTCTTCTGAGAAGGGGTCCATAGGCTTCACAAGATAGCCAAAGGAATCCACGACACAAAAAAGGTTAGGAGCTTCTGCACTTCAGTAAGGTAGGAATATTTACCAACAGCTAGGTGGCACCATAGTACATGAAGTGCCAGGGCTAGAGCCAGAACATTAATCTTCCTGAGTTCAAATCCTACCTTAGACACTTACTAGCTGTGTGACCCTGGCCAATTCACTTCACCCTGTTTGCCTCAGTTTCCTCATCTGTAAAATGAGCTGGAGAAGGAAATAGCAAACCACTCCAGTATTCCTGCCAAGAAAATTCCAAATGGAGTCACAAAGAGTCAGACATGACTGAACAATAACAGAAATATTGATGTTAGAGCCAAGACTGGTCATTTTTGCAATGTAATCCTTGGCCAACTCCTATGATACTTACACTTCATTGGCTGATGTAGCTTGACTTTGTTAGTGTGGGTCTTCCCACTAATGATGCAGATCACAACCTCTCTATGGTCTTCAAGAGCTCCTGTGGCTACAACACTCATCATCCTGCAGCCAAACAAACCCATGATGAATCTCTCTGCCCTCAGCAAGGCTAGTTCTCATATCATAGATGGGACATCCTTTGCCCAGTCTGTACTCTAAGGCTGACTTAGACAGACCTGCCAGTCTTTCCTGTGGAAAACCTGGGAAATTCCGGGTCCCAACAAAGTACTATTTTGGCTAGCAATAGTTAACTCATATTTCTAATATGTTGAGCTCTAGTATTCCATCTACAGAATCCTTTCTTGACCACAGTAGTGGGAGGTAGGTTAAATTTCCATTCTATAGATCAGAAAACTGAAAACCAGAAAGGGCCACATAGCCATCAGAGTATCAGAACCAGGACTTGTAACCAGATCTCTGATGTTAGGATCCATTATTCTTTCATATAGTGTAGGACACATCCAGAAACTGACATCATAGGGTGAGCATTGGCAATCAGTGTCCCTTGATCTGGCTTTCTGTAGGATGCCCATGAAAGATCATCATACTTTCTAAAACTAGATCCTTCTTGTCTCCTCGAGGTAGCTCATCTAGCTTCTTGACTCTAAAAATACCTGTATTCAAATCTCACTTTTCCCATTTATTAGTTGCATGCCCCTAGAAAAGATATTTTAATGTCTCTGCTTCTATAATCAGATGATGTATGTAAAGCTCTTTATATATTTTAAAGACCTATGTAATTAAAAAAGTTTGAATTGAATTAGCTGATTAACACAATTCCCCACAGAAGTGTCATGTGCTAATATTTTAAGATGCTATGTATGTAATATGTAATATTAATATGCAATATGTAATATTTTTAAAAACAGCAAGATGAAGAGTCCAGGAGAACTACATGAAAGCCTTGGCCAATAAACACTCATTTTACTGGCTAAGAAGGAACCTCTAAGGGCAACACTGGCTTTTGGAAAAATCCATCTACACAGTATCTATGATGATGGCACACAATTACAAGCAATATCACTTTTTTAAAATGGCGAAAATGAGTGAAAGGGAAAATTAGTCTGCTGCACATTTTACTTGACTCCAATTAACTCAACATGCCAAGAGCATTTATAGAGAAATACGAAAAAAGGGCAAAAAATAAATGGAAAATGGAACAGATTTTCCAACACATCTATAATGATGTACTATGTCGTCATTATCAATGAGAGTAGAACTGCCATTTTTAGACTCTTTTGTCTCAGTATATGATGTGCTAAGGAAATAGAGATGGCATCTCCATCTCAAGCCTTTAGTGAATGGGATGAGAGAGTTGACATGGGTAATTTACAGTGCTGTATCCTTGGTGGCTCCCTATTCAAACTAATGATTCTTGGGAACTAGGTGCTATGGTCTGTGTTCTTCAATATAGACATCCAAGAAACCTAATTACTAGACCCTGAAGTGGTAATCCTTATAGATAACAATGTATAGAAGAGAGAGAACTGGAAAAGGGCATAAAGCTAACATTTTCATATTAGAGATGGAAAAAACTAGATCCTTGATTTTATAGAGGAAGAAATTAAGGCACCAGAGAAGAGAAATTATTTGTCCAAAGTCACAGGTGAAGAATGATTCAGCCATTACTGAAACTGATGTTCACCTGAAGTAGAATCCAGCTGAATCCATGTTGATCGTTACAGATAGAAGGGACTTAGAAACTGCCTTGTCCAACTCCCTCATTTTACAGTCACTGAGATAGACCCAGAATTCATATTAGAGCAGTATCTAGAACCAAGTGCTAACTCTCAGGCCAGTGCTGTTTCAGACTCTGTGTGTGTGGGGGTGTGTATAATGTGTCTGTGTATGTATATATGTACATATGTGTAGGTATGTATGTATATGTGTGTGTATGTGTTTGTTCTCCCTCAAGGGAATGGGGGAAAGGAAGTTCCCCATCAATAGCTGCATTTGGTCTATAGACTCTATACAAGCAAAAACCCAGTCAGGAGGCCTTTTGACCCATCAGAATACTTCCTCATCCATATTGAAACCAATCTCTTCATTTTAAATGAAAACATGGAGGCCAAGAGAGGCAAAATTAGGTCACACAGATTGTGACAGAGATAAAATTTAAACATGTCTTCCCAACTCTAAGCCCAGCACTCTATTCATTATACCATTCTCCTACCCACCCCTGTTCCCCAAGTCAATTCTTCCTCCTCACCTCTGGGATGGGGAAGAACTTGGTTTCCTCTAGCCTCTATATTTTCCCAAAGAAACTGGGGAGATAACTGATCTGTTCACTCTTCTCCTTCAACAGTAACTAGACCCCACCTCCGTGCTTGCCATCCTGTTCCCAGACTTTCCACAGCTCCACCTCAAGGCCAGGTTCCTCCTCTTTCCTATCCCAATACCAAGCCCTAACTCTGCCTCTTTCTTTAAAAAGAAAAGATGGGCCAGTCTGTGGGGTTGGCATTGATATTCATAGAAAAAGACATTCATATAGAGATAAACAATTGGCATCTCATTTGAACCTCACAACAACCTTTTAAGATAGGCTCTGTAAGTATTATCCTCATTTTACAGATGAAGAAACTGAGTCTCATAGATTCATATGTACATGGTCACATAGCCTGTATGACAAGATTTAAACCCAGATCTTCTTGACTCCACGCTCAGCTCTCTATCCATGATGCTGCTGCATTGTCTCCCTGTGAATTATTGGGATCATGGGAAGAGGTTCTAAAGGATAAAGACCAATGATTGGCAGCCAAGTAGAAAAATGTGGCTAGTGCTCAGTCTAGAGCCAGCTAAATCCTGAGCTCTTGCTTAACTCCACTTTGCTTTTATTATCTGCAAGCTGATAGTCCTCCCCAACACTTGGCTCTACATCGCTGGCAGTAGGACGGGTACTAGAGAAAGATGTACTCTTTAACAGTTTAAGTTAATATCTTCTGTGAAAATAATTTCCCATCACCAATCATGTAACATTACGATGCTCTATGATTCCTGAAGCTGGGCTGTGAGATCCAAACCCTGTCATTTACAAAGCTCTAACTACCCGTGTAAACAACCACATATTCCAAATAGAATGTAATGTTGGATTCATATTTTAAAATTCACTTCATTACTGTCTATATTGTAGCAAATGAAATGCTGGAAAGCTGAAAATGAGAACTGACTGCCCTGCTTTCTTCCATCAGGGGTTTTATAACCTGCATTGAAGGTGCCATCTTCTGGTGATAGAATTTTTGTTCATACAATAAGATGGCTCTTTTTTCCTTTTTTCTATGGATATTCAATCTATTTGTACAATGGTCCCTGGACCATTAATTTATCAATTAAAGAATGAATATCTCTTAGAATAACTTAACTGGTTAGAAACACAAGAATCCAGTAACAAATGTCTATCTTTTCACTATAATTAACAAAGAGTCAAGTATGATACATTTAAAGCACGATACTTTTCATCTGGAACTGGTCATGTCTAACTCCATCATCTTACTTATCCTGTTACATTCTGCCCCGAGGTGATCCTCAAAAAGGTTTTCTCATTAGACCTTGCCATTCCTGTCTGCTCTGTTCTAAAACTATCTAGGCTGCTCATGAAATCAAACCCCTAGACCAGTCTCAGAAGGGCTGTGTTTATGTGCATTGAGGGAACATGGAATCATAGCATGTTAAAGCTAGAACGGACTTTCAAGGTCATGTGGTCCAACCCCATAATTTACAAATGAGAAAATTAGAGCCTGGAAAATGAAGCTCATTGCCCCGAGTCCTACCATGCCTTTGTAACACAGTTGGGACTTAACCCTAGTTCTTTTGATTTCTGCTCGAATGTTTTTTCTGCTATCAATTAAAATCAACTCAATGAGCATTTATTTACTTAATGTATGTTTGAAGAGATGTAATTTTTCCTCTGAGCTTTAGCAGCATCCAAAAAACATTCTATTTTCTCATTCTCTTTCACACAGTTATTAATTATTTCTCTGATTTATTACTTGACCCTCTCATTATTCAGGATGCCACTAATTAAGTCTCCATTTAGGTACATATCTTTTGCTTATAATCCTTGTATTAATTACTTTTTTCCGTAAAGGCGAAGAAACAATTATTAAGTACCTAGTGTGTTCCAGGAGAGAAGCAGTGTGGTATATGATTCGGGGGGGTCAAACTCAAATAGGAATGGGGGCCTCTAAACTATGTGTAAACACTCTTGTGGGCTACACATTGACTTGTTTAAAGTGTGCTGTTATCTGTTTTCTTGTATTTTTATTTTGTTAGCTATTTCTCTGCTACATTTGGATCTGATTCTGACTGGCACCTTTTTGATGCTTCAGAGGTAGTGCGTAGAGAGCTAACTGTGGATTCAGGAAGACGCAAGTTCAAGCCTGGCCCCTACCTCGTACTTGTGACCTATGCAATTCTCAATACTCTAAAGGTGTTGACCTGAATCGGTAGAGGTATTTCCTTATCTCTGAGTTCCCTATCTCAATAAATCACATGGCCAGTCCCCATATCTGGCTTATGTGCCAGGAACTAAGAATACAAAGCCAAAATTAAAAATGAGTCCCTGCCTTCAAGGAGTTTTCTTTCTATTGAATAACTCTTCTGTTAACGGCCACATTGTATTTTAATCAGTGTATTAATGAATTCCCAATTTATGCCCACACAGATTGATATATGGGTATTGGTCCATAATTCCAAGATAAAGATTATTTTGACCCTCACTATCCCAGTAGTCACATTACACAAATTACACGCACGTTAAGTAAAAGAGAAGAAATTTTGTTCCCCAGGTTTATATGCTAAAGTGAAATTTCTAACCCATCTCTTCTTTCTGTCAGGCTTATTGCTGTTTTGTTCATGCTATGGTGTATGACTACAAGCTGAGAAAGAGAAGCTTGACACAGTTGTTGGTTCCCGGCCCCTTTATTGTTCGTCCTCTCTGATGCCCAGTCTGAATGCTCAGTGTGTTTCCCTGGGCTTGGGATTGTATGGAGTGTGTCTGGCCACAGTTGGGTTTCCATAGTGCCAAGTGTCCTATTTGCCAGGCTCCCTATTATGAATGTTTTCACACTCACTGAGGCATGTGAACCAAACTTGTCTGTGTTTGTTCCATGCCTGTAAATAGTGGTTACTACAATTCATCCTGCTGGCTCAAGTGCACAAGTCCATACAAAACAAGTGGTCCTTTTTGGAGGCCCTTAGGGTGCCATTATTCTGAATCTAACTTTATGATGAAATTTAAAGATCTGGCACAATGTAGTACAGAACCATTCTAAGCCATCACAGTGAAATGGGGCAGGGATTTTTGTGCTGGTAACTTCACTTTGGGGTTTTACAGATGATATTTCTTTACATAACTTCTGTCTGCTTTGTGTCCACCTAAAGAAAAGACAAGCAAACCCAAACAGCTGAGACTCTAAGACAAACTTCTTCACTCTTCCTAAAGAATGATAGGCCAAGAGGCCCTTTACTGGATAAAAGAGTCATAAATCCTTTATTTAAGTGATTTTAAACTCAAAGCCCTATTGTCTTCAGGTATGAGGGCATTCCAATGGTGAAAGACTAACAGACAAGTCCCAAACAGCAATGACTGAAATATATCTTTGCTGTCCCACGACCAATGTGGCAAGTTTCATTCTCCATGCCCAGGCTGGGAAATCCAGGTGCAGGTAAAAGAGAAACTGATTGCAATGGTTCCTATTCTTTATAGAATCATGGACTGGAAGCAGGAAAGTGATTCAATGCTTCCCTAACTCTTCCTTTTATATATGAAAAAAAACTGAGACTGAGAGAAGTTAAATGACTTGTCCATGGTCACATGAGTGGTAAGTGTCAGAGGCAGGATGAGAACCCAGGTCTTCCTCATTCAAAATCTAGCACTGATTTTACAAACCACTTGTTTATTTTAAATAACAGAATTGTAAAAAAAAATGTTCATTTGGTTTTCTTTGACTTTTGGTTCTATTAACAGTAGGGAGAGGCTAATTAGATTTTTGATATGGATAAATCTAAGTTGAGTAACAATGCTAGGAGGAGATTAGATTTGCATGTGAGAATTGTGTGAAAAGTTGAGAAGTAAATACCTTTAAAAGTAGAATGCATTTCTGTAGTCTGAGTAATCTCAAATCTCTGCCTCTCTTCCTTCTCCTCTCTCTCTCTCTCTCTCTCTCTCTCTCTCTCTCTCTCCATGTATAGATGTGATATACATATATCATACACATGTATTATATATAAATATATATATAAATGTATTGTGTATTACACAGACATACACACAAAATTTCTTAGTGAATACATTTAATAGTGATCATCAATAGTGACTCTGTGGTGGCATTGTCTACAACAGCATGCAACGTATAATGGAATAACCAGTGTGGTCTGAAAAAAAGTTATGTTGAAAAACCTGCTGTCTTATCACAGCCTAGGAAGAAATATAAAAGAAAACACATCTGGGCAGTGCTAGTGGATCCCCAAAACTAGACATCCTGGACAAGCCCCAAAATGTAGTGCCAGGGCTCCCCTGAGTGTTTTCCTAGTTTTTTTTTCTTTTTTTGTTTTTTTAATTTATTTATTTAACATATTTAGTTTTCAGCATTGGTTTTCACAAGAGTTTGAATTACAAATTTTCTCCCCATTTCTACCCTCCCCCCCACTCCAAGATGGCGTATATTCTGGTTGCCCTGTTCCCCAGTCAGCCCTCCCTTCTGTCACCCCACTCCCCTCCTATCCTCTTTTCCCTGCCCCTCTTGTAGGGCAAGCTAAATTTCTGCTCCCCATTGCCTGTGTATCTTATTTTCTAGTTGCATGCAAAAACTTTTTTTTTGTTTTTGAATGTCTGTTTTTAAAAACTTTGAGTTCCAAATTCTCCCCCCTCCTCCCTTCCCACCCACCCTCCCCAAGAAGTCAAGCAATTCAACATAGGCCACATGTGTATCATTATGTATAACCCTTCCACAATACTCATGTTGTGGAAGACTAACTATATTTTGCTCCTTCCCAACCCATCCCCCTTTATTGAATTTTCTCCCTTGACCCTGTCCCTTTCCAAAGTGTTTGTTTTTCATTACCTCCACCCCCATCTGCCCTCCCCTCCATCATCCCCCCTTTTTTTATCTTCTTCCCTCTTCTTTCCTGTGGGGTAAGATACCCAACTGCGTATGTATGGTATTCTCTCCTCAGGCCCAATCTGATGAGAGCAAGATTCACTCATTCCCCCCCACCTGCCCTCTCCCCTCCTCCCACAGAACTGCTTTTTCTTACCACCTTTATGCAAGATAATACACCCCATTCTGTCTCTCCCTATCTCCCTCTCTCAATATGTTCCTCTCTCATCCCTTAATTTGATTTTATTTCTTTTAGATATCTTCCCTTCATCTTCAACACACCCTGTGTCCGCTCTCTCTCTCTCTCTCTCTCTCTCTCTCTCTCTTCTCTCTCTCTCTCTCTCTCTCTCTCTCTATATATATATATATATATATGTGTGTGTGTGTGTGTGTGTGTGTGTGTGTGTGTGTGTGTATATACACACACATAGATATATACATACATACACATTCACTTATATATATATATATATACATAAACATATATGTATATATGCATATTCCCTTCAGCTACCCTAATACTGAGGTCTCATGAATCATACACATCATCTTTCCATGTAGGAATGTCAACAAAACAGTTCAACTTTAGTAAGTCCCTTGCAATTTCTTTTTCTTGTTCTTTTTCTTGATTACCTTTTCATGCTTCTCTTGATTCTTGTGTTTGAAAGTCAAATTTTCTATTCCGTTCTGGTCTTTTCACTGAGAAAGCTTGAAAGTCCTCTATTTTATTAAAAATCCATATTTTGCCTTGGAACATGATACTCAGTTTTGCTGGGTAGGTGATTCTAGGTTTTAATCCTAGCTCCATTGACCTCTGGAATATCGTATTCCAAGCCCTTCGATCTCTTAATGTAGAAGCTGCTAGATCTTGGGTTATTCTGATTGGGTTTCCACAATACTCAAATTGTTTCTTTCTGGCTGCTTGCAGTGTTTTCTTCTTCATCTGGGAGCTCTGGAATTTGGCGACAATATTCCTAGGAGATTTCTTTTTGGGATCTATTTGAGGAGGCGATCAATGGATTCTTTCAATTTCTATTTTGCCCTGTAGCTCTAGAATATCAGGGCAGTTCTCCTTGATAATTTCTTGAAAGATGATATCTAGGCTCTTTTTTTGATCATGGCTTTCAGGTAGTCCAGTAATTTTTAAATTATCTCTCCTGGATCTATTTTCCAGGTCAGTGGTTTTTCCAATGAGATATTTCACGTTGTCTTCCATTTTTTCATTCCTTTGATTCTGTTTTATAATATCTTGATTTCTTATAAAGTCATTAGCTTCCACTTGCTCCAATCTAATTTTTAAAGTAGTATTTTCTTCAGTGGTCTTTTGGACCTCCTTTTCCATGTGGGTAATTCTGCCTTTCAAGGCATTCTTCTCCTCATTGGCTTTTTGGAGCTCTTTTGCCATTTGAGTTAGTCTATTTTTTAAGGTGTTGTTTTCTTCAGTGTATTTTTCAGTATTTTTTTGGGTCTCCTTTAGCAAGTCATTGACTTGTTTTTCATGGTTTTCTCGCATCCTTCTCATTTCTCTTCCCAATTTTTCCTCTACTTCTCTAACTTGCTTTTCCAAATCCTTTTTGAGGTCTTCCATGGCCTGGGACCAGTTCATGTTTTTCTTGGAGGCTTTTGGTGTAGGCTCTTGCACTTTGTTGACTTCTTTAGGCTGTCTGTTTTGGTGTCCTTTGTCACCAAAGAAAGAATCCAAAGTCTGAGACTGAATCTGGGTGTGTTTTCACTGCCTGGCCATATTCACAACCAACTAACTTGACTCTTGAGTTTTTCAGCGGGGTACAACTGCTTGTAGACTAAAGAGTTCTATGTTCCATGTTTGGGGGGGATGTGCCAGCTCTGCCACACCAGCACTGCTCCTTCCCCAAGAACCCCCAACCTGGACTGGGCTTAGATCTTCAGCAGGCTGTGCACTCGTGCTGTGATCCGCCACTTAATTCCTCCCACCAGGTGGGCCTGGGGCCAGAAGCAACAACAGCTGTAGCTGCCCCACCTCCACTGCCCCCCAGAGCTGGTAGCCGAACCTCGAACTCCTTCCACTCCCACAGCTTTTCCCACTAACCTTCTCCGCTGTCTTTGGTGTTTGTGGGTTGAGAAGTCTGGTAACTGCCGCAGCTCACTGATTCAGGGTGCTAGGGCACACTCCGCCCAGCTCCTGGTCTGGTTGGTCTGCGAAGCTCACACTGGGCTCGGCTCCCCATGGCTCCCCTCTGCTCCCAGCTCTGTGTGGGATAGACCTCACCCAGAGACCATCAAGGCTGTCCTGGGCTGGAGCCCTGCTTCCCTCTGCTGTTTTGTGGGTTCTGCCATTCTAGAATTGGTTCAGAGCCATTTTTTATAGGTTTTTGGAGGGACTCGGCAGGGAGGTCATGCTAGTCCCTGCTTTCCAGCCGCCATCTTGGCTCCCGCCCCCGTTTTCCTAGTTTTAAGGCACATTGGAGTGAAAACAGGGAAGTATACAATTGAAAAAGGCTAGACCTGGAGTCATAAAGACCATGGTTCAAATACCACTACTGACACTAATCTGCTAAACTGGTTCTCTGAGCCTCACTTTCCTCAATATAAAATGGATGGGTAATATCACAGAGTTATTGTAAGGTTCAAATGAAATAATGCTAGATTTTTTAGTTTTGTAAGTGTTAAAGCACTATATAAATATAAGCTATTATTAGTATCATCATCATTTTTATTGTACCATCAAAACCATGATTCAAGAGCCCCCACCAATATGTTTTTTTCAAAGAAAAAGACATTTAATTAAAAGCAAAAGACATTTAATTAAAAGCAAAATGCATTTAAAGAGCATAGCAAGCTATAATTTAACAAAAAATGAGAGGATTATTCTCTAGCCAACCCAAACTCTTCTGTCTTCCAGGAGAAAAGAGGACAAACCACAAGGTGACCCTATGGGTCTGGAGAGCTGCATAGGTCAGTTCAGAAAAGATGGAACCCACTGGAGAGGAAAAGAGAATGGTATCTATTATTTGTGGGCTACCATGGGTTCTTAATATTATTTTTCAGTTTCTAAGAGTTAAAATAAAATTTGTTCTATAACTGATGTTATGATCCAGGTGCTTGCAAGAGAATGGGGCTCCTTTGCTCACATTTTTAGAGACTTATACACAAGCTCTATTATGATATTCCCAAAGAAAAACCGAAATGGGAACAAAGAGAAATTACTTCTAAGAAGTCAACTAAATCAAACCTGGTATGTACCCCAAAAAGATCAAAGGAAAAGGAAAAGGACCTACATGTACAAAAACATTTATAGCAGCTCTTTTTGTGATGGTAAAGAATTGGAAATTGAGAGGATGCTCATCAATTGGGGAGTGGCTGAACAAGACGTGGTATATGATTTTGATGGAGAACTATTGTGTGATAAGAAATGATGAGCAGAATCTAATAATGCAAAGTAAAATGAGCAGAAACAGGAGAACATGATACACAGTAACAGCGATATTGTACAATGATCAATTGCAAATGACTTAGCTATTCTCAGCAATACCATGATCCAAGATAATTCTGAAGGACTTGTGATAAAAAAAAAATGCTATCCACCTCCAGAGAAAAAACTGATGGAGTATGAATGTAGATTGGAGCATACTTTTTTAAACTTTATCATTTTTGGTTCTTTGGTCTACATTTCCTTTTGCAACATGGTTAATATGGAAATGTTTTGCATAACACCACATGTATAATCTATGTCAAATTGCTTGGTTTCTCAGAGAGAGGAGGGAGGGAGAGAATTTGAAACTCTGAATTTTTTAAAAATGTTTAAAATTTTTGTTTACATGTAATTGAGGAAAAAATTAAAATTAATTGTAAAAAAATTTTTAAAAGCATTAAAAAAACAACAGCAAAAAAAGATTAAACCTGATCTACTACCCAAGAGAGTGAGGTACTAGGCCATGGTTTACATAACAATACATCTTTCCAGATGGCCTAAAGTATTCTTGATGGAAGTGTTGGGTTTTTTTTTCTTTAAATATCTTTTTTTCTGATTGCCATTTGAAATCAGGACAAGGTTTCAACTATCTAGAATGCTCCAAAGACCTCAGAATCCCTTGGTGCTTTACCAACTGTTCCCAAGTCCCCAAGGGTTTATTAGAAGTGTGTCTTTGACAGGGAACATCAGTGTAAAGGCACAGTCTTTGCACTTGCTCTGATTTCAGTCCTCAAGATTCTCATCATTTTTCACATTCCCTTCTCCTACACTGACAAGTGTTGAATTTCCTCTGGAGTCCCCAACTTCCACGAGAGTCTGTTTCTATTTGCATAACCTCCCCAGGTCTGGGATCTGTCCAGGGGGAGTAGGAGCCTTGGCTAAATCTGGCCTGCTAGAAAGTCTCATTTTCTCCCATCTGCAACAACAATGCCACCCCCCCCCCTTTTTTAATTTGGCTACATTAGCTATATTTAAAGTCAGCGAGGTTGAGGGTATTAAATGATAACTGTGGTGGGATGTTGAAGTTTCCTGAGTTTTATCTCTAAAATTGATGCCTCCTTTTAAACAGAGACCCTCTCATTGATGTGGTTAGGCAATGAAGGAGGGGAAAAAGCAAAAATTCTAGGGAAATCCGTGAGTGTTTCCCCCCCTAAAATATTTCTAGTCCACCTTCCGGGGCAGATAGGCAGTACAGTGGATACAGTTCGGGGCCAGGAGTCAGGAAGACTCATCTTTCCTGGCTTTACAGATGGGAAAAGTGAGGCCAGGATACGTAAAGTAGCTTCCCTGATGTTACATGGGCTATAAATGGGAGAGCTGAGAATCAGACCCAGGTCCTCATTGTCCAAATTGAGCATCCATCCAACGTACCACACTGCCTCTCGTGATATCAACAGAAACAGCTTCTTGACTGTGTTAACACCAGATACCAGTGACCATCACCACAAATTGGAAATGCCAAGACATTTTCTGAGCTCCTCTGTTCTTTTGAACATTCCTTCTTAACTTATGATGCATCTGAGTTTTCATATGAGTTGGTATTAGCGATGAATTCTTAATATAAAGAAAAGGAAGGAAAAGAAGAGTAAGAAGAAATTGTAGAGGGCATTACTTCCAATTTAGTTGTAGAAGCCTGATTGTATAATTCACATAAAATAATGCGATGACTTTTTACCTGTGGTTTGTGAATTCAATGTCATTATTTCAGTCATGTCAAGAATATACTATCTCCCCAACTAGATTGCAAGAAAAGGCACACAGCTTACCAGTCCCTCCTCTTAATCTCAACCTCCTGGCTCCCTTTAAAGTCTTGACTCCTACAAGAAGCCCTCTCTGTCCTCCTTAACCTTAGTGCCTTCTCTCTGTTGATCATTTGACCTGTCTTTAGCTTGTATGCACATAGTTTGTACATCATCTCCCCCATTAGACTCGGAGCTCCTGAGGGCAGGGACCATCCTTTGCCTTTCTTTGTATCCCCAGCCCTTAGCACAGTGCCTGGAACCTTGTAGGTACTTAATAAATCCTAGTTGACTGACTTTCATTGTTACTCTAGTAAGCTATATTCTTCCACCTCTGGGTGGTATGGACACACGAAAAAATCAGCTTAACTGTAGAAAAGCAGATTTGAAATTGTTTTGTACAGTAGAAAACCCTGGATTTAGAGTAGGAGGGTGACCAGTCACTACCAATGTGGCCTTGGGTGTGTTACTGTGTCAGGAGCTGCTTTTATGCAGGGTAACCAGTATAATCTCAAAGGTACTTTGGTCATAGCAATATGGCAGTTTGGTAAACTGGAGAGTGCCAGGAGAGACCCAAGTATGAATCCTATCTCAGATGCTTACCAGTTGGGGGATTATAGACAATTTACTTAATTCACTTAACTCAACTCTCTGAGCCTGAATGTCCTAATCTGTAAAATGGGGATAATAAAACCAAGACAATAATACCTACTTCCCATGACTTCAGTGAAGGTCAAATGAAAGAAGATCTTGTAAAACACTTTGTAAATTTTAAAGAGTTGTGCAAATAACACTTTTAATATAAATTTCATATAAATAATACAATATAAATATATAAACTTAAAGATTTATATAAATAACACTATTTTGAAATAAATGACAGGTTGATCTTAATCCATTAAACCTGGGCCCAAGACTAAAATGTTCTGAGAAGTGATGTTTTCTAAAGGATATCCACTTACCAATGAAAGACTGCCTGAAGTCAAGTGGTCATATACTCATTTGCCCAGAGAAAAATCTAGACATGCAAGGAGTTCTCACAGACCCCCAAAGACCATGTGGACAAATTTCAAGGCACCTGTGAATTTGGATAGGAAAAAAAGCATGTCACTATTTCAATATAATTGTTTTGTTTTGTAACGCCATGTATTAATTTTTTTGCATTTTAACACATTCCTCTAATAAAAGGTCCATAGGCTTTGCCAGATGGCCCAGAGGGCTCATGACAGCCCGAAGAACTTTGCTCTTGGCCCAGTTTCTGGCATTCAGATTTCCATACCATTTTGTCACATACTGGAACTTACATCAACACCTGGGGCCTCTTCATTCTGGAACATCCAATCGTCCTGGAGGCTTTCTCAACCTAGAACATCCCTCTGAAAGGCCCATGCCTTTCTCCCACTGGTAAGTTCCTCCAGGAGCCTCCATTTTGTGGAAGGACCTATGCTGACCTTCATTCCCCACCAGTCCCTGTTCTTGGCTTCTGAACTTCAAAATGATGCCCCTTGTGCCACATACCTTGCCTTCTTCCACCTCTCTTTAATCTTTTCCCCCTTTCATTGCTTTACAACTTCCTTTTAAGTGTTGTTAGAATATAAGCTCCTTGAGGGCAGGGACTGTCTTTCCTTTGTCATCAAGAAGACCTAGGTTCGAATCCTATTTCTGACTCTTAGTAGCTGTATTACTATGGGCATGTTGTATAACTTTTGTGAACCTCAGACAGATCACAATCTGCATTGGAGGACAGAGTTCTCACACAACTGAAATCAGAGGTCCCAACTAACATTCATTTAGCACATATACACTTATGTGTTGGCCCAATCTTCAGCAAAGAGAATCATAGAATTTCTGATTAGGAAGGGATTTCAGTGGCCATCTTGTCCAACCAATATTTGAAGAAGTTCCTCTCAACATACTGGAAAAACCATTTGCTCATCAGTGACATATCTCCTACTGGGGCAGTGAGATACATTAACTCTGGAGTCAGAAGACCTAGGTTTGAATCCTGCCTCTGATATTCACCACCAATGTGACTTTGAGCAAATCGTATAATCTTGCTGGACCTCGGTTTCCTCATCTATAAAATGAAAGGCCCCTAAGGTCCTTTCTTGTTCTGACTCCAGGATCTTATGATTTTGACCATCCAAAACAAATAAAATACAGCCCAACTTTTTTTGGGTCATTTCCTTTAACCTAAGTCTATGCCCAACTGAAAAATGTTGACTTCCCTTGAAACCAATTACAAAGAAGAGCAAATATTAGAAAAAAAAACAATGTTTAAGTCAGCATGTTTCATGGATACTTATTAAGAGCCATATGCCAGGCACTAGATATGAAACAAGACCCCTGCCTGTTCCCACAGTGCTTACAGTATAATGAGAGGGGACAGAAGCATGGATACCAATAATTATGATATGAGGTGGACAACACAAAATATTACAAGAAACATGAAGGGGGAGAGATACTCCATCAGGAATGATTGGGGAAGGGTTTGTGGAGACAGTGGCACTGGATTAGGTCCCAAAGAATGAGAGGTTTTTGGAGCTTTGAAAGGTACAGAAAAGGAGACGGTAACAGTTATTTTGAACATTTGTGCACCATGTTTCCCCCTCATTTAGCACCATCTCTCTTCAATTTCCTGATGTGGTAATTAAAACAAAACATACCCTCAAGCCTAAACCTTGGGGGCAGCACATTTCTCCATTTCTCTAAAGAACCCAAAGGGAATGATGAAATCAGCAATGTGGAAATAAATGTGTGACTTCCACACTTCTACGGCCATCAAGTACTTGTTACCAAAACATGGGGAACATTACAGACAGTACAACAATCTTTAATGCTTGACTAGTGAAAAACACAGTCTCACCCAGTTTATCCACTAGCTTTATAAACTGAAGTCAAATACTATCTAAATAAATATGAGATTCCAAGCCCTGCCAAATGATGGGAAGAGGATATCATATTACGGATGTCAGGAATAGACTAGGCTGCTCAGGTATCAGGAAGAGTGATAAGACTAGAGCATGCTTAGTGAGAAGGCTGGAATTTTACAAAAGAAGAACAAAACAGGTCATTTTGCTGGCACAATTCCAGGGCTATCACTCCAAGAAAGCTCTTCTCACTGAGAATACTTGGTACATTGGAAAAAGGATTGGGCTTGGATTCAGATCTCATATTTGTTACTTTCTAGGCAAATCACTCAACCCTCCTAGGTCTTTGATTTCTTGTGGAGTAAACAATGAGGGGGTTGGACCAGATAGCATCTGAGGAAGCTTCTAGTGCTATAATTCTCTAGTACTTCATTGAAGTCCTGATTTTATTGCTAGAGATATTGCCTCCAATACTTTCAATGGTCCACATCACAGCCTCCTCTAATCTGCTTCTGACCCTGGGTGTTTTTATCTGCATCTCCTCATGAATCCTATACAGGAGTTCCACTCAACCTGCAAGGGTTGGAGACAGGAGCCTTCTTCTAAGTCTCTTAACAATTACATGAATTCCAAAGCACCATGCAGGTCATCATCTGTTAGCCTTCCATATCTCTGACCAGTCCATTTCCTTCTCCAACCTTATGTCTCTTTGTTATCATCTTTTATATTACTTTTCAAAAATTAAGATAGTTACTATATAAGGATAATGACAGGGACTAGACAGTGATTTCATTGGTATGTATCACTCCTGAGGGAAGAAAACACCCTCTACTAATGCAGGTAGCACCTTCTCTGCAATTTGTAGTCTTAAGGAGCTTCGTAGAGCATTGAGAGCATTGACACACAAGGTCAGTATATGTCCAAGGCAAGACCCAAACCCGGGTCTTCCCACTTCCTTCCTAGTTTAAAGGTCTATCACTGAGCCATGCCCACTCTCTTTGCCTTATGTACTTTAACTGTAAGTAGCAAGTGAAAAACAATGAAAATATACACAGAGCTGTTTTCACTTCAAATGAAATTTCCTCAAACCCTTCTGTCCAGGGATCCCTTCATTAACATATTCTGCCTCTTTCAGGCAGTGCTTTCCATCACTCTTTCTATGCAGTTTGCCATCACTATTGTGCTGGAACCTATTTCTAGGCTGGGTCTGTCCACAAGTCTCACCATTACCCTTCAGTTGACCTGCCATCTTAACTCTTCAGTGATTGGGTTATTCTGTGATTCAGTCAACAGGCATCTTCGCTAGTAGATTAGTATTAAAAATGATGTGCTTCGGTTTAGGGAGAAGGTTGTGATCACCGAGGTTTCCGGACAATTTCCCCAATGGAGCCCAGCCTGATCTCTTCCTCCTGATCCATCATGGGTCTAGTTCATCAGTCATCTGCAGGTTGTATCCATGATACACCTATTGATAGACCAACATTATGGGCCATCCATCCAACCTCATATGGCTGGTTTGGATAATGGGCATTGTCATGCCAAGCTATTTTGAATAACTGAATCTCACGGAGGAAGCTCTGCCGTGTTTCAGGATTTGATGAAATCACACAATGTCCTTTGTCAAGAGGCGCATCTGGAAGACATCACCATTGATGAGAAAACTCTTTTATTTAGAAGCTGTGTTAGATGTAGGATTATAGATTTAAAGCTGGAAGGGGCCTTCAAGGCCATCTATTTCAACAGATTAGATCTTACAAATGAGGCAGCTAAATTACTAATCATTATTTTTACAGATGAGGAAACTGAGGCCCAGGGCAAGTAACATGCCTAGGTTTGGACAGACAGTAAATGTCCAAGGTGAGACTTGAATCTTCCTAACACTAAGTCCAGCTTTCTATTCATGATTATATCATGCCCCTCCCTAGGCATCCTCTATGAGGGTGGCAAATGTTTCACAAGCAGATGTCTCTCTATTTTAAGCTTCTTTTAAAATTTTTAATTGGGGGTTTGGCAAGCAAAGTTCTCCTTGTGGTCACATCTTTCAATGAATATTGTATGATATTTACTTAGGCATGGAAGATATCTCATTGGAGGAAATCCTCATAGCTGCATTTTGTTCATTCATTCACCAAACATTTATTAAATGTCTACGATGTGCTAGGCACTGCACACCAGACACAATACAAAAGTAATGATTCCTGTCGTCAAGGAGCTTATACTCTACTGAATTAAATGTTTATTTTTAAATTCATCAAACAGCAAATGTAATGGCATCTTGAGGTCTCTGCAGCATCTTTTTTGTGTCATGATAGTCAATGGGCCCTTTCTCAGAATGACGTTTAACAATGCATAAATAAACTATATAGGATTAGAAAGGAAATGAAATATATTGAAATACAGTTCTCTGTCTCTGTCTCTCTGTCTCCCTCTGTCTCCCTCTGTCTCCCTCAATCTCCCTCTATCTCCCTCTCTCTGTCTCTCTGTCTGTCTGTCTTTCTCTCTATATATATATAATATATACCTGAATATATATTTAATATATATGTATCTAGAGTTGAATTGCGATAACTATCTCTATATAGATAGATCTATAGCCACACAGACACACACACACAAACGCACACACACACACACACACACCCTCTGTGACAAAAGCATCCTCCTAACACAAAGGACTCAGGTATCTTTTAGGGATGATACGGTGTTCCCAGACACAGAATCTATGAATTTCATTATCTGGCACTCCCTAAAGATAGCCATAAGCCCCTTTCACAAGCATATAGACTCATAAGATGTGAAACAGACTTTTTTTTTCAAGTTGATGGAAACCAGCAAGCTCATAGAAGTGATCATCCTGCACAGTGTTGATCTGTTGCCCAGAGAAATGGACAGATTTTGTGACTTATAGTACTGGCCTGGGCATGGCTCCAGCTCTGAGGAACCGAGTGCCGGTCTCTGGCATCTGTGCTGTCTCATACCTTCTGCCGATGTCCTCCTCTTCCAGCAGGCGTCACTGGGACCTCGGCTCTTAGTGGACCAGTTTTGACTTTCTTCACTGCTTTACCTCAGCATTAGTCCCAGGAGCTGTCTTCATCTTTTTGTCTTTTCTCCCTTCCTGACACCCACCTCTGCTTTGCTGTCCTCTGTATTTCAGCTAAAGACAGTGGTACAGGGAAAACAAGTCAGAGGACCTGGGATTCAAATCCTGCCTTTGTCACTGCCTGTGTGACCTGAGTAAGACATTCCACTTCTCAGTGTCTCATTTTCCTCATTTTAACATGAGGGGGTTGGACTAGCCTGGCCTCTGAGGTCTCTTCTGGCTCCAAAATCACTGATCCTGTGAGCCCTTTTCCATATCATGGGGCTCATTTCCAATTCAGCTTTACGGACAGGTCTATGTAATTCAGCATCCCTTCAACAGAAGACACTCATCACCTTCTACAGGAGACCAGATCATTAACCTTGTCTATATAGGATAAATCTCTGAAAACATTTTTCTAATTCAAAAACATCTGTTCATATTAAGCCATCTTTTGTACACAGCTTTAATGCAGCCCCTCCCATTGAATCAGGAGTTTAAGGGAATAAATACCCCTGTGGTCTTCCTTAACATACCCAATTTTCTTCCGGGAGAATTAACTTATTTAAATAACCCAGGACCGCTTTAGGAAAAAAAACGGGCAGGAGAGGCAAAATTTACTGTGCCCCCCACTGAGCCGCTACACCAGGGAGAGTGACTTGTGTAGACCCTACCATGCATGGACTAAGTCTCAATTAACAAGAATAACCAATTACCCAAAACACGGCATTCCCCCGCCATTTAGAAGTTTCCTGTTCTTTCTATTTTTATTGTTGCTCTTCCTGTTTACTGACTTGTTTTGATTTCGAGATGACAGTGATTACTGGTGTATACAACTAGGTATTCATTTAGCCTTGCTTAAGATATTTTCCCATGTTTCTTATTTCACAGGATTATAGACTGTCAGAACAGTAAGATGCCTTAATGATCGTCTAGTCTAACGCCCTCATTTTTACAGATGAGGAAACTGAGGCCCAGAGTCATGAAATGGCATGCATTAGGTCATAAAGCTAGGTAATGGCAGAGACAAAGTTAGAAGCTGGGGGTCCTAAATTCCCTATGCAGGTGGCACAGTGGAAAGAGCTCTGGGCCTATAGTCAGGAAGACCTGAATTCGAATCCACCTCAGATGCTTAAAGGCTATATGACCTTGGCCAAGTCATTTAACCTCTATGGCTCCATTTCTTGAACTATAAAACGGGGATGATAATAGCACCAAACCCTCAGGATTGTTATGAGGAGAAATGAATAATATGTGTAAGGTGCCTAGCACAGTGCCTGGAAAATAGTTGTTGTTCAGTTGTGTCTGACTCTTCTTGACCCCATTTATGGTTTTCTTGGCAGAGATACTGGAATGGTCTGCCATTTCTTCCTCTAGCTTATTTTATAGATGAGGAGCCTGAGGCAAACAGGGTTATGTGACTTGCTTAGGTTGGATTTGAACTCAAGAAGATGGGTCTTCCTGACTCTGGGTTGGGTACTCTATCCACTGTGGCATCTAGCTGCTGCCATAATGGAGGTGATAGCACCTACCTGTCAGGGTTGTTATGAGGATCGAATGAGATAATATTTGTAAGGCACTTAGCACAGTGCCTGGAACACAGTAGGCATTTAATAAATGCTTATTTCATTCTTTTCTGACATGTTGCTTGTGTTTTACATTGTAGGTGGCAGATTTCTTATAGAATTTAGAGCTAGTGGGGACATTGGTGATTATTCTTAGTCTAATATCCTCCCTTTCCATATGAAGAAACTGAGGCCAAAGGAAGGAAAATGGGTTCCCCCAATGGCACAGGATGTCAGAAGCAAAGTTGGGCTTCCAACCCAGATCTTCTAAGGCTGAGGATTTCTATAGACTTGGCATGAATTCCACAAGAGACGATATTTACTAGATAGATGTCTGAGAAAGCTGAAAGCCTCCACTCTTAAGTACGTTTCACTTAGAACAGAAAGAGGCGAGGACTGTTCTGGATAAATAGGATGCCAGGTAGTAGACAAGTGGATGGTCATGAATTCATTAGTCATGAGGTCCAACCATAGCTCAGGCAAATGACCTGATGTAGGGAAGAAATCAGCAGCACCAGATGATGACAAAATAGATCTAATCTTTCTAATATCCTCACATGATGCTGTGTTTCACATCAAAAATCAAAACTTTAAAATGCAATTCTTTATTTAAGCTCATTTAAACCAAATTTTTTATAGACTTATAATATCAGAAGTAGGTTTAGGCTTGATTAAAAGGGAAAAATTCCTAAGAATTAGAGCTAATTAAAAGGGAAATGGGGTACCTCGAGAGACCGTGAGTTCCCCAACATCAGACATCATGAAGAGGAGGACATATAACTACTTGGGGTGGGGGGGATGCCATGGAGGAGATTCTTCATCAGATATCTCAGAGTTCTCTTCCAACTCTGAGATTCAGTGATGTAACCAACCATCAGACTAAATTAAATGATGCTCCATAACGTGGAATGAAATGCACCTTTAAGCCATCTCACACTTCTCCCAGCCTCACTCCTCCAGGCCCTGAGCATCAAGTGAAAGTAAAGGGTTTGTTCTGTTTGTTTTTGATAGTTATATGACTAAGGACCCAGAAGGTGGGGGGAGGGAGGAAGGGGGGGAGGGAGGGAGGAAGGAAGGAAGGAAGGAAGGAAGGAAGGAAGGAAGGAAGGAAGGAAGGAAGGAAGGAAGGAAGGAAGGAAGGAAGGAAGGAAGGAAGGAAAAAAATGTAAATGAATTTTGAAATGAAATGTTTCTACCAATGACCACCAGATGGCAGCACAGGAGAAGCAAAGGAAGGGTTTCTACAATAAGGTCACCACTGTTACCAGTAGCTAAGAGGTTTTTATGCTTGATTACATTGTTTCGGCTCTTAACTTATCCCACCTTACTTTTACCCATGCATCTACGGGAGAAGATGTCTCGACCTTATGGTAAATAATAATCCTTTACTAAAGGAACCTAGATTTCTCAGGCTCCCAAAAGGTTCATATTTGGGGGGGGGGGGGGGGGGCGTGGTGTGGAGGGGAGGAGAAGCAACTTGGAAAACAAAGCCCAAAACATAAGCAAGGCCTTTTTCTTTCAAATGTGGCTTGTGACAAAAACCAACAGGCAGCCGTATGGGAGAAGTGTGGGACGCTAAGTAGAGCATCAGCTACGGGACTCGAGGGAGCTGGGTTCTCATTATAAGCTGACTCTGCCCCTTGGCATCTGTGTGTCCTTGGGTAAGTCACTGAACCTTGTAAGATCTCAGATTCCTCATTTATACTAGTAAAAGGATGTGGACAGATGATCTTCAGGCCACTGGCTGCTCTCACCATTGATGATTCTAGAATTTCAAACTGAAATATTTTCATTTGACTTCTAATATCTTCCTAACTTTTCCTTTTATTTTTTTAGTGGCAATATTTCTCAGGATCAGCGGGAGCTGCTTATCAAGGAAGACGCTGGGTTTTTATGTGGAGCTGTGAGACGAACATTTTCATAGAAACAAAACTGTTCTCAAAGGCTAAGAGAGAGCCTCTGGGCACCATCCAGTTCATTCGTAGAATGCTAGCTCTTAGAGCTGGGCATGCCTATGGTACAGTACAAAGAGCACTGGATTCAAAGTCAGTCTGGGAGACCTTAGACAAGGCATCTAATTTTTCTTGGTCTTCATTTTCTTTCTGTAAATAGGGCAGGAGAGTTGACTATCGAACCTCTCAGGTATCTTCCAGCTCTAAATCTGTGATTCTATGAATAAGCAAGTAACAAACATTTATTAAGCACCCACTGTGTACCAGTACTTTACAAATATTATCTTAGTTGATCCTCACAACAACCCTGTGAGAGAGGTGCTATTTTTATCTCCATTTTATACCTGAGGAAGCTGAGGCAGATGGAAGTTAAGTGACTTGGCCAGGGTCACACAGCAAGTATCTCAGGCTAGACTTGAACTCTGATCATCTTGACTCTAGGCCCATTGCACCACCGAGACTGCTTCCTTGTGTGACAATAAGCAATCTTGACATATTCTTTTTTTCTTCCTGCATAGACAGGCCAGTTTTTGAAAGCGATCATGATGTTCACTTAGGAGGTTCTGCCAATTTGCAGGACTTGAGGCAATGCTAATGCCAGCTGCAAAAAGGAGCATCTTAAGGACCTTACCATCAAGAGGGAATCTGTCTTCCATTTGAATTCTTCACTAAACATCATTCATTTTGGTGACGAGCTTCTCCCACAAGCACAATTGTCCCTATGTTTTGCCTTGCTTGATATCAACATTCAGAAGGCTTTGAATAAACTTATCTGTGTTGTTACATCTTTCATGGTTTCTTGTATGACTTTTGATGTATACATGACATATATGCACTGTCTTCAAGGCAACGTTCTGTGCCAGAAAATCCACAGAAGATTTTTTTAAAATGATCAACAAATAAACATGGGAGCATATCATATTCTCCATGCTTTTCAGTCAATTGTGTGGCTTAAAACAAGGTCCACTGTTGAATACTGTTTGTGAAAGCTTTTAGTTCCCTTCTCATGCCTTTACCAAGCTTGCCATAGATGCAGATGTAAATTATTCTTAAAAAGATTTTGGGAGAGATATAAAAGGAAATGGAGGTAGGAAACTGGTAGGTTTTTGGGGGTTGGGTATCCCACAAGCTTTCAGGAACCTTAAGCACTGATGCCTCATGGCCCACAAAATTCTTTCACCTCTCATAATAGCACTTCCTTCTTCATCTGGTCCAGTTGTTCTTTCTGATCTGTTTTCTTTAAGGCTGGTCCTTTTTCCTTGTAGAGCACATCAAAGACTCTGGTACTAGAGTTCAAATATGGTGGCTCAGCTGTCATTGATGAAGAAAAGAATTTATTACAGAAATCTTTACAAGTCATTTCCACTTTTTGTTTCCTTCTTTGTTCTCCTTCCTGGTTCAGCTTTGGGAAGAACTGGCTTAGCTGAATATCTTGCCAACATTTCTATAAATTTGTGGACTTCTTTTTCTCCATCTATTGCTTCTTCTTATTTGTATTAGATGATACCACTCAAGTTTCTACCATCCTTCTCCATAAAATTTTAAAAATGGGTTTATATTCTAAATCATTTTAGCCTTTGTTTGCTACATCTCTGTGCTTGGCAAGGAGATGAAGTGTGTGCTGGCTGTGTTATACTCCAGACCTTGTGATCTCACCTGTGGCTATTGACACATTCATTCCCTTGGAGGATGGTGTTACTCTGTGTCACTGTCTATTCTTTCGTTCATTCATTATTTTCACCAACAGCTTGTTTAAAGAAGTCAGGTTGGGTAAACTCAGTTGTTTAAACACCTTATCTTCTCCTTCTTCATCTTCTATTTTATATTGATTTTTACCTTTGCTCTAACAAGTTAGTGGACTCTATATATAAACTGCTTTTTTCAGATACCAGTCCCACACTGGGAATTAGTCATTTCCAGACTGTTAAAATACAGTGAATTTCATATTTAGTGATGTTATTCATAGCACCTTCTACCTACCTTCCTTCTCAAAAGAAAGATTCATGATACATGAATGGGGAATGAGGTTTCTGTATAGTCTGATAGCCTTTGACCTTTGCTGTTTCTTACTTCTCTAAACTTTCTCAAAGTTATTGCTGCAACCATCCTTCCAGGAACCAAAGTTAATAACCTTGGAGTCATTCTTAACCCTTTCCTCTTTCTCACAGCATATAATCACTCATTTGGGCAGCCAGGTGAATCAGCGGGTAGAGCCTGGAGTCAGGAAGACCTGAATTAAAATCCGGCTTCAGAAACTTACTAGCTGTGTGACACTGGGCAAGTCACATAAACTCTGTTTGCCTCAGTTTCCTCATCTGTAATGGAAAACAATACTACCAACCTTCCAGGGTTGTTGTGAGGATTGAATGAGATAATAATTGTGAAGTGCTTAACACAGTGCCTGGTACATGTTAAGTGCTATATAAATGTTAGCTACCATCATCATCATCATCATCATCATCATCATCATCATCATCATTGTTATATACTGGCAAGAAAACAAATTAGGTATTGGGAAGAAGAGCAAGCTATGGGTAGAACTTCTCTCCAACCCCACCCTCCCCACCTCAGTCCTCAGTAATACAGAACAGCCTCTGGTTATTGTCATTGGAGAGCACCTCAATGTTTAGGGAAATTAGCCTTGTGGAACAGGTACCCAGGATGCTGGAAGCCTTTGGAAAGGCTCATAGCCAGAGAAGTCAACCTCAGGGGATATCAGGTAGGGACTGAGCTGCTCAGATTTCAGCGGAATTTGAGACTAGTTCTTATAGATAGTTTCTGTGTCTTCCTCTTGTCATAGGAGGACCAAGGCTGGGATTTGCCCCTAGGTCATAGGTGGCAGTAGATTCTCATCCATTGTGGCATATGATTGTGATAGAGTATTATTGTGCCATAGGAAATGACAATGGTAATGGTTTCAGGGGGAAAAAAACATGGCAAGACCTACGCGAACTGATGCAAAGTGAAGCGAGAAGAACCAGGAGATCATTGTGCACAGTAACAGCAATGTTGTAATGATGATCGACTGGGAAAGACTTGGCTACTCTGATCAATACAAACGATCCAAGACAATTCCAAAGGACTCATGATGAAAAATGCAGTCCACCTCCAGAGAGAGAACAGATTAACTCTGAGTGCAGGTTTAAATATAATTTTCCTACTTCTTTGATTATTTCTTTTGCTTTTTTCATGATATGGCTAATATGGAAATATGTTTTGCATGATTTCACATGTATAATTTATATCATTTTGCTTGCCTTCTCAGTGAGTGGGGGAGGGGTAGGAAGAAAGAAGAGAATTTGGAACTCAAAATTTAAAAATAAAGATAAATATTAAAAAAATTACAGATAAATATTAAAAAAAGATATGGAAGGGAGGAAGTCAATCATACTTAGGATTCTCCCTAAGGATATGCAGAGCTAGGGGAAAATACGACTGTATGGCCTTCTCTAATATTTTTTGGAGGATGAAATCAAGTTAAAATGAACACCATAGGAAGCCTTGAAAGGGAAAAGAAGTCAGAGAGGGGTAACATGCAGACTGGGGGTGCTATTTATGGAAGAGAAGAGAAGCCCCAATGTGGCCCAAGGGACAGACTCTTGGCTCTGGAAGCCAAGGATCTGAGTTTAAATCCCACTCCTGAGGTTTCTCTCCCTCCATCCACCCTTCCCCTACCCACTGAGAAGGCAAGCAAAATGACACCAATTATACACGTGAATAATGCAAAACATCTTTCCATATTAGCCACAGAATGAAAAAAAGCAAAAATAAACAAATAATAGAAATAAATGAAGTGCAACTTTAGGCAGATCGTTTAATTTTCCTGATCCTCAGTTTCCATTTCTGAAAATAGAAGAGGGAATTATTGGCCAGGTGACCTCCGTGGTCCCATTTGGATCTCTAGCTATGCTTCTACGAGCCTTAGAACACCATTTAGCCCAAGACCCTCATTTTAAACGTAAAGAAACTGAATCCCAAAGCAGTTTAGTGAACTGTGCATGGTCATGTAGGTAGTAAGTTTTAGGAGTGGGACTCCATTCCAGGCCTTCTGACCCCAATGAAGGAAAGATGAAAAAAGGAGAATTATGGGCTAATTTTATGTATAGAGTCTGTAGATATCCTCTTTAGCACAAGTTGTTGGTAATGCCCCTTTCTTCTATGTTATCCCTACCTCCAGCATGTAGCTTCCAAAACACAAGGCCTAGCCCAGTGTTTTTAAGGAGAGGTAGGAAGTGGTGATGAGTATGTGTGAAGAGGGAAAGGGGGAACTGCTTTTGCAAGAAGAGGCAATGCAGCTTTGATAGACCAGTAGAAAATTCTATCCCCCTCAACACAGATTTTTCAGAACCTGCTAAGAATGCAATCATCCCATATCATTAGCTTTTCTTCCCTTGCTGTGATAACTCATTTTGTGACTTAGTCTGAGTACCTGCATCCCCTGCTCCTGGACATTCTTCTCTTCTACTTACCCAGAGTAATTTACTCTCATTTCCACTGTTCCTGTGATTACTTTTTTGAGTTGTAGGTCTTAGAAAAAGAGTTTCCTGCTTTGGTCAAATTGGTTCCCTATGGTGACTCACAATCTTCCTTTATTCCATGTTCTATTAAACTTGACTATTTTTTTAATTGCCACTTTTTTCCCTATAGACTTACCATGGGATCTTTCTCATCTATTTTTTAATTCACAAAGGTATACATCCTCGAAATTAACTTTATTAAGCTATTTCTATTCACCTCTTGTTCTTCCTAAACTTTTCTCTTTCATGATCCCTATTATCTGATTAGGCTTCCACAGTTGCATTTTCAAACATTTCCTTGCTATTCAGATTAGGTCTTCAAGAGCCAAGATCATATATGGGATTTTAAAAAATCCTTATATGCCCCAGAATTAGGAATAAAAGCATAAATCATCTGTTATTAGGAAGAGAGACTTTATATGTTCCAGTGGAGTGATGAGTAGAAGAATATCTCTAGGTTAAGATTATCTTTGGAGAGCTGCCATATTTCCGGAATGCTTAAGGCAGGGGCAATGCTTAGAACATTAGCTTGAAATACACGGCCTTTGATACTCTGAGAGCAGAGAGACACACATCCCCTTTGAAGAAAGGTCTTTATGGGAAACTGAGAAATGACAGAAAGTTTTGTTGGTTTTTTTTAATCAAACAAGAAAGGAGAAAGAGGGTAGAGTGAAAGACAATGAATGGTGATGGGGAGAGATGAACATCATTCTAAAATTTGTAGCATCAAGTCCAAGAGCTGTCTGTTACATTCTTCTGTAGGGGCAGGCAGATGTGGTCTGGATCTTAGGGTGAGGTGTAGATACAAATCACCTAAAAAAACATAAACCCAGTAGGTAATAATCTTTCCAGACCTGCAAGGTGGTAGAAGAGATGAATGAACAAGTTTATATCCCGTAAATAGAGAAATTAGTGCCCCCCCACTATTCAAGAAACCATCATGTAGAGATTGTAATGGCCAAAGTTCTTGCAATATTCCAAACCAGATAGAGAAGCCTAGCACCCATCCCATCCCAAGCAATGGTCACTAGAATCAGTACACTTAGCATATTTGATACCCAGAGCAGATCCTATTTTAACCCCTTCCTCTATACAGCCCAATTATTTTCAATAACAATCATAAAACAATTATCCAATCTTCCATTTTATAGATGAGAAAACTGAGTCCCAAGGAAATGAAATTATTTGCTCAGAGTCACAGAGATAGCAAGGGGGCAGTCAGGATTTGAACACAGTGCACATGGGCACAAAACTATCCAGTAAAGTGTCCTCAAGAAGTGCTTGTCAGACTCTTATGGAAGTGTTTTGCATGACTGTACATGTATAACCAATATCAAATTGCTCGCCTGCTCAATGAGGCTGGGTGGGGAGGGAGGAAGGAAGAGAATGTGGAGCTCAAAGTTTTAAAAATGAATGTTAAAAATTGTTTTAACATGCAACTGGGAAATAAGACATACAGGCAACATGCATAGAAATCTATCTTGCCCTACAGGAAAACAGAAGGGAAGGAGATAAGAGAAAGGGTGGGTGATAGAAGAAAGGGCAGAATGGGGGAAGAGGTCATCAGAATGCACACTGACTTGGAGTGGGGGAGGGGAAAGAAGGGGAGAAAATTTGGAACTCAAAATTTTGTGGAAGTGAATATTGAAAATGAAAAATAAATTAATTTTTAAAAAAGAAATCACAGCATTTAACCCAGTAACAAAGCTTTCCATCTCCTATGATGGTGAAAGATTGAGGAATCTCTAAAGAGCATCATCTGCCCAATTTCCCCTCTTCTGGTGAAGCAGCAAGAAAATGAGAGAGAGTGAAGACTTACAACTCTTCATCCCTAAGGGGTGGGAAAAATGAGGTGGCTAGCTTGGGCTGCTGATGTTGGGAGGGGAAGCCCTGGCTTCTGCCATATTTACTAAATTTCCCAGCAGTTAATTAATTAAGCAAATTGTCTTTGTTTCTTTGCTCATGATATGAAGCCTGAGTGATTTGAAGGCAACTTTTAGGTCTCAGACAAGAAGAATTTCCAGTGGAAGGGGAACAAAGCCAAGGTTAACAAATAACCATAGACTTTGTCCCATAATCTACCTGTAAAACATTCTGCTTTCACATGTCCTGTTGCATGTAGGACATCTGTTGCATGTGACTTTTCTTAAATGAAGGGATATCTAATTTCAGCCAGGACCAAGAAACAGTCTTTGTGTGTTATAGAATGTGGAAAAGTCACCCTGCCCTTCTAGACAATGACTAGGACATGGAATCTAGAAGGCTTGAGATCAAATTTGTCCTCAGAAACATACTAGCCATGAGACCTTGAGTAAAACATGAAACCCTTCTGTGACTCAGTTTCCTCATGTATGAACAATGTCCTCTAAGATCCTTTCCAGCTATAAATCTATGATCCACGCTTGGAGTAAAAAATATGTGAGATATAAATTATTTAATAGTCCATATAAATGTGTATCCAAAGCTAGCTGAGAGGGTTGGGAATGCCACGACAATGACTGTTTTCCACGGTTTGAGAAATCATTGAGAGCTAATTCAATACTTTGTGAACAAGGGCTTTTAGTAGTACAAATGACCAGTTGCCTCTGACAGAAATAAGGCAGATGAATCAAAGCAATGGATTCATTAGAACAGAGATTCTTAGCATTTTTGTACATCAAGGACCCCTTTGGCAGGCTGGGGAAGCCTATGGATCCTTTCTCACAAGGATGCTTTCAGTGCATAAAATAAAATAAATGAAATTGCAAAGGAATTGAAATTGAGGGAATGCTGTTTTATTTTTCCTATCCAAGTTCATAGACCCCCTCCCCAAAATCTATCAGTCTAGTCTGTGGGTCCTCCTTTAAGAACCCCTAAATGAGAAGATTCTTGTGAAACATACAGGGGGTGAAAAAACTTTCTTGTGATGAATTGAAACTTCTGACACGGATTGTGGTGGACACCTGTGTTTTATGCATACGTATGTATATTTATACATGGACCATAATATGCCAGGCCTAGAAAAAGCTCCTATAAATTACAGAACATGAGGATTAAAGATTAAAATGTTTGCATTGGGTGTCAGAAAGCCTCACTTGACAGTTTTGTCTAGGTAGAGGGGCTGGAAGGGAAAGGAGTGGGCAGACACGCTACAAATTCCTCTCCTTTTTATTTGGCCCTAGAGCATCCCAAATAGAAACAAGAAACTGTACAAAGACTAGAAGGAAGCATTTGGCAAGGAAAGTGACGGCAGATGGCCTAGGAATTGAATTGGAGGAGGACAGAAGGCTGGATTGCATTTGGGAAATTGTGTGTTGCTTTTAACAACTCTAAGCTGCTCCCGGGTACCCAGACCTTATCTTTTGACCACAAATGTTCTCCCAGCCATGCTGTAGGGTTGCAAATCTTGGAACACCACAATTTCTGTGTAATGAAAGTTACAGGTGGCCAAATGGTCAATGAAGAGACCCGTAGTGGATGCCAGAAGGCTGCAACACATTTCTAAGAATGACCTACTCTCAAGAAATGGCATGAGGGTTATAGTTGTAGAAAGGTGAACAGAAAGGGAGATGAGCAGGTCATGGCAAGACCAAGGAATCCAGGATGGACAGCCCCAGTGCTACAGTAGTGTACATGAAACCAACCCAAAGAGCTGGCTGGGCCATCACAGAGGTGCTTAACCTGGAGGTCTGTGAACTTCTTGAATATTTTAATGACCATGTTTCAATATAATTGGTATCCTTTGTAATCCTATGCATTTTATTTTATGCATTTAAATGCATTATCCTGAGAAGGGGTCTATAGGCTTCACCAGACTGCCAAAGGGATCAATGACACTAAATGAATGACTTGAAAGAAGTTAAGAAGCCCCAATTAAAGGGAGGCCTCTAGCACGTTAGGTGGTTCATCCCTGAAAGATCAGCCAGAGGACCTGGAAAAGAATTGTGCAGAATGAGAAGATACAAAAGGATTGTAATCTATGCCAAGGGAGGGGATTCCCACATTGATGGATACCCACAGAGTCATTGAAATCTCTGGGGATCCCTATTGATATCACCTGTTCTTCACAAAGATGGATGACGAAAGAAATAATTTTAGGCTTTCCACCCCTGCCCTCCCCTCCAAAGTTTGGATGCACATGGAGAGGTGACTCTGAAACTTCACATTCATAAACTGGGTTTTCCAAAATTCCACATAGTCCTAGAAATTTCCCTCTGCTATAAGCACATCCCTTCTTTGGGTTGGGTTGCTAGGCATGGTGCATTGGTGCATTAAGCTTGGTGAATTTTCAGAACTTCAAAGAAATTCCTCTTTTCCTCAAATGCTTAAATAAACCTACTATTTTTAGTTTAGGCACTGTAACTGAATTTGCTGCCTTTCCCCCACCCTGTGCATGCATTCTCTCTCCCTCCTCCCCCTCTCTATGTCTCTGTCTCTCTACCCCTCCCTTCCCTTCTCCCTGCCTACTTCCCCCTCCCTCCTTCTCTCTTCTCTCTCAGCTTTTCCCTTACTTTCCCTTCCCTTCCTTCTCTCCCCTCCAAAAAAAGCTACCATCTTCCCATGAGAGGATTCAGACCATGCCAGAAGGATGTGAAACATGCTGTGTGGGCTCATGCAACCAAAGGCAGAAGAGGAGAAAAGACACAAAGAAAAATCAATTTCATTACTTATCAGACACCTACCTAATGCACCTTTTTCTTCAAATACAGAATAAATCAAGTATAAGTTATATGATTTAAATTCTAACAACACTTTAGAAGTACGAGGCCCTTTATGAGCATTACCTTCTTTGGCCTGAACCCCAACCCTGTGAGGCAAACATTATTATCCCATTTTACAGATGAGGAAACTGAGGATAGAGAGAAGTAAAGTGACCTACCCAGAGTCAAACAGCTAGTAAGTGAAGGAACCAGGTTGTGTTTTGTCTTGTTTTAACTCCAAGCTCATTTACCCTTGCACTACACCAGGCTCCTTCATCATACCATTTGGAAAGAAGTATAATACCAAAAACAGCGTCTCTAAATAAGCTAAGAACTAGTCTATTTATTGGTTAATTCAGAGACAATGTGGATGCTAGTACTTTCACCTTCCTTTGGCATCCTAGAAAAGTCTTTACAAAATGCCTGACTGCCTGCTGTTCCGTGCCTAACTCGAAGAGCAACATAGGCACAATCTCTGAGATTCTCAGTTTATAACAAACACTGGTGTGGATACATACATACGTCATGAGTGAAATTCAACAAAAATGTAGACTGAGCCACCTTCTCTCTGAGCAACATAACAGTTTATTTATAGGATACCAAACCTATTAATAAATAGGTCAAAAGCATGCCTCAATTTATGCCAAACACCTTGAGATGGAGGCTTAATTCATTTTTATAGAAGGGTAGGTGACATCATAGGGTTGAGGACAACATAATCAGTTATATAGCCGAGGCAAGGGGAGTGATTTGATTGGTCGGAAGTTGGGGATCAAGGAGCGTGTAACACCCCCTTCCCCCTTCCGTCCTGTGACTAAGAAGTTTCTTTAAGTCCAAGGTTAAAATATAGCGGGTCAGAAAAGACAAAAAAGAACATTTCCATGCGCACAGTGCAACATAAGAAGAGGATTCAATATAAAACCACGAATCTCCATTTTTACACTCTGTACTTTAAAAAAAAGGACTATGTAATAAACGCTCCACATCATTTTCAAAGCTAACCTGCTTTTCCGTGCTTCCTTCTAAGCTGCCTTCTGTTCTCTGCTGTGCACTTTATTTTTCTCCCTCTCTCCCCACCCTGCCCTAGAGAAGGCTACCATTAGACACAAATATGTGTATATATTATGTAAAACCTTACTCTACGTACCTCTGTTTATCAGTTCTTTCTCGTAATGTAGATAGCATCTTCCTTCACAGGTCCCATGTAGGTGATCAGAGTGTTTACGATGCTCAAAATGACTCAGTTGTTCAAAGCTGTTCTTTGAACAATACCGCTGTCACTGTGTACAATGTTCTCTTGGTTCTGCTTATTTCATTCTTCATTATTTCATGCAAATCTTTCCATGTTTTTCTAAAATCAACCTGTTTGTCATTTCTTAGAGTATCCCATCACGATGGTAAGATTTTCAAAGTGCTTTTAAAATATGATCTTATTTGGTCCTCACAGCAACCCTAGGAACCCATCCTCATACCTAGATCTCTTCTGGCCCAGTTCAAATTTACTTCTCCTTTCTCATTAACTAGACCAGTGGTGGGAATGGAGCTAATTTCCAAGCTTCGAAGGTGATAAGTAATCCCCAGAACCATCTTCTCTTGGCCTAAGGTTTCTACAAAACCACAAAACTCTTGCTTTTTCAATATATACTAACAAATTATAGGGGGCACCAAAGGGTTGCAAACTGAGAATTTTTATGAAAAGCATATTCTGTTATATGGTGAAATGCACTGAAAATCGCTGTTGCATTCCGGGTACTTCTGTAGATGCTTGTAGAGGCTTCTGTAACTGTTCTCCTTGCCTATCACACAGGTAAGTACGTTTTTGTCAACATCAGTGGTCTCCGGGAGAGATTCACTTTCCCAGAGAGGATCCTCTTTCTGCTAGTGCTTTTCCATTGGCTAGAATCCAGGGATAAATTTTTTCTCAGAAAAAATGCTTAGAGCTTTCTGGAACCTAAGTACCAGATGTGAGCTCACCAAATGGTAACTTTTTTTAATCTGGAAAGTACAATATCAGAAAAGGTAAGGACTCAAAAATGTTCTCACTAGCAATATTTCCCATCTTAACAGTAAAGTGGTATCAATGTACATGTAATTTAATTTAAATGAAATAAATCATCTCATCAGAATGCATTGGATTAAGCCAAACTACTGGCAGCACACAAGGGAATTTCAAGTTCAGAGTTTAAGCCCTCGAAATACAGTCTTAGAATCTAAGTCAATAGGTATGGTAATGTAGCACCCATTGGGGGCTACTCTCCAACACAGCCACCCCCACCTTGCACTGACTGGTTGAGTCCCCAGAGGATGGTTAATATACTCGCAGGTTCAAAGTTACCTCTGTGAGTCTGGTCTATTAAAATAATAGTTTGTGAACCCCCACCTACAACCAAAGACCACTCGCCACTCCACCCCCATAAATAAACATGGGTCTGACATGGAGTGTTTCGTTACCTCGGAGCATTCATAAAATATTTTAAAGCTTTGGATTTTTCATGAATAGCTATGAGTTTTTGCTGTCCTAATCTTGAATTTACTTACTGAAATGTCACTATTAAACTCCATTGTGGAAACCTCTTTTTTTTCTGAGAGTATGAGGTGTAAGCTTCTTGAGAGCAGAGATTCCTTCCTTTCTTTCCTCCGTACCCCCAGACTGTCCTCAGTAACTGGCACACAGTTGGTGCGAAATGAGACACTTGTTGAATAGACCTGACTGGAATTGAATCACCGCCTTAAGTCAGGAATGCTCAGACATTATATGATTGCATTCTCAAAAATGGAATTTTTATGGGCAGAATTTTAGACGCAGCTAATCCAAGAAGACCTGAATTCAAATTCAGCCTTAGACTCTTACTAGGTATATGACCCTGGGCAAATCACTTAACCTCTCAGTTTTCTTACCTGTAAAGTGGAGATAATAGTAGTACCTCCCTTACAAGGTTGTTGTGAAGATCAACTGAACCATATAAGCACTCTGTAAACTCTAAAATACTATACAAATGCAAGTTCTTGCTAACTATTTTCATTCTAGAAACATGTTTTGCCTGACCACATATATACAACCTATATCAAATTACTTGTCTTCTCAATGAAGGGAGAGGGGATGGAGAGAGAATTTGCAACTCAAAATTTTAAAAAATGAATGTTAAAAATTGTTTTACATATAATTGAATAAATAATTTTTAAAAATCTATTATCATTCGCTGTTTAAAGAAAACTCATGAAAATGTCCTTCTCATTTGCCCAGGTTAAACTTCAGTTTCCTTACCTATAAAAGGAGGGAGCTGTTGTCTCTGAGGTCTCCTCCTGCTCTTGCTTCCTGATCTCTGACTTCCAGGCTGATCCTGGCCCTCAAGTCAGTCAAGAGTTCTACTTTTCCATAAAGCACTTCCCTTTCCCTGCTCCCCTTGTTCCATGTTTATCTCCTCCACTTTTCTGGATTTTCCCTAGTGTTTGCCTGCCTCTCTTGAACTTCCTCCCCACCCCCTTCTATATTTATGTTTCTTTCTGTGTGTCTTTCTGTCTCTGTCTCTCTCTGTCTCTCTTTCTCTGTCTCTGTCTCTCTGTCTTACTGTCTCCCTTTGTCTCTCAGTGTCTCTGAGTCCTTCTCTCTCTCTCTCTCTCTGTCTCTCTCTTTCTCTCTCTCTCTCTCTCTCTCTCTCTCTGTCTCTCTGTCTCTCTCTCTCTCTCTCTCTCTCTCTCTCTGTCTCTCTCTCTCTCTCTCTCTCTCTCTCTCTCTCTCTCTCTCTCTCTCTCTCTCTCTCTCTCTCTCTCTCTCTCTCTCTCTCTCTTTCTCTCTCTCTCTCATTTGCACCCCCCCAAAACTGGTCTGATTCTTCACTGAAGTATAAAGATTACCTTGGGTTCCTGAAGGTGGTGTCCATAGAACACAAGCTCTGGAAGGGCCTTGTAAGCCAGAAAGGGTTCGAATGTGACCAGTGACAGACTGTTGTATGAATTCCATCCTAGCTAAGCTCAGTGGGCTTCACTGGAGGAAGTGGGCCACCACCTGCTTGGCCACTGGAACTCATGAAATAATCTACTGAGACATGGAAGGACTGGGATCTGGACCAGTGAAGGGAGTGCACCAGGCTAAAATCAGAGATCCTTTGATGTGTTGAAATGCGTATCTAGCAACATGCCACATGATGGAATGAATGATCAGACTGCATTTCCACTTCTAGTACTTAGCATAGAACTCCTCATTGGGTATCACATAGAGATTAATTAATCTAAGGACTTAATAAAGGCTTGCTGATCAACTTGAATGTCCATCCATAGAGGGGTAGTTTGGGTTTCACAGAGATGGGGCTACTGGCTCCAAGGCATGAGACTGGGGACAACTAGTCCCGGTGACTTATCTGCTCAAGCCACCAGATGGCAATCAGAATTCAGGCTACACCAACCCCCTAGCAGCTGCGCTGAAGCTAATAGCACCAAGCATTCCCAGCCCTCTCTGGGGCCTTCAGAATTTAGGCTTAAAACAAAAGGGGGAAGAGGGAGAAGGGAACAAGCATTTATTAAACACCGATTATGGTCCGGGCACTGTGCTGCACCCTTTACAAATAATGATCTCATTAGATCCTTACAACTACCCTGAGAGGGAGGTGCTGCTATCATCTCCATTTTAAAGTGCAAGGCAACTGAGGCAAACAGAGGTGAAGTGACTGGCCCAGGGTCACAGTAGTGAATGTCTGAGGCTGGATTTGAACTCAGGTCTTCCTGACTCCAGGCTCAGTACTCTATTCACTGCATCCCCCAGCTACCTCTAGGAAAGATCTAGACTCAAGTCCCACCTCTGAAACACACTGCCTGTGTGAGCGTGGGCGAGTCAATCACCATCTCGAGGCTCCAAACCACTCTCTGGGGCTCTAATCCACCATAATGTGAGCATCGTGAGGGAGGGGCCTGGGCTCTGCCTTTCTTTGTGTTCTTAGCTTGTGGCAGTGTGGTTCCTGGTCAGTGCTTAATAATTGGTTACTGACTGAGGCGCAGAGGTCGTGCCAGTCTGCGCTGGCAGAGAAAGTTCTCCTCATCTGAAGCTCCTCGCAACAGCAAAACCACACATCCAGTCCAGGAAGAGGAAGGATGGAAGGAAGGAAGGGAGGGAGGAAGGAAGGAAGGAAGGAAGGAAGGAAGGAAGGAAGGAAGGAAGGAAGGAAGGAAGGGAGGGAGGGAGGAAGGAATGGAGGAAGGGAAGAAGGAAGGAAGGAAGGAAAGAAGGAAGGAAGGAAGGGAGGAAGGGATGGAGGAAGAGAAGAAGGAAGGAAGGAGGGAAGGAAGGAAGGGAGGGAGGGAGGAATGGATGGAGGAAGGGATGGAGGGAGGGAAGGAGGGAGGGAAGAGGGAAGAAGGAAGAGAAAATGGTAAAAAAAAATGACATTTATCAGAGTAGATTAATTACAAAAAATATCTCATAACTCTCCCTCAGCTCATGCCCCTACTGACTTTTGCAGAAGGCTTTCTGGCCCCTGACTTCAGGCCTTCCCTCGGGAATGACTTCCATCTACTCTACAAAGATCTTGTATATTGTATATACCCAGTTATTTACGTGGAGTCTCTTCCATTGGAATGGGAGCGCCCTGAGGGCATGGACTGAATTTTTGCATTTCTCAGTATCCCGAGCACTTAACACAAGGCCTGGCACACAGTAAGCATTTAATAAATGCTTTTCAACTGACAGACTTGGATCACCAAACTCTCTACTCTTAGCAGAATCCCAGAGAACTCAGTCACTCAGCTCTGGTCTGGTTTTCCACAGCATGGCCACACCCACCCCATCCATTCTGTTCGTTCCCTCATTTTCAAGAGTAACAGACATACCCAAAGGCCACTTTCCAAAGCACTCATTAGGCAGAAGGAGAGAAGGGAAAATATCCCCCCCCCAAAAGAACCTTAAGACCATCTTGCTGAGGGTGACCCTTTATGAGAATGTCAAGCTGTGGGGACTGAATTCAGATGTCAGCCAGACCTTGCCATGGTCTGGTCCCAGAGAATTCCCTGTCAGGTGTCCATAGGGTTACAATCAATGTGTGTCCTAGCCACACTCACCCTGGAAGTCTGCATCCACTAAAAACAGGGTTCCCTGCAAAATGTTGTATCAGCCCTTTGAAAAGTCCTGTCAGGAAACAAGATTTCAGCCTGATCTCTGGCAGCTTCCTTTTCTATAGTCCTCTGTAGGCTAGTCAGCTCCACACATAAGAGGAAACAGGTACCTGCTGACTAGTGGAAAGCCACTGTAGTTAGGGCTATAAGCCATAAACCCAAGGGAGCAAAGTTGTGATGATACGTTAACATTAACTGTGAATTGCTTGTGGTTACATTCAGAGCTGCCTCCTTGGGGGCAGGGATATAGAATACAGGCTTCCTTCCTATACCTCCAGAAGAATCAAAGGGGCTCCCTGACTACCCCGGATCCCATGGCACCTGTTGTCCAGGGGACATTCCCTTTGGCCCCCACATGGGTACAAGAGAGGGAGCCCCCTCTCCTGCCATCATTGTACCAACAATAGGACTGTCCTCTGTGGTGGCAGCTCTACCCCTACGCTCATACCCAGACTCATTGAATTTGCCCAGGGTATAATTAAGGGTATTTCCAAAGCCAGTTACTTTATCAAAGATAGCATGTTTTCTGGTATTTTTTCTGACATTTTAAAAATCCACCAGTGACATACAAAGACCTGAGATATGCAACAACAGTTTCTTTATTCAGCTAAAGGGCAGAGAAAATTGAAGTCTTCCATTTCAGGCTTCAACTTATAGAGCAGAACCAAGAGGGGTCTAGATGCACGAACCCCAATTTTTCTTAGGATAAGTAATACCTAGGTTATGGTAAGGAAAGTTATCAAAAAGATTTTGACTACGTTTCATAAAGAATGGGGTGAATAAGGCTGTTCTTTGTTGTTGAATCTCTGGACATGCCAATTAATGTTGTCACAGGCCGCTTCCCTCCAGCATGCCCCCCCCACCCAGTTGTAGGCCAGCCACTTTGTACGTGGCATAGATCACAAGATAGATGGGATAAGAGTATGGATGACTCAGCTCAGACTCATTACTACCACTAAACAAATCACCCCAAGAATCGACTGATCTTCAGTCACCAGCATTGTCTTCACATACTTATGATGATAAGATCATAAATTCAGACCTACAAGGGGTATTAGAGGTCATACAGTGCAATGTTTTCATTTTATTTTTGAGGAAACTGAGGCTCAGAGGAATTGACTTTGCCATGGCAACATGTAAATTAAGTAGAAGATCCAGAGTGTGAACTGGGGTCTTCTAGTCCTCTTTCCACCATCTCCCTGCAATCTCACAGAAGCGCCATTCTGTTTGATAGAATTCTGGATAAACCGGCTCTTCCTACATGTGTTTTACGACTCTGACTCTGGTATTAGGGAATGACAGCATTTGTGAAGTGGAGATCCTAACCCTAGATTAGTGTGGGTAGGTCTGAATTTCATATGTGCAATTCTTGGTTCAAACCCACCTATTTCTGCTTCACCCTCTGAATCCCAATTCTACCATCTTTAGTCTGAGATTTGGCAACTGGGACTAATTTGTAGATTCTTGTGGAATGCGGAGAAGCTCCCATCACGGAGTGTTCTAGCCTACCAAACATACTTCACGCATAAGTTGAAGCAAGTCTGGACAGAGGTTTTCAGAGCTGATTACCAAATGTGATTTAAAATCGGGCGTATTTGTATTCTATTCTGCTCATTGGGTACAATATATCTCACAGGTATCTTACCATAGATGAGTATGGGAGCCTATTGGCCCATTTCACATAGTGAATGTCCCAGACAAAGCCACCCCAGGCTCACAGTACTCGGTGGGTTTGAAACTACTTAAAATGACAGCTTATAAACCACCACCACCCCCATCATACATTTAATTTTATTAGTAAGACAGAAAATAATTCAATTCATAGGCACTTAATGAAATAAAACGACAGGGAAAGCAACAAGAAAACATTCCCTTATTAAACCTATGGAACACTATACCACAAATATACATACTACCAATGGAAGGACTAGATACACATAAGGACCATGTGTGAAGAGACTCACATGTAGGGAACACATGGCTAAGGCTCATGCATATCTCTAACCCTTCAGAACCATCAATATCTTCTGGTGATTTCATCATACTGCTCTGCCAGGCTTGTTCCCTGCAAATCTCAGGTGGCATGTGGTCTTTGACTGGTGAGCAGACATGGCCAGGCAAGTTGGTGTGGTGTGGAGCCTCTTCTGGGTAGTATTGGCTTCAGCTGTCATCTGGGAATGCTCCACTGCGTGCTGTGGTGGCTCTTGGTCACTGCCAGGTACATGTCTACTGAATGCACTATTAAGGAGCTTCCCATTTCATCTAGCGTTCACTGTTGGCAGATCCCCATACATTGGACTCCTCCCTTTCCTCCTACCTCCTGTTTCATAAAAGTTGTCTATCCTGTGTCCCATTCCCTGAAGGCTCTCAGCGACAGTGATGGCAGCACATATTAATCATAAACCAATCTTTTCTGATGAACATCCTGCTAATGGGACCCATCCTAGAGAACTGAGTACCTTAACCCAGCTAAAGCACACTTTTTTGTTTAAGAAGATCTTGAAAGAGTGAAGGGAATGGTGACCATTTCAGTCAGTGTGCTGGGTCAGTGGCAGAGATACTTTTGGTGAGGCAGGTCTTCTGGACTCTTACTTAAACCCACCAAACGTAGTCAACTTTCTTCTTCACCCATTAGTAAACATTTCTCTCATTTTGGATCCAGTATTGGGCACATTTAGAACCAAATTGAATCTATCAATGTTCTATTCCCCTCCAAACACACACATTCTTAAAACAAACTGCCATTTCATCCATATGATTATACTATTTTATAGACCTTTGGTAAATAATACTGGTATATTTATGCCTAAATAGGAAAGGGAAAACACTGTTCAGGAGACATCTGTGGCACCATGGTATTAAATTCATGGCTGTGGTAAATATTTGAGGCAGTTGCTCTGTGTTTTTCATTTTTAATGATTTATTATAAACAATATTAAACATGAATACTGCCAATTAAATTTGCTTTGCAACTATTTACATTTAAATAAATGAATTGCAAAGCATAAAATGTCACAACAGCTTTTTAATTGCTTCAGCTTAGTCTCCATGAGGATTCTTTGGCCATTCATCTTTGTTTACTTTTCCTCTTAAATGGTGGGAGCCTAAAGGGAGCCTGGAATAGTAGATAGAAGGCTAGATGTGGATTGGGGAAGACCCACGTACATTTACTGCTTCTAACACATTAACTGTGACATGTTGTTGTTCAGTTGTTTCAGTCATGTCCAACTCTTCAATGACCCCATTTTGGGTTTTCTTGGCACCGGAGTGGTTTGCCATTTCCTTCTCCAGCTCATTCCATAGATAAGGAACTGAGGCAAACAGGGTTAAGTGACTTACCCAGGGTCACACAGCTAGTGTCTGAGCCCAGATTTGGACTCTGGAAGATGAGTCATCCTGATTCCAAGCCCAGTACTCTATGTACTATGGTGTCACCTAGCTGCCAATAAAATATCATCCTTATAGTACTTTTCAGTCATGTCTGACTTTTCATGACCCTTTAAACCATACTGTCCATGGGGTTTTCTTGTGATGGTTTTCCATTTTCTTCTCCAGTTGATTAAGGCAATGTTCCAACAATTCGGCTAGCAGCTTCTGTGAGGGTGAAAGACCAACACAAGCCCAACAACAAGAATGCTGCCAGCACAGGCTCTTTTGATCTCCTTTACTAAGAAAAGTAACATTAAGGGGTTAACAATCTTATTTCAATCCAACACACAAATATCATTCACTTAGTTCAGGGGGGAAAGCCAGCACCCTGAACTTCAGAGCAAATACAAACAAATTACAAACATACCTTATAAACAGACCAAATACAATTCATCGTTACCAAGAAACCATCAACATCTGGATTGAAGAGCTGGGAGGCTCTTACAGCAGCTGCCCAGAGTCCCACACCAACGCTCTTCCAGGAGTGAGAGCCTCAAGCAAATAGCTCTGTTCTCTCTTTTTATACAGTCTTTGGACATCATCAAACCATCATCTGAGCAACCAGAACTTAGGAGCATACTATTGGCTCTGATCTTAGCAACTCCCCTTAGGGCCCCTAGAGCTTCACACCCACATCCGCTTAGCACCTAGTAGATAGGGGTGTGGGCCTGGGGTTTTTCACCTAGTAAGGCTCAATCAAAGACAATTAATTTAGCATTCCAAAACAGTAAAAAAAAAGTCCCAATTTAATTAATATTACAGGCAAACCGAGGTTAAGTGACTTGCCTAGGGCCACACAGCTAGTAAGTGTCAGATGCTGGATTTGAATTCAGGTCTTCCTGACTCTAAGCATAGGGCTCTATCCACTGAGGCACCTAGCTGACCCTAACCATGACATGGTAGGCAAGTAATTTAAACTCTAAGTGTCTTAGGCAACTCTCTGCAATGATAAGGGACAAAGTTGTTTTCTGTCTTTAGTGGTGGAACAGGATGATTAAGGAAATAATCTGGGGGAAACAGAAGGGGATAGGATCAGGTGCACGTGTAGAAGAGTTGGCCTTGGCAAGAAGATTTGTACTTACTTGTTAGAGACTTGGGGGAAACAGAGTAGGAAATGAGGTCAAGGGATTTGGAGGTGAAGAGAATGAGAAAATGGAGATTTCTCATAGAAAGACCTCAATCTTTTCAGTAATGTAAAAGGCAAGATCCTCAGGTGCAAGAGAGGGAGGATGTGGGGGGCTTGAGAAAGAAGAAAAGGTTTGAAATTTCTCCTCTGGGATTGTGATGGGGAATCAATTAGGGAAGAATAAAAGAACTCCCTTGTTGCAGCGAGGGCCAAGGTAATATTGGATTACATACATTGGCAATGTATCAAGTGAAAAGAGTATGAGATTTCTTCTAGTTTCATTCAGCAGCTCATGAAAAGAAGAGGAGGAGGCAAATGGTAAGAGTTAGGTTTGGGAAGGGAAGAGGGGTAATAGGACATTCAAAATCTTAGATGATAGGGATTCAAAAGCAGAGGGCAGTATAAAGTTGGCCAAGAAAGGGCTGAAGAACGGTCAATATAGTGTTTGCTGGTCAAAAACTCCAGGAGAAAGGCTAGGAGGAGAACAGAGGTCTGCGTACAACACTCGTCAATCTGACCAAGGCCTAGGATACTGTCAATCATGAGGGCTTGTGAAAGATCATGGCAAAATTTGGTTGCCCAGAGTTCATTGGTATTGTATACCACTTTCATGACCACATGTTTGCACAGGTTCTGGAAAATGGACAATGCTCTCACACTTTCCCAGTCACCAATGGAGTGAAGCAATGCTGTGTGCTTGCTCTCATGCTTTTTAAGCATGATATTTTCTGCAGTGTTGTCAGATACTTTGAATGAGAACAAAAACAACATCAAAGTTAGCTACCACACTGACAGTAAAATATTTAGCTTGAAAAGGCTACAAGCCAAGACTAAAGCAGAGGGAGAACTGGTGTGCAACTTTTTGTTCATAGATGATTGTGCACTCAGTGCAGCCTCTGAAGCTGAGATGCAACAGAGTATGAATCAATTGTCTGCCACTTGTGTTAATTTTTATCTAACAACTAACACCAAGAAAACAGAGGTTCTCCACATCATACATACGTGAAATCATTAGTTACATAAATTAGGGGGGCAAGGAATAGTTAATCTGTCAAGTTTATGGAGAATGGAGGTATTTATGACCAAACAAGAGATAGAGAACATTGTGAATTCCAAAATGGATAATTTTGATTACATTAAATTGAAAGGGTTTTGCACAAACAAAGCCAATGCAACCAAGATTAGGAGGGAAGCAGAAAACTGGGAAAGAATTTTTACAAGTAGTATCTCCAATAAAGGCCTCATTTCTGAAATATCTAGAGAACTGAGTTAAATTTACAAGAATACAAATCATTCCCCAATTGATAAATGGTCAAAGGATATGAACAAGCAGTTTTCAGAGGAAGAAATTAAAGCTATCTTTAGTCATATGAGAAAATGCCCTAAATCACTACTGATTAGAGAAATGCAAATCAAAACAACTCTGAGGTACCACATCACATCTATCCGATTGGCTGACATGACAAAACAGGAAAATGGTAAATGTTGGAGAAGATGTGGGAAAGTTGGGACACTATTTCATTGTTGGTGGAGCTGTGAGCTGATCCAACTATTCTGAAGAGCAATTTGGAACTATGCCCAAAGGGCTATAAAAATGTGAATACTCTTTGACAGCAATACCACTTCTGGAGTTGTACCCCAAAGAGTTAATAAAAATGGAAAAAGGACCCATGTGTACAAAAATATTCATAGCAACTCTTTTTGTGGTGGCCAAGAACTGGAAATTGAGAGGATGCCCATCACCCGGGGAATGACTGAACAAGTTGTGGTATATGAATGTAACGGAACACTATTGCACTATAAGAAATGATGAACAGGTGGATTTCAGAAAAAACCTGGACTTGTATGAACTGATGCTGAGTGAAGTGAGCAGAACCAGGAGAACATTGTGCACAGTAACAGCCACAGTGTGTGAGGACTGATTTTGATAGACTTAGCCCTCCTTAGCAATGCAAGGACCTAAAACAATTCCAAAGGACTAATGATGGAAAATGCCATCCACGTCCAGAGAAAGAACTATGGAGACACAATGCAGCATGAAGCAGACTATTTTCTTTTTTGTTTTGTTTTTTTTTTCTTATGGTTTCTCCCATTTGTTATAATTCTTCTATGCAATATGACTAATGTGAAAATGTGTTTAATAGGAATGTATGTGTAGAGTCCATAGCATATTGTATGCTGTCTTGGAAAGGGAGAAGAGAGGAAGGAGGAGAAAATTTAAAATTGATGGAAGTGAATGTTGAAAACTAAAAATAAATAATTTTTAAAATAAAATGAGAAATCATTGGTTACAGCAAATGTAGAAATTTTTAATGCTGTGGGTAAGTTCAATTACCTTGGTAGTGTACTTTCCAGGGATGTACACACAGACAATGAAGTTGACACATACATTGCCAGAGCTAGCTCAGTGTTTGGGGGGCTCTGAAGGAAAGGATGAGAGAGAAGTATGGGAGAGAAGCAGTATTAGACTGACTACCAAACTGAAGACCCACAGAGCCATCATGCTGACTTCACTGTTATATGCCTGTGAAACCTGGACAATCTACCAGTGCCATGCCAGGAAACTGAATCACTTCCATTTGAATTGCCTTAGGAAGATTCTGAAGATCACCTGGAAAGATAAGGTACCAGACACTGAGGTCCTTTCTTGAGCTGAACTGCCAAGCATTCAAACTCCACTGCAGAGAGCACAAGTCCAATGGGCTGGCCATGTTGTTCAAATGCCAAACACACATTTACCTAAAAGACTATTTTACAGAGAACTCATGCAAGGCAAGAGCTTACAGGGAGGTCAGAAGAAGCGATACAAGGATACTCTCAAGGTCTCTCTGAAGAACTTTGGAATTGATTGTGACATATGGGACATATTGGCATAGGATCACCTAGCATGGCATGCCTGCCTCTAAGAAGGCTTGATATCCTATGAACAAAGCAGAATTGTAGTAGCTTAAAAGAAACGTGAGATGTGCAGATTTAGGGTCATCTCCAGTCCAGATGTTCACGTGGACTATTTGTGCCCAGTCCATGGTAGAGCCCCCTAAGCTCATGTTGGGCTGATCAGCCACAGCTGGACACACTGTATCTTGACCCCAACACAGTGATATCATTGGGTCCTCTTCTGGTAGGAAGGACAACAAGCGACCAGAAGCCAGACTGCAGCAGGTGAGGAAGTGAGAAGTCGATGAGGAAATGGAGGCAATAAATACAAGCAAGTAGTTTCCCTGTTTTTCTAGGAGTTTGACTTCAAAAGAAAAGAGACATCCAGAGAGATGGCTTAAGCCAAGGGCAGGGCCAATTGAAATCTTTATTTATTTTAAGACTGAGGGCAATCTGGGAGGGTTTGCCAGAACCAGGATATAAATTGCCTGATTGTACTGATTAAATCAGACAATGACTAGGATGCCTCTGGATATTCAATCACATCAACTTCCATAGTACACCAGTACAGTGACTCAGGCAGGATGAGCCTGCTTCCAAGGAGACTTTAAACTGGTAGACCCTCGACCAGAGCTCAGAGGCCAGCTGGCCCCATACTAACTTCAAGCCATTGTAATAGTTCTCTTAAAGACTTGAAATCCCTTGGAAAGTTCTAATAGTTTTTCCCTGATTCTATGAAGTTTGTAAGAGGTGTAAGGAAGAAGGAAAAGACTAAGGGAAGAAAGGAGAGAGATAAACTTAAGTCCCTTCCAAGCCTATGATTCTTCAGCTCCCTGATTCTTTTTAAATTATAAAACTGTGTCTTCATTCATCAAAATAGCAAGGATAGATGTGCTTTTGTTTTATTCCATTCAATTTTTTTAACAGATTCTAGCTGCTTTGACATAATGTCTTTGTTTTTTTTTAAAATGCCATTTTTGAGAAAATAGTCAACGAACACCAAAACCAACCTCTCGCAAAGTGCATCCTGTGAAAATAGTTGGGCACCACTGTGTAATTATACTGATGGCATGTGTCACTTTCACTTTTGAAGTTTACTGATTGTTAACAGAAAGGAAGGATGTGTGCTCTAACATAGATAGTTTGGCATTAACATTTTCCATTGTTTTTGACCTGAGTTTTGTTCCCTTTTGCTCTTATCTTTATTTACATCCCTGTAACTACCCATGTGTTCATTTGGCTCAGCTTTCTTCACTCCACCTCACTTCATAAAGCCTCTCTGAAGTCTTCATATTTTTCTTATGGTACAGTAGCGTTTTATTATATCTATATACCACCATTGCCTATTTATCCAACATTAAGCGTATTCTTAGTTTTCTGTCACCACAAATAATGATAGCTATCTTTCATATAGCTCTTTAAATGTTGCAGAGCCTTTTACAAATACTATCTGGTTTGATTCTCACAACAGCCCTAGGAAGAAAGGGCATTAATAATGTTGATGATAATAATAGTTAACATTTATATTATGCTTACTATGTGCCTAGCACTGTGCTAAGCACTATTACCCAGTTTCCAGCACACATTGGACACCCATTTTCAGAGGAATGCTGACCGCAGCCCGACTTCTGCCTGAGATAACCAGAACCTCACTCCACTCCAAACCTTCGGCCCCACCACCATCACCTCAACACTCACTGTTAAGGGACCATCTGCCTCACTGTTGCTTCCCAAGTAGGTGCTATCATCACCATTATACAGATAAGGAAACTGCGGCAAACAGATATCAAGTGACTTATCCAGGGTCACACAGTTTGTAAGGCCATATTTCTACTCAGGACTTTCTGACCCCAAGTTCTGGAGCTCTATCTACTGGGCCACTGAGCAGCCAACATCACAAATGATGACATTATAGATATTTTGTACATGTGGGTCCTTTCTTACTATCATTAATATCCCTGAGGTATAAATTCAATAGTGGATCTCTGAATCAAAGAATATGAACAACTCCATAACTTTTACTTCACAACTCCAAAGTGCTTTCCAGAATACACCAGTGGTAGAAGAGTGCCTGTCTTCCCACAATCCCTTCAACGTTGAATTTTCCTGTATTTTACATTTTGCCATGAGGGGTATAAGATGTTTTAATCAGCATTTCTTTCCTTATCAGTGATTGAGAACATTTTTTTTCGGATTAACAATTTGCATGGGTTCTTTTGAAAAATGCTTCTCATTCTTTTGACTGCTTCTCCATTGGGAACTGGCTCTTTTGCTCACAGATCTGCCAATCTCCTACAGCTCCTGTGTGACAGACTTTTATTAGAGATGTTTACTGCAAGGATTTCTTTCATGAGTCATTTCTTCTTCTCCTAGTAGCATTGCTTCTCTTTCTGCTGAAGTTTAAAAACGTTATATCATCAAGATAGTATTTCTTGTACCTTGTAATTCTATTTCACTCTTGATTAAAATAATTTTACTTTTCCAAAATTATGAGAGACAAAGCTTTCATTCTCTTGTAATTTTTTGGTGAGTTTTTCTGTTATTACTTCTTAGCCATATGGAATTTATTGCAATATATGGTATAAGATGCTAATCTAAACTTATTTTCTACCAAAATGATTTCAAAACTTTTTAATGGTTCTTGTTGAACTTTCTCTTATGATTACCTCTATAATTCCTTTCTCAATAGTCCCCTTCTCCTTTTCCTTCCCCTTCCCCTACTCCCTAGCCAACAGGTATCCAACAAATAAACAAGAAAGATGACAGGGAACCCCTCCTCTCCTCTGCCCCAATGCCTATTACCCAGTTTCCAGCATGCATTGGACACCCATTCTCAGAGGAATGCTGACCACAGCCCTACTTTGGCCTGAGGTAACCAGAACCTCACTCCACTCCAAACCTCAGGCCCCACTACCATCTCCCCAACACTCACTGTTAAGGGGCCATCTGCCCCACCATTGCTTCCCAAGATTCACTGGGCCTTCCCATCTCTCCTACTACTTTGTTCTCTACACTTGCCTTTTCCATCTGACATGAAGTTGAAGCCTCCTTTATGTATTTTCTCCCCTAATTAGAAAGTGAACGACAGGATAAGAGGTCTGTCTCAATTTTGTATTTGCGTCTTCCATGCTCAGCGTAATACCTGGTACTCATTAAGCACTTAACTAAATGCTTTTCCATTCCATTTCAGTCTTGTACTTATCAAAAATAAGATTGCTGTCTGTGTTTGTTCTTAGTCTTGCTTATCCCATCTATTATCCTACTACTCTATTTCCTGTGTAAAAAACCTAGCACTAGTTAGTTTTGATAATGAATGCTTTGTAATATAATTTAATGTCTAGTAAAGAAACAATCCCTTCATTCCTACATTTTCCCTGCTATTTACTTTGATATTCTTGACCTTTGGTTCTTCCATATGAATTTTTTTGTCATTTAATTTAATTCTATAAAATAGTCCCCTTGCTAATTTGATAGGAATACTGCTAAACCTTTGTATTAATTTGGGGAGCAACGTGGTTTGTATTATGTCATCATGGCCCAGTGAAGAAAACAGAATATCTCAATAATTATGTGAGTCTTCCTTTATTTCAGCGAAAATTGGTTGGAAGTTATATTTATATAATTCTTATGAGTCATGTGTGCCTTGGTAGATGAATTCCCAGATGCTTAATGCATTTATTTTGTAATTTTAAATGGATTTCCCTCTGTCTTTTCTTCCTGTGTTTTGTTAGTAATATAGAGAAATGCTAATTATTTTGAGGCTGTAGTCTAGATCCTAGAACTTTAATGATGCTATGCATTGTTTTGGTTAATGTTTATGTTCACTTGCCAGAGTTTCCAAGTAAAACCATCACGTAGTCCACAAATTGCTTCCTATTTGCTTATGCCCATTTCTCTTGTCTCATTGCTATGGCTAACATTTCTAGTACCTTGTCAAATTAGGGTGGGAACAATAGACATCCTTGCTTCATTCCCATTCTTATTGAGACGTCTTGGAGTGTTTTTCCTTTTTTAAAAAATGATTTTTAATACTCATTTTTTTACATTTTGTGATCCAAATTCTCTCCCTCCCACCCCACCCCACCCATTGTGAAGGCAAGGAATATGTTATCAATTATACATGTAAAATTATATTTTAAAAAAGCAAGAAAAATAAATAAAATGAAAACTGGTATACTCCAATCTGCATCCAGACTCCGCCAGTTCTTTGTCTGGAGGTGGAGAGCATTTTTCACTATAAGTCCTTCAGAATTGTCTTGAACCACCGTATTGAGCAGAATAGCTAAGTCATTCACAGTTGATCATTGCATAATATTGCTGTTACTGTATACAATGTTCTCTTACTTCTGCTCACTTCACTTTGCATCAATTCATATAGGGCTTCCTAGGCTTTTTCTGAAACACTCCTGTTTGTCATTTCTTATAGCACGATAGAATTCCATCACAATTATATAGCTCAACTTGGTTAGCCATTCCCCAGTTGATGGGTATCCCCCCCATTTCTAATTCTTTACCACCATGAAAAGAGTTACTATAAATAGTTTTGCACCTATAGGTCCTTTTCCTTTATCTTTGATCTCTTTGGAATAAAGACTTAACTGTTGTATTGATGGGTCAAAAGGTATACGCAATTTTATAGCCCTTTGGGCATAGTTCCAAATTGCTCTACAGAATGATCAAATTATTTCATAACAATTCCACCATGATTGTGCATTATTGTCTCAATTCTTCCACATCTCCAAACATTTCCTTTTTTCTCCTTTTCTGTCACATTAGCTAATCTAATAGGTGTGGGGTGGTACCTCAGAGTTGTTTTGATTGCATTTCTCTAACCAATAGTGATTTAGAACATTTTTTTCATATGACTATAGATAGTTTTTATTTCTTTCTCTGAAAACTGTTCATATTCTTTGTCCACTTAGCAATTGAAGAATGACTTGTATTCTTATAAATTTGACTCAGCTCTCTATTTGAGAGATGAGGCCTTTATTAGAGACACTTGTTGTAAAAATTTTTCCCAGTTTCCTGCTTTCCTTCAAATTTTGGCTGCATTGCTTTCATTTATGCAAAAACTTTTTAATTTAATGTAACAAAAATTATCCATTTTATATCCTGTGATCCTCTCTATCTCTTGTTTGGCCATAAAATCTTCCTTTATCTGTAGATCTGACAGGTATAATGTTCTATTCTCCCCTAATGTACTTGTGACATTACTCTTTATGTCTAAATTCTGTACCCATTTTGACCTTATCTTGGTATATGGTGTGAATGTTGGTCCATACCCAGTTTCTGTCAAAGTGCTTTCCAGGAATTTTCATCAAATAATTCTTATCCCCAAAGTTGGGATCTTTGGGCTTATCAAATACTAGATTACTATAGTCACTTACTGCCATGTGATCTGTACCTAATCTATTACACTGATCAAGCGCTCTATTTCTTAGCCAGTACCAGATTGTTTGGATGACTACTCTTTCGTAATACAGTTTGAAATTTGCTACTGATAGACTACCTTCCTTCACATTTTTTATTGCTTCCCTTGATGTTCTTAACCTTTTGTTCTTCCAGATGAATTTTGTTATTTTTTTCTAGTTTTAAAACATAAGTTTTTGATAATTTGATTGGCATGGCATTAAATAAGTTAATATTCAGGTAGAACTATTTAGGTAGAATTTAGGCAGAATTATCATTTTATCATGTTGGCATGGCCTACCCATGAGCAATGAGTATTTCTCCACTTTTTTAGATCTGTCTTTATTTATATGAAAAGTGTTTTTTAATTGTGTTTATATAATTCTTGAGTTTATTTTGGCAAGTAAACTCCCAAGTATTTAATATTGTCTACAGTTATTTAAATGGAATTTCTCTTTCTTACTCTTCCTGCTGCACTTTGTTGGTAATAAATAGAAATGTTTATAATTTATGTGGCTTGATTTTAAATCCTGCAACTGTGCTATAGTTCTTCATCGTATCCACTAGTTTTTCAGTTGGTTTTCTAGGATTCTCTGGGTACATGATCATACTGTCTGTAGAGAGTGAGTGTTTTGTTTCCTCATTCTGATTCCTTCAATTTCTTGTCTTGTTGCTATAACTAGTATTTCTAGTACAATATTGAATAATAGTGGTGATAATGGGCTTTCTTGCTTTACCCTTGATCTTATTGCAAAGTCTCTTACTAAGCTTATCCCCAAATTACAGATAATGCTTGTTGATGATTTCAGATAGATGCTAATTATCATTTTAAGGAAAACCACATTTGTACATATACTTTCTAATGTTTTTAATAGGAATGAGTGTTGCATTTTGTCAAAAGCTCTTTCTACACTTACTGAGAGCATCATGTGATTTTTGTTGGTTTTACTATTGATATGGCCAATTATCCTGATAGTTTTTCTAATATCAAATGAGCCCATTGCTGTAATCTCCTTGTTAGTAATTTGTTTAAAATTTTGCATCAATATTCATTAAAGAAATTGGTCTACAATTCTCTTTCCCTGTTTTTGCTGTTCCTGGTTCCCCTATAAACACCATATTTGTATCATAAAAGAAATTTGGTAGAACTTCTTCTTTGCTTATTGTTCTAAATAGTTTGTATGGTATCTGAATGAATTGTTCTCACATATTTGGTAGAAATAGCTTGTGAATCCATCTGGTCCTGGGGATCTTATCTTAAGGAGTTCATCACTGGCTGGTTCAAGTTCTTTTCCTAAAATAGGGTCATTTAAGTAGTGTGTTTCCTCTTCTGTTAATCTGGGCCATTTACATTTTTGTAAATATTTGTCCCTTTCATTTAGATTGATATGTTTATTGGCTTATAATTAGGGGGTGGCTGGTGCTGCAGGATGTAGGGGTCTGGCAGCTTATCTGGTGCTGACCTGGAGTCCTAGTGCTGGTGGCTGGTAGGGTATTTCTGTGTTTCCCTGGGGCTATACTGAAGCCCATGGTGGTCTGACTGCTGGAGGCTGCCTATTTGCCCAGGGCTATGCTGAAGCATATGGAGGTTCTCAAAACTGGAGTCTGCCCAGTCCCTCATCTACGCTGAAACATGTAGGGTGTCCTGGTGTTGGCATTTGCCTGCTCCACTGCAGATCAGGATCTACCACTGATTTGCTAATGTGGAGCTTGCTGCTAGTTTGCTGGGACACTTCCTGTTCTGGACTGCGCTCCCCTTTTATTTGAAGTGAGACAGATCTTTCCTGTCGATCTTCCAAGTTTCTTAAGCTCAAAGATTGTTTCACCTCATCTTTTTGCTGGTTCTGCTGTTCCAGGATTTGTTAGTGCTATTTTATGGTTGTTCGGAGGTGAATATCGGAGAAGCATGGCAATCTACTGCTTACTCTGCTGTCTTGGCTCCTGGAAGTCTCTCCTCTACCACTCTTATCTCTTTCTTTAGGTCTTCCAGGAATTCTTGTTGGGCCTGGGTCCAAATAGCATTTTTCTTTGAGACTTTGTAGCTGTTTTCACATTGCTGTCTTGTTCTGAGTTTATGTCTTGGTCTTCCCTGTTACCACAGTAGTTTTTTATGGGCAATTTTGTTGTTGTTGTTTGCTCATTTTCCCAGTCTATTTGACTTTATATTAAAGTTGGGCTTTGCTCACCTGGGTAGGGGAGGCACTGTCCAAAGCTTCAGACTTTTTGTGCTATGGTTTTCAGAGCTAATTCTGGGGGTCTGCATATGGTGCTTCTAAAGTGATGTGATTCTGGGAGAGGTATGGTCATTGCTCTCCTGTTCTGTACTCTGATCTTTACCCAGGAAGGGCCCCTGATTCTCTGCAGACACAAGAACTAGCAATCCTCTTTGTTTTGGAACTGTGACCAAGTCCTCTGCCTCCCTGTGACCTTCCCCATCCTGGAACTGTGATCCAGACCTGTGCATAATCACAAGAGTTGTCAAAATTATGCCCAGTGCCAGTAAAGAATGTCCTTTAATCTCTTTCTGATCAGTTGTCTACTCCCCTCTCCATCTCTTGACTAAGAGCTTCTGAATCTGCTCATGTTATTGGGGCTACTGTTGCCACCACCATGTTTGTGAACTCCACACAGGCCTCCACCCCAGTGTCACAGACTTCTTCTGCCAACCTCTTGTTTTCTTAGGCTTGAAAAATATCTTACCCAGATCTTTTGTTGGCTCTGCCACTCCAAAGTTTTATTTGAGGTGTTATTTTGAAGTTGTTTGGAGGGGAACATTGGCAGAGCTCAGCTGAATTGCTGCCTGTACTCCACTGTCTTAGCTCTACCTCCTGAAGTGTTTTTCTGTTACAAATAATGCCAGCTTTGAATTTTGGATCAATGCTTTTTCAGTAATCTGATTAATGAACAATCCTCTCTTAAGCTTTTCAGTGTTTTTGACATAAATGAATGCTGTATTTTTTCAAAGACTTTGTTTCCTTTAGTTATTAGTATGACATGATAGCTGATTGTTACAACTATGCTTTACTATGCTGAAAGTGTTCCTAATATTAAATAGTGCAGCGCCAAACACTGGTGCCTCAACTTCTCCCCTATAGATTTCCCTCCAAGTTGACATCAAAGCATTAATGATTAAACTTTGAGTCTGGTCATTCACACAGTTCAGATTTCATCTAATTGTACCACCAGCTAGTCCACTTCTTTTTGTCTTGTCCACAAAGATAGAATGAGGCAACTAGGTGGTGCCATGGATAGAGTACTGAGCCTGGAATCAGGTGGACCTGAGTTCAAATCCAGCCTCAGACACTTTCTAGTTGGGTGATCCTAGACAAGTCACTCAATCTTTGTTCCCTCAGGATATATATGGGGATAATAATAGCACCTACCTCCCAGGATCGCTGTGAGGATCAAATAAGGTAATTATTGAAAAGTGTTTAGCACTGTGCCTGGCACATAGTAAGTGCTATGTAAACGTTAGCTTGTTATCATCATCATTATCAGCAACAAGAAACTTCATCAAGCATCTAAGTATACTATGTCTACGATACAGTGAGATAATATTTGTAATGAAACCTGGCACATAGTATGTGCTCTATAAATGCCCTTCCCCTTCTCCCACCCAGTGCGTTCCTCTCATCTCCTAGTCAGTTTATTAGTTATCATCCCTTTCCTTGTACCTCTAACACTTAGCAGAGTCTCCAGTACACAGTAGGCACTTCGTAAACGTGTGTTGGCTTGGTAACTTTCTCCTCAAGATTTCTCATGTTCTGCTACATGACAGGACTTTGGTGTCACAGCAGAGCCACTTTGTTGCATAGTTCTCCTTTGATGGCTTTCCGATCTCTTTCCTTTCCCCTGCTTTTGGTTGTTGCTCTGTTCCCCATTTTTTTTTTGTTCCTGACTGACTGTTGCAAATTGATGAAGGAGAGCTCAGTATAGCCACTCAATGAATCATCTTATGGAACATCCCTTTTCACAAATTCAGCTCAAGTTCCAAACGGGAGATAGATTAGTAAAGCACATCGAGTCCATTTTGGAAGGAATTGGAATAAGGAAATTACCTGAATTAGAGAGAAGAAAATTATCAGTATGAAGGACAATCAGAGAAACAACCACTCCCATTAACATGGTGCTGTAAAGCTTGAGAAATGCTTTCCTTTTAAGTTGATTCAAGAGCAAAAATTCGTTAGAATTCAGTGAGCATTTTTCTCCAGAAATTTTGAGGTTTTTTTTACTTTCGCCTCTCAAATCCAGGGTTTGATCTCCAATTAAGGCTAAACAGGGAGTTAAGTGCACTAATATTTTAAAATATAACAAATTCATTTAGACATTTCCCAGGGAAAGACACAGCACTTGGAACATCATTATGTTTTTGTCTTGTCAATCAAAAAGCTTTTCAGTGAAGCCATTTTAGCATGAACATTATGTCTCATCAAAAATATGTCCAGAAAAGAAAATGAACACGGATTTATTTGCTGCTCTTGGTTCTATTAAGTTTGACATTGCTCAGTGAAGAACTCACAACACAGAAGCATGACTATTGACAACCAGCAACACTCGCACGGCCTTGAAATGCACATCAATGCCCTATTTTTCTTAAAATAAGCCTGTATTTATTCAGCATTGTCAGTTGAATTTTTTAGATGACTAAAACGTAACACCCTCAACATCAAAACTTTCTTTTGCTCTTAAGCATATGGATGAAAAATTTTAAACAGTCACAATGTGCGATGACTAACTTTGATAGACTTATCTCTTCTTAGCAATGCAAGGATCCAAGACAACTCCAAAGGACTCATGATGGAAAATACTGTCCACATCCAGAAAAAGAACTATGGAGTCTGAATGCAGATGGAAGCATATTATTTGCTCTCTCTCTTTTTTTCTTTTTTCTTTTTTATTCTTTCTCATGGTTTCTCCCATTGGTTCTAATTCTTTACAATATGACTATTGTGCAAATAGGTTCGATATGAACGTATAGGCAGAGCCTATATCAAATTACACACTGTCTTGGGGTGGGGGGAGGGGAGAGATTGGGAGAAAATCTGGAAATCAAAATCCTATGGAAGTGAATGTTTAAAACTAAAAATAAATAATTTTTTAAAAAAGGAAAATTTTATAAGCCATTTTACCCACTTCCTTGGCTTAATAATCATACTAAATATAAGAACCTTTTCTTTTCTTGATGATAGTAGTAGTAGTAATTTGTACTTAAATAACATTTTACAATTTGAAAAGCACTTTATTCCCAGCTATCTTTTTTTGTTGTTGTTTTGTTTTTGGAGGGAGGAAGGCAGGGCAATTGGGGTTAAGTGACTTGCCCAAGGTCACACAGCTAGTAAGTATGTCAAGTGTCTGAGGCTGAATTTGAACTCAGGTCCTCCTGACTCCAAGGCCGGTGCTCTACTCACCACCTAGCTGCCCCTATTCCCAGCCATCTTGTAAGGCAGGGACTCCAAGAGATTGCTAAGTACATCACTTCTTGTGCTAGAACCAAATAGGAGTGAATCAGGAGTCAGGACAAGTGAGTAAAATATTTTAGCATACCTCTACTAAGGGATTTGCTTAAATACAGGGAATAGGCTGAGGGGGGACAGACAGACAGACAGAGAGACAGAGAAAAAGACAGAAAGAGAGACAGAAAGACAGAGACAGAGACAGACAGACAGACAGACAGACAGAAGCAGAGACAAAGAGACAGAGAGAGACAGAGAGACAGAGACAGAAACAGAGAGACAGAGACAGACAGAGAAAGACTCTGTATCTCTCCTCCTGTGGCATGAGTGACTCCATCTTTAAACTACTCCAAAATAAGCAGGCCCATTGATTGCCCCACTATATTTATATTCTTGCTCTTCCTCTGATTGTTAGACATAGAAAAAACAAAAAAGAAAAACCCTTGCTCTTCTTCCACTAAAACCATCAACAGATTAGTAAGTCTCTGCCCTACCTCCAAAGTCAACAGAAGACCTCCATTAACTTCCCTTTATTTTTTCTCTTTTTATAGATAGATAGAATATGTTCTATATAGAATATATTCTTTATGCTATAAATATGCTAACATATATAGAATTTGTTCCATGTATTCCAAAGCATATTTTCTACATATTTTATAGATCTATTGCCAACCTAATATCTAAATCTATATATTCTATAAAATACATTGTAGTTATTCTAAATCTAATTAGCTATATAGACATAGTTAGGAAATTGTTGAATTCACTTAACTAATACCAGAATTCTGTTAGTCAACTGATCATTGCCTTCCAAGCTTGTTATAACAGTAAAACTTCTCTCCCTGATCTTTATCCTAATTTAGTGACCTGTGGCCCTCTTGCTGCAATGCCTTATCTAGCAGAAGAATATGGCAAGTATAGTAAGTGTTACACATAATATATACCCCAGCTTCCAATGTCTCCCCACCAAAAATCATTCAGTCACGTGCAACTCTTGGTGACCCCATTTGGGGTTTTCTTGGCAAAGATATTGGAGTGGTTTGCTATTTCCTTCTCCAGCTCATTTTGCAAATGAGGAAACTGAGGCAAGCAGGGTTAAGTGACTTGCCTAGGGTCACACAGCTAGTCTCTAAGGCCAGATTTGAACTCAGGTCTTCCTAACTCCAGGCCCTGCACTCTATCCCCTTCACCACCAAAAATTATCTCTATTTATTCTGTATCTCCTTATTTTGTATGAATTTGTAAATACCTATATGCATATGTGTTTTCTTCCCTGACAGAACGTAAGCTTCTTTGATGGGGAGGAGGAAGACCATTTTATTGTTGTCTTGGTACTCCCAGCATTTAGTAAGTGCCTAATAGACATTTAGTAAATATTAATTAATGACTGATTGCTGTATTGTCTTGTCCTTTAGTGTATACAAGTGTCCCATAACCAGAGAGTTTGCCATGACGTTAGTAAGGGAAGCCACCAAAGACTAGAGTTTAACCTAATACCCTGTAAGTCTGACCCTGAAGAAATCTGGTTCAGTGACCTGTGAATATCTGCTCTGTTTATCTTCCTGACTCAGGTAAACACCAGTAATGTGAACAGATATACCCCACATAAATTTGCCCCAATGCCATTTAGTAGTGACTTGATGTGGGTATTCCCTCCATCATATAACCTGTCTATGCATAGTCATCCTGTGGGATTCTCCTAGGTCTTTTTATACTTCAAGGATACCAAAACATCTTTGAGACCTTCCTTGTTTCACCAAGATAAAGTACACTGAGACTATCTCCTTCTTTGTTCTGGATATTATGTCTTTCTTAATACAGAATACCATCAGTTTCTTGACTGCCTTGTCACAGAGATGATTCATAATAGATTTACAATCAACCTAAGCCTCTAGAATGTTTTCATAAGAACATTTGTCTAGCCACACCTTTCCTCACTAAGGACTAGTACCTGTGGTGGAAGGGTTTTCTGAGACCTTTTCAGCGCTGCTCATCCCCCTTTGGTGTCCAACTGGCTACCCAGCTCTCACCTGTGACTCCAAGAAGCTGTAGCACGCACGGTGGCCACACCCTGGTAAAACCATCTCCATAGATGGGCTAAATCAGGTTGAGAGTAACTGACAGGCCTCAAACCCATCAGTGAGTTAGGACAACATCTACCCCAAACATGTGAAGGCTTCCCCCAGGTGGAATGGGAGGATGAGAACAACTTGTTCCAATGGTCATGAAGGCAGCTGAAGATGGCACTGTGGAGTGCTTAGAACTTGGTCAGACATTGAAGACACCACAGTCATCCACTGCATCCTGGGCCATTGACAGTCATCCTGACTTTTGTCCTGCCACTGGACTTTGATGACTCTGGAAGAGAAAGTGAAACCGATGACTTTGTGCAGCTCTGCCTCACTTCAATCCAATTCATCATCACCCCATGATGTCATTGGTCCTCTTTGAAAATGAATGACAAATAACAAGTTCTGAATACAAACATAAAATCTTACATTAATTCCTCCTAAATGACATCTTTTTCAGTATTACTCATTCTTTTTGCCCATTTGGATGCTGACTCTGTTGTTCAGCATGCCAACTCTTCCTCCCAGTTCTGCGTCCTCTGCATTTCACAAGCAAGCCACAAATCTAAGCCATTGGTAAGAGCATTGAACAGCACAGAGCCAAACTCAGATCTCTGAGGCCTCCAACTTGACATGACTCATCAATAAGTATGCCTTGGGTCTGGTCTCCCAACCTATTCGGAATCCACCTGATGGTCAATCGTTTAGCACGTATCTCTCCATCTTGTCCACAAAGGCAGCATGAGAAAGTGTGGCAAGTATTTTGCTAAAGCGTAAATAGAGTCTATTCACAACATTCTCCCGATCTACCAATCTAGTCACTGTCCATAATGGTAATAAGGTTAGCCTGGCATGACCATTTCTCAAGGAAATCATATTTACTCCTTTCCCTGTGGCTTCTTTCTTTTCTAAATACTTATTGAATATCTGTTATATTTTGTGTATGTTTCATTTTCTCTTAGAGGATATGGAAATCTGCCACAACCTTTGATATATGAAATGGCCCTTTGGGAGTTGGATGGGAGTCCTTAACCCTAAGGGCTCCTATTGTTTTATAGGAACTGGAAGGATAGAGTTATGATTTATTTTATTTCACTACCCTGTATCCACCCTGTCTCCCATATCAGGTTGGGAAGGGCAAGAGATCTAGAGAGACATATTTAAAGAAGATGAGACTGGACTCTTGCCAAGTCAGAGAGGCAGGATTACATCAAGAGTTTGAAATTAACTGTATGATTCTTGTCACACTTTGCCTAGACTTTGTACCAAGCATACTTTCTGCCACTTCTTTGCTCACTTATCTAGTAAAAGGAGAGCTTTTCAGACCTATCTTATGTCCTTTGGATTAAAGATTGATTCTTTATCTGACTAGGAGAGCTAGAGCATTCTGAGTGGCTTGTGGGAAAGGATCAGAAGGAAGGGAGAGGGGAAAGGCAGGACAATGGTCACAGAGTGGTTGGTTTCTAAGTACATTGGATATTTCAAATGCTCTGAAATTAAAGCAGGGACGTTGGGAAGTGGACCTCAGATTCAGGTGTTTTGTTTAGTTTTTTGCCTTGTTGCCCTGGCCATTTACTTACCTAGCTCTCTTAAAGTCAGGCTAAGAGCTATCATTTCTTCTTGTCAGGATTCTTGCTTCTGGCACTTTCTTTCTCCTTTGTCTCATTTGAAGCTTCTGGTCTTCTGTGAGCTGAAAAACCATAAAATCAGGCTTATTAGAATGTTGTATAAATTAAGAATAAATCAGCACTTAGTGAGGAGCCTAAGGACATTCCTGTGGACAGGGATTCAGTGACATTTGTTTCAACTGCTCACAGGCCTTTTATGATTCCTTCCTGATTCTTGGCTGCTTTCCAAGTAAGTTTTCCAAGACAGTGAACTCTTAACAAGTAAGAGTTATCGTATATACATAACAGGTCTGGAATACTTCAAAAGATTTCATTGTGAGATCTCTGATTACTCAAGCTAAAGAGATTAATAGAGAACTCTTCTCTTCTGATAACTAGCACAGAATCCTTTATTCTTACCATTGTCAGAATTAGAAAACACTTATTGAATATCCGCAGAATAAGACATTACGATATTCAAAGGAGTATCAAATGTAGAACAATAAGGGAATTTAGAGACATGGAACCAATTCCATTATTTTATAGATGAGAAAACTGAGACCCAGATATGAGAAGGGACTCACCCATCTAGAAGAAGGAGACTTTAGTGATCATGAAGTAAGGGATTTGGAATTGGAGAACCTTTAGGCAAAATACTGGACCTCAGTCTCCCCATCTGCAGAATGGAGAATTGGCAACATTTGTAACCCCTTCAAGATCTAAAGCTTTGATCCTATCATCTATACATAACAGTAGTATTGCCTGGTAAGGGGATTTAGTCAACTGTAAGTCAGACTCAGAGGAGAAGTGGCTGTCAATCACCCAGCACCCCATCTCTCACAGCTTAAGTTGCAGACTCTTTTCTACAGTATATGTGAATGTCTTGTCACTTGTAAAGCTCTGCTCCTCAACCTCTTGGCCATGCCCCCCCCCACTTTTTTTTTCCAGATCCCATGTATTTTCTTTGTTGTTGCTGCTGTTGAGTCATTTCAGTTGTGTCTAACTCTTCATGACCCCATTTAGGATTTTCTTGGCAAAAATACTGGAGTGGTTTGACACTTCCTTTTCCAGCCCATTTTACAGATGAGAAACTGAGGCAAACAGGATTAAATGACTTTTCCAGGGTCACACAACTAATAAGTATCTGAAGGCAGATTTGAACTAATGAAGATGAGTCTTCCTGATTCTAAGCCTAATGCTCTATCCACAGCGCCATCTAGAAGACTAACTGAATTCTTAGCCACTCTCATATTAAATAGCAACTATTTAATGAGATTGATAACATCAGATTGTATTTAAACATAGTGGACACATGTATCACAAAGTACATTTGTTCTATTCATTCTGTGTTCCAACTCTCCAAGCAAAAACAAAAACAAAACCCCTCTCAGGTTGGAGTCTGGTTCCTCCCACTTCAACCTTCCATGGAGACAGCACAAAAACTGAGGAGAATCATCATATATGTCAATATCCTGCAATAATCCTCCCATGTCCTATTAAGTGAGAGGGGAACATCAATGGCTAACATAAAAATGGTTGTGTACACGAGCACCATAGGGCATGGTGGATGCTTTCAGCATTTTTTTATGGTCACATATATGGATGAATAAAATAGTAGGATGCCAACTCCAGAGCCCCAGGAATTCTACTCCAAGGTCTAGAATTTTTCTCTTTATTGGTCTGACTTGTTTATCCATCTGTCCATGAACTCCACCCCACCTTGCTATGATCACTAGAAAGGGCCCCTGCTTAAAGTTCCTGGAAACAAAATTCTCAGAACTCAGCAGCAAGATGACCTATAGGATTGTCCTGTGCCCACCATGGCCACCATGGCCCCTCAGTCTCTATCCTTCCTCCTTCAAAACTCCTTGAGCCTTCCCCATGAACCCTAGAGACCAAAAAAGTCAGAAGACATCACAGTAGTGTATAGGAATCCTGGTGAGGGTCCAGGATACCTCCCTTTCCACACCATATTCATTTACTGTGGTTCCTTCTTCCTCTCAAGGTGCTGATAACCAGAGTATATTGTAGATAACTGCTACTAATTCCAGAGAGCCAATTGTTAGATTTCCATTGTAAGCATTTGCACCTCAGAAAGCAGCAAACACTTTATATTAGAGCTTGATTTATTGTTTTTTTCATTGTCTAGACTTTAAAAAGTAATGGAGAATAATGGAGATTAAGCTGGAATGTTTGTCAAACATGTATTTTTTCTGGTGGCCCAATTATTAAACATTTACCAACACACCATCACCTATAACCAAATAGTCAGACAATGAGCGGTCTACTCGCTTTATAATAATCCAGTTTATAAGACTGAAATGGCATGATGATTCATTTTACAAAAATATCCCCCCTCATAGGCTCTCCTGGATCTTTTCATAACATGAATCATCATCAATCTAGATTGATAAATCTATATCACTAACTATTTGACAGAGAGACTGGGGTTGGAATGGGGCTGAGTTAAAAGAAGGAAAATCAGAAAATCAAAGAAAAGAAATCAGAACTGAAATTCTTAGGAGCCCCTTTCACTTAAATATGACTCAGCAATGACAATTGGCTCAGACATCAGGGAAATATACTTGATTTCAAGAAACACTGTTATTTTCAACCTTTCCTAGAAGACACAGATAATGAGAAAGGCAAGACACACCTTAAGAGATGGATATGCTATATCAGTAGCAATCTTGTTTTCTATTGGCATCCTACCTGTTTTAGGAGAAATCAAGGAAGACTCTCAGAGTGTTGGGTGGATGCCCTGCAATGACCTTACGGGAAGATACAGATAAGAGAGGCACAGGTTGAAAAAGTAAGGATGGGTTGCACCCTGCATCATTGGAGGGAATACCCACTTCGGATTACTAGAGTATAATAAATTGGCATTCTTATGGGGCTTTAAGGTATGCCAAGAGTTTTGCACATGATCCCATTTCAGAGCAGCTAGATGGCACAGTGGACAGAGAACATGGGGTTGGAGTCAGGAAGACCTGAGTTAAATTCTGCCTTAGAGACCTCCTGACAATGTGACTCTGGGTAAATCATTTAATCTCTATTTGCTCCTCCATTTGTAAAGTGGAGGTGACGATAGCACTTATTTCACAGGGTTGTTGTGAGAATCAAATGAGTTAACAAATAAAATGTTTTGTGAACTTTAGCTGTTATCTTCAAACAACCATGGGATGAAGAAAACCCTAAGAGATATTAATTAATATACCTCTAAGTATTAATGTTCCCATTTTAAAGATGAGGGAACTAATAAGTTATATAACTTGTTTATCATCATGCAAACTAGTCAGAGGCAGAGGCAGGATTCTAATCCAGGTCTTCTGACTATATGCCCCGTGTTCTTTTGCCCTGAAACTGAGATGCTTCTTAGCTTATTGTGTAATAAGGAGTTAGTGACCAATCAGTAAAAAAATGAATGTGGTTCTCTACTGATCCCATCCCCTATCATGTCCAGAGAGTTAGCCTAGAATAGTTATCTGTGAAAACTCAAAGAAACTATGACAAAAAGAAAGAGAAAAAGAAGAGAAAACACAATGCCTCTAGGTGACCTGTCTGAATTTTCAGCTATGAATATTGAGATTTTGATCTTCCAGGCAGAGAGGCAATTATGTTAAACACTTGTTTTGAATCGATGTAGTTGTAGGGTTATGCCTCTCCCCTCTTGGTTTCTATGGTTTCATTTAAGGCATTTTGCTATTAACAAATGAAAAAATATGTTTTGAAACACAAAAGAACCCCACTAATTGGGAAGATAGTAACAAAATATTTCAAATAGAGGAAAAAATGAATGATGAGTGTCCGCTTGCCACATCCCTAAGTCATAAAAAGAGAAGACCCAAACTGCAGGATTCAATCAGCCCCTTGCACTTCCTGATTTAGGGATTCCAGCAAGGAACTGGTTCCAAATCATCATATGACTTAGGAAATTCTTGGCCTGGTGCAAAGAGAACATGATGCCTTCCAGAGCAAGAGAAGGTGTGTTTGGGCAGCTGGGCACAGATAAAATATCAGCATTGAGAAACAATGGAGCCTTTAAAAACATCCTTAGCCTGTGTTTCCTTTTCTCATTCAGGTCCCTATTAATAAGCTCTGATACTCAATTTATCTCTTGTCTGGAGCCAGGATTGACATGAAGGGGTTGGCTCCCATTGTAAAGTCCTGCAAGGGTGATATCACTTTGTCCAAAGGTGTAGAGAAAAGTTTCTTAGAAGCCAAGGGGGAGAAAAGAGAAAAACATAAAGAAAAAAGGCCCATGGGGACAAGTTTATTTAATGTCTATCCATATCCCACCAAACATAGCAAATGGAGATGTTCATCCCAATATTTCCATGTTCTTATTTCTCCCAGATTCAAATCCTGGCTCTCTGATGATCACATGCATAACCTTGGGCCAGTCAATCCCTTTCTTTAGGCCTCAACTCCCTCAACTCTCAATCAAGGAGTTGCATTGAACAACCTTTGAGGTCCCTTACATTTCTAAATTGATGATCATAAGATCTGCATTCAAATCTTGCTTCAGAGACTTACTGGCCATGTAAGGAAGGACAAATTCCTTCACTTCTTAAAATTGAGGGGACTGGTCTAGAAGACCTCTAATGAGACTTAACAGCTTTGAATCCTGAGGCAGAATGTCTTTCAAAACATTTTAAGAGTTCCCTGGGAGAAGATGCCTTGCCCCTGCTTTTTTGCAGAGGTAAGGGGGTCCTTGAGTAGGAACCGTTAGGTGTATATTCAGGTTTTTTTCAATGTGTTGCTCAGTTTTGCTGATTTCTTTTATCTCTTCTTTTTTAAAAAAGTCTTTGTACAACGGGATGGTTCTCTGAGAGGGAAGGGACGGTGTTATAGGGAGATAATTAGGTAATATTATAAATGAAAGATATGGATAAAATTTAATTTAACAACAACAAAAAGGAATTCTTTTTTCCCATAGATGAATAGACCTTGAACAAAGTCTCTCTTGTGAGGAGGGACAGAAGGTTGTTTATTCAACAAAGGAATGTATGTATCCTCCATGGAGTTTGTTTATTTTGAAAAACAGTATGGCTATCCCGTAGGAAAATCCCCACCTACTCACCCTTCTCCAAGTTAGCTCAGGATGCCTCATGGTGGAAGGATAACGGGCGGGACTTTGTATAAGAGGCTGCTCATCTCCTCTGGGAATTCTCCAACATCCAGAGCCAGAAAATAATGATTTCTGGAGGGACCAAGATAAATGATGAACACACTGACATGGAGGAAGATCATGAATACTGATCTTTGACCATGAGTATTTCAACTCAAGTTGCTACAGCTTCCAACTTTGAGGAACTAACCCTGATCTTTTTTTTTTTTCTTGTAGGGCAAGGTAGATTTCTACACCCCATTGCCTGTATATTTTATTTCCCAGTTGCATGCAAAAACAACTTTTTTGGAGCATCTGATTTTAAAACTTTGAGTTCCAAATTCTCTCCCCTCATCCCTCCCCACTCACCCTCCCTAAGAAGGCAAGCAATTCAACATAGGTCACATGCGTATCATAATGTAAAACCCTTCCACAATACTCATGTTGTGAAAGACTAACTATATTTCCCTCCATTCTATCTTGTCCCCCTTTATTCAATTTTCTCACTTGACCCTGTCCCTTTACAAAAGTATTTGCTTGGCCGTGCCACTAGCAACGGAGCGGAATGGCAAAAGCAACAACAATTAAAGAAGCCCTAACCAGATGGATTGTCACGGAAATGTGCCATTGCATTCTCGTTAAAAATATTCGTGGCTCTCATTGCTGCAACCTTATTTGGGTGATGTTTTTCAATAAAATTTCACACTTTTCCCACATCTGATAAACCTCCCTAATTTCCCTTGACATGAGACCTCTCCTCCGACCTCTCAACATCCTCCTCAGATGAGATATGCTCCACAACTTCTTGCTGTTGCTCCTCATGCAGATCCATCAGTTTGGCCATCGTCAGCTCCTGGCTATGTTCCTCCACCAACTCTTGAATGTCTTCAGCATCCACCTCCAATCCCTCCATGAAGAGTCAACACCGAATGAGGCTGATTAGACATACCGACCTGAGGTTCCTTTGTCTGATGTGTGAAAGCACAGACACACACGCACACACACACACAACATTGCCCTAGTTCAGCATCATCCCTTCGTGAGCCGTTCAAGTCCAAACATGATGTTTGGACTGCAAATTTTTGTTCGTTCTGCAAGACAAATTTTGCAAAAAAAAAATTTTCTCATCCAGCGAAGCATACGTAAACTAGGTTACTCCTAAACTGAGGTTCTCCTGTATGTGGAATAATGGCTCTTACCTCATTGGATGGCTTGGGCAATGCGATGTTCAAAGGAAGGGGGAAAAATTACCAGATCAAGGGTAAAATAAGGATGTCCATTATCACCACAATTATTCAACATTATACTAGAAATGTTAGAATTAGCAATAAGAGAAGAAAAAAATTGAAGGAATTAGAATAGGCAATATGGAAACAGCTATCACTCTTTGCAAATGATATTGTAGTTCACTTAGAGAATCAACTAAAAAACCTACTTGAAACAAGTAACAACTTTAGCAAAGTTGCAGGATACAAAATAAACCTGTCTAAATGATTGGCATTTCCATATATTATTAATAAAGCCCAGCAATAAGAGATAGAAAGAAAATTCCACTTATAGGAGAACATTGTACACAGTAATAGCCACATTGTGCTATGACTGACTTTGATGGACTTAGCTCTTCTTAGAAATGCAAGGACCTAAAACAACGCCAAAAGACTCATGATGAAAAATGCCATGCACATCCAGAGAAAGAAATATAGAGCCTGAATGCAGATCAAAGCATACTCTTTGCTCTCTTTTTTTGTTTAGTTTTGTTTTTTTCTTTCTCGTAGTTCCTCTCATTCGTTCCAATTCTTCTATACAACATGACTAAAGTGAAAGTACGTTTAACAAGAATGTATATGTACAGCCTATATCAGATTGAATGCTGTCTTGGGGAGGGAGGAGGGAAGGGGAGGGAGGTGGAGAAATTTTAAAACTTATGGAATTGAATGTTGAAAACTAAAATAAATAAATTTATAAAAAAGAAAAAAAGTATTTGCTTTTGATTACTTCCTCCCCTATCTGCCCTCCTTTCTATTATCCCCCCTTTTTATCCTCTTCCCTGTACTTTCCTGTGGGCTAAGATACCCAATTGAGTGTGTATGTTATTCCCTCCTCAAGTCAAATCCGATGAGAACAAGATTCACTCATTCCCCTCACCTGCCTCCTCTTCCCTTCCAACAAACTGCTTTTTCTTGCCACTTTTATGTGAGATAGTTTACCCCATTCTATCTCTCCCTTTCTCCCTATCTCCATATATTCCTCTCTCATCCCTTAATTTTATTTTTTTTATATCATCCCTTCATATTCAACTCACCTTGTGGCTTCTGTCTATGTACATGTATATTCCCTTCAACTACCCTAATATTAAGATTTCATGAATTATACACATCATCTTTCCATGTAGGAATGTAAACAAAACAGCTCAACTTTAGTAAGTCTCTTATGATTTCTCTTTCTTGTTTACCTTTTCATGCTTCTCTTGATTCTTGTATTCAAAAGTCGAATTTTCTATTCAGTTCTGGTCTTTTCACTGAGAAAGCTTGACAGTCCTCTATTTTATTGAAAATCCATATTTTGCCTTGGAACATTATATTCAGTTTTGCTGGGTAGATGATTCTTGGCTTTAAGCCTAGCTCCTTTGACCTCCAGAATATCATATTCCAAGCCCTTCGATCCCTTAATGTGGAAGCTGCTAGATCTTGTGTTAATCTAATTGCATTTCCACGATACTCAAATTGCTTCTTTCTGGCTGCTTGCATTGTTTTCTCCTTGACCTGGGAATTCTGGAATTTGGTGATAATATTCCTAGGAGTTTTCTTTGTGTGATCTTTTTCAAGAGGCAATGGGTGGATTCTTTCAATTTCTATTTTACCCTTTGGCTCTAGAATATCAGGGCAGTTCATCTTGATAATGTCTTGAAAGATGATGTCTAGGCTCTTTTTTTGATCATGGCTTTCAGGTAGTCCAATAATTTTTAAATTATCTCTCCTGGATCTATTCTCCAGGTCAGTGGTTTTTCCAATGAGATATTTCACATTGTCTTCCATTTTTTCATTCCTTTGGTTCTGTTTTATAACATCTTGGTTTCTCATAAAGTCACTAGCTTCCACTTGCTCCAATCTAATTTTTAAGGTGGTTTTTCTTCAGTGGTCTTTTGGACCTCCTTTTCCATTTGGCTAATTCTGCCTTTCAAGGCATCCTTCTCCTCATTGGCTTTTTGGAGCTCTTTTGCCATTTGGGTTAGTGTATTTTTTAAGATGTTATTTTCTTCAGTATTTTTTGAGTCTCCTTTAGCAATTCATTGACTTGTTTTTCATGGTTTTCTTGCATCTCTCTCATTTCTCTTCCCAATTTTTCCTCTACTTCTCTTACTTGCTTTTCCAAATCCCTTTTGAACTCTTCTGTGGCCTGAGACCAATTAATATTTTTCTTGGAGGCTTTTGATGTAGGCTCTTTGACTTTGTTGACTTCTTCTGGCTGTGTGTTTTGATCTTCTTTGCCACCAAAAAAAGATTCTAGAGTCTGAGTCTGAGTCTCAGTCTCAGTCTCAGTCTCAGTCTGCATCTTTTTTCACTGCCTGGCCATGTTCCCAGCCAACTACTTGACCTTTGAGCTTTTTGTCAGCGTATGACTGCTTGTAGAGTAGAGAGTGCTTTGTCCCAAGCTTTAGGGGCTGTGCTGCTGTTTTCAGAGCTACCTCTACTCCACTGTCACCACAAGCTCTGCCACAGCAGCACTCCTCTTCTCTCAAGTACTGCCAACCAGGATTGAGACCCAGATCCAAGCAGGGCAAAGAAAGCCCTGCACTCCTGCTCTGGTCTGCTACTTGATTCCTCCTACTGGGTGACCCAGGGACTCCAGAAGCATCTGACGCTGGAACTCTGGAAGCAGCTGGCCGCACCATCTCCACCACCCCCAGGGCTGGGGCCGGACCACTTTCTAACCTGATCTAGCAGTTTTCCCACTAACCTTGCTCTGTGGTCTTCAGAGTTTGTGGGTTGAGAAGTCTGGTAACTGTCACGGCTCAATGATTCATGCCCCTAAGGCCTGCTCTGGGCCGACACCCGGTCTGGTCTGTCCTGATGCATCCCATGCTGGGCTGTGCTCCGCTCCCAGCACCATGCAATAGACCCTTCCCAGCAACCATCCGGGCCATCCTGGGCTGGAGATCGGCTTCCCTCTGCTATTTTGTGGGTTCTACAGCTCTAGAATTTGTTCAGAGCCATTTTTACAGGTGTTTGGAGGGATTTGGGGGAGGGCTTAAGCAAGTCCCTGCTTTCCAGCCACCATCTTGGCTCTGCCCCCTCCCCCAATCTTTTTTTAACAGAAAATAGAAGAGTTCAGATATGACATTTTTCATGTATCAGTAGAGAACACCTTTATTTTACTTCCTTTTAGTAGATGACTTAAACACCCCTCACTAAGTAACAGAGTTGAAGCATCTATGTTCATTCTCCCAGTTACTGCTCTGAAAAAGAGAGTGAAAATTCAACTACATGTTCCATCATCATGGTACCTGGCCTATAGATTGTTGTTATTATTATCATCATTAATTACACTATTCATTACACATAAAATATGAAAAAAATTCATTAAACTGTTAAAAATGATTGATATATAGCAGGAAGTTCTCTGGATCAGAAACCCCAAGCTTGAGTCCTGGATTTGTGTCTTATAACCTGGGAAAATCATTTCTCCTCTCAAAGTGTCTTAGTTTCTACTTCTGTAAGCTGGAGATAATAATACCTACCCTGCCAACATCACAAGGGCCTGTGATGGCCAAAGGAGTGGCAATCAACAAATATTTATTCCATGTCAGTCACTGTGCTAAGAGCTAAGGTTACAAAAGGGAAAAAACAGACCCTAGCTGCATTAATTTAGCTTGCATTCAAATGGAGGAGAGAAGATGTACAAGAATGGAGACTTCGAAGATACAGAGTTGATGGAAGACAGCCCCAAAGGGGAAGGCACTAGCAGTTGTGAGGGGTTTGACTCCCGTAGAAGAAAGGATTTGAACTGAGGCTTGAGAGAAGCCAGGGGAAACCAAGAGCTAGAGGGAAGGAAGAAGAGCTTTCCAGGCATGGAGGAGAGCCATCAGGAAGGAATGGAGACAGGAGTTGGAAACTATGGGAGGAAAGCCAAGTAGGCTAGATCAATGGCCTGGAGAATGTGGAGAATGTGGAAAGGAGCAATGTTCAAGGAGGCTGTAAAGATAGAAAGGGGTCAGATTGAGAAGGGTCTTTGATGCCAAATGGAGAAGTTGATACTTGATCCTCCAGGTAACAAGTAAGAGAAAATGCAGCAGTCATAGTAATATTCATGTTGATAGAGAAGCTGTGTGAGGTTGTAGATAGTCATAGAATGCAATCAAAAAAATAATGGATTTGGAGACAGAGAACGTGGGTTCAAATCATACCTCTGGCACTTACTGTCTATGTGACCTTTGGCAAGTCACTTGGCTTCCATGGTCTTCAGTTTCCTTATCTATAAAACAAGAGGATTGGATACTATGGCCCCTGAGGACCCTTATACTTCCAAATCTGTACACTCCTGAGAAGATTTGTATCACCAGTGCCTAACACACAGTGGGCACTAAATAAATGCTTTTGAGTGCTTGACTGATAGACTTGGTTGGGGTGCTGAGAAGTTCTGGCTTTCCCATGATTCCACAGTATGTGTCTGAGGCAGGATTTATAATTATAAGGCTGGACAAAGCATCATAATAAGGTACAAAAACTCTTCTCACCATAAAACACCATGTACACATAAGGAACTATTATTCCCCTAGCAGCAAGCACAGTGCAATGTTAAGTGAATATTAATTAAATGAATTAAATTCTTTTGGAAACAGTGGGGGACCCTGGTTATTTCTAATTTCTAATTATGTGTACTAGTGACCAACAATGTTAGGAGGATTTGATAGGATCTGAGTCATTCAGTTGGCTATGTATTAGTCCAGTACAGTGCCTGGTAAACAGTAAGCCCTTGAGGAATGCTGTTTCCCTTCCTCCCTCCTTTCTTCCTTCATTCCTTCCTTCTTTCCTCTTTCCTTTCTTCCTTTGCTAATTCCCTCTCTCCTTTTTCCCTTCCTTCCTTCTTTCCTTTTCTCTTTCTTTCCTACCTTCCCTCCTTCCTCCATTCTTTCCTTCTTTCCTTGCCTCTTTTCTTCCCTCCTTCCCTCCTTCTTTTCCTCCTTCCTTCTTTTCTTCCCTCCTTCCTGCCTTTCTTCTTTCCTTCCTTCCTTCCTTCCTTATGAGGTCAAGGTTATGAACTCAAGTGGTAGAAGGGCAATAAGAACCTCTCTCCTACTTTTACACTTTGTAGCCTTGATCCCAGCTTACCATTCCAAATAAATCAGTCAGCAAGCATTTATTAAATGCCTACTATGTGCTACCCCTATGCTATTCCCAGAATGTGTGCTAACGATTGGAGAAGAGTCTAGTTGGCTTGGAGTAAACCCACTGGCAATATTGGAAGAGGAGTTTGAAGCACAAGTTTGACAACAAGTAAGAAATGTCAAATTAATGTGCAAAAGAGGCACCTTGGTGGGAAGAAGACTGGAATCAGAGGCTCTTTGTTTAGAACCTGCCCCTGATGTTTACCTTGGCCTTTGGCAAGCCACTTAAACTCCCATGCCTTAGTTTCCTCATCTGCAAAATGGGGGTTTAGACTAGGTCACTTTTGAGGTATGTTTCGTTTCTGGATGCTATGATGACTCATTTAGGGATAGAACCTTGATGATGTTTGCAGAGCAGTACCAACAAGAAACACAAGGGGGCACTGCGGGGGTGAATAATACACAGTCCCCATTCCCTAGGCTGGGCTCCCAGGAGAAGGCTCCTCAGAGCTAGAACACAGAAGACCCTATTTTGCATATAATCTCTCTGCTTCTACTGTTTTTCTTCTTATACTTTACAAATAAACGGAGTGATGAAAAGGCCACGGGGGGCTCCGGAGCCAGAATCTGCATCCATCCCCTGCCTCCAACACATAAACACACCGAACTTTAAAAAGGACTTTGGAATGATGTCCTATGGGGCCGGGGAGGGTCTAGGGATGCAGGCGAGGCAGAGGGTTCTGGGCTTAGCTTTCATCTTGGCTGCTACTCACAAAACGGAAATGCCTGGATTTCCTGATGTTACTTAGAAATATCGCTCCAAGCAAACAAAAATAGACACCGGGCAAGAGGAAACTCATGTGCACATGTTTCTTCCTCTTGGCCGTTTCATTGACCCAGGTAGTTTGACTTTCTAGACCAGGGCAGAGAGCACAGGACCAATGGACAGGCTAAGGCTTCCTCTGTCCTCTCTGGTGGCAGCTTTACTTCCAATAGTGGCTGGAATCCATAGGGCCATAGCTACAGAGCCACAAGGGGCTATACAGGGGTCATCAAACCTAATACCCACATTTTACAGAGGAAGGAGCAAAGTGGCTTGTCCAAATGTCAACCAGCAAGTGTGGAAAGTGACCGAACCATATCGGAATCCAGGCCCTCTGTCTCCATCATTCCAGCTGCTACAGCTGACCTAGGGGAAGGGTGGGAAGTACCAGCAGCAAGCCAAGATATGGAATAAGTAATACAGTACCTACAGTGCCTAACACACAGTAGGCACTAAATAAATGCTTGCAGTCTGAGTGCTTGACTGATAGACTTGTTTGGGGTCCTGAGAAGCTGTGACTTTCCCATGATTCTATAATATGTGTCTGAGGCAGGATTTGAACCCAAATCTTCTCAGAAATGTGCAGATCTGGAGGTAGAGGGGTCCTCTGGGGCCATAGTATCCAATCTCATTTTATAGATGAGGAAACTGAAGACCATGGGAAACCAAGTCAATACTTATTGATATCCACATCTCTGTCCCCCCTATACCTTTAAATTGAAGAAATTGAAGGAAGAACCTCAGTTCAAATCCCAGCTCTCTGCTGTCTAGGTGACTATGGTCAAGTCACTCCCTCTCTGGGCCTCAGTTTCTTTAACTGTAAAATGAGAGCCTTTGGATGTGAGGCATTGGGGAATAATAGAAATAATGTGGCATTTAGGATCAGAGAGTCTAAGTTCAAATCCTGGCTCTGGTTCTTGAGACCTTCATCTCTCTGGGCCTCAGTATCTCATCTGTAAAAGGACTAGATGACCTCTGAGGTCCTTTTCATCTCCAAATCAATGAATGATTCAGTGATCCTAAGAGTCCATGATTAGATGGACTTTAAGGTCCCCACTAGCACTAAAATCATGCTGAAAGTGACTTCTGAATTTTAGTCTAGGTTTGGAATGCGGAGCACTCCAGCCTTGGATCTTGGGTCTTGTTGCTGACCATGTGCTATTGTTCCCTTGTTATATGGGGGTGGGTGGAGGGAAACAGTCCAGCCGTGTGCTCCTTCCTGGAATTTGCATGCAGGACTGAATACCCTAGAGCCGGGCCTGTTCTCTTGCTAATGCAATACTCTGATGCCATCCTACTTGCTGAGGCAGCTTTGGGCCTGAGACTGATAGAATGGTTAGATAAGCCCAAGCAGACTGCTCAAATAACCTTTCTCCAAACTTGAGAGGACCCCAGAGACTGAACTACAGGGAAGGAATCTGATATCCGATGCAACCAAATGGAAATTCACCAAAGTCCTCCATTTAGTTTTAACTCGTGTTGATTAGAATGGAAATTTCTCACTCTCGGGCTTTTATGTAGCCACAGATCAACCCGTCTCTCTGTGGTTTTAAAGTGACTGGTTCATTGTGTCATGAAAGGCACAGACTAATAGCGTATCATAACCACCTGCAAGAAGCCAAAAGACAGAACAAAACACCCCAAGAGCTTCCTGGGTAGTGGCTACAGAAACCTGTCAGTCTCCATATAATGTGAATTCTTTCACTCATTAATCCATTTATTCGACATATTTTTCACTCTAAACCCTGCCTGGCTATGGGCTCGTTAATTTGTATTGGATTGGTCAAAGTGGCAAAGAAGCAATTTCAACTTGATGTAGGGTGAGGAAATTATATACAGTTAGAATAATCAATAAACGGAGTGGCCTCCTCTCATTGTAAGTCCTGAGGCAGAGACTGGGTGTTAGGATGCTTCTTCAGACCCGAGATAGCCCCTGAGGCTCCTTCTAGCCTCGAAATTCTGGAATTCTGGGAAACTTAAATGGCTGTGTTTCACCTAACTCCTCAGCATCCACTTGCTTTCTTGTGATCTGCCTCTCTGGAACTGGGACATGGAGCCCAGGAACTAGCCCAGTTCTACAGGGAGATGAGTACTCTTTCTTGATCTGATAATAAAAGGAACAAGGAAAGGAAGATCTGCTTGGGAAGGAAGGAAGAATATCAGTGGGACACAGAATCTTAGTGCTGGAAGCGACCTAGCTCAGAGGCCATCTAGGCTTAGGTATAGTCTGCCTCTGGTTGGTAGCCATGATCTAGGTGGCATAGGGGATAGACAGCTAGACCTGGAGTCAGGAAGACTTGAGTTCAAATCTAGCCTCAGACATTTAGTAGTTGTGTGACCCTAGCTAAGTCACTTAGCCTCTGGTAACTAGGTAATGTAGTAGATAGGGTGCTAAAACTAGAGTCAAGAAGATCTGGGTTCAATTCCTGCCACAGACCTCACTTGCTATATGGCCCTTGGTAAGTCATTTGACACCTACCTGTGTTGGTAACCAAAAATGGGCTCCTTAGCACTTACTCAACAGGTGCCCTTGAATAGTTTGGCTTTTTCCCCTGAACTAACTGAATGCTGTTTGTATGTTGGATTGGAGTAAGCTTGTCGGCCCCTTCACCTTGCTTCCCTTGCTTAAGCAGATCGAAAGAACCTGTGCTTTCCTCTGGCATACCTTACACCCCCGCAGAAGCCGGATGGTTAAAAACAGCTTCCGTTGGAGCCAGAGGCTGCTACAGCCACAGCCACAGCCACAGCCACAGCCACAGCCACAGCCTAAGCAGGAGCTGCCGGTAGCAGAGCTGACCTACGTGAGGATTGAGGATTGCTGAACAAGGACTTGAGGCCAGTGGGTAATCTTTTTACCATAGAGGGGAAGCATGTATATGATTTTGCTTTACACCATCATGCTTCTCTGTGGCCTCCTGGTTACTCTTGTGAGGCGGACTTACTGGGCCTGGAAGCTTTTGATCAATATATCAAGATGGGTATGCTGGTTTGTGGGTTGGTTACTGTGGAGCGTAAATATATGCTTCGATTTTTCTGCCTCCTACTTTGAAGATTCCTTATATCCGGTTCCGAACCTTTCAGACATATATATGATCCTCTTTGAAATTATAAACTCTGCCCTCATATTACACTACCCCAGCCTCAGTTTCCTCATCTGTAAAATAGGAATAACACTAGCACCTGCCTCCCAGGGTTGATCTGAGGATCCCATGAGATATTTGCAAAGCGCTTTGTAAAGCTTAAAGTGCTCTATAAATGTTAGCTATTATTATTAATTTCAGAGTTGGAAATGATCTTCGAGGTCATCTAGTCCAACCCAAAAGTGACCAAGAATCCTCCAAATAACATGAACCCCCCACCTGAAGACCTCTCATGAGGAGGGGATGCCATAGCTCTGAGGCTGCCCATTCCAATTCTAGCTAGCTTTAATCATTAGGTTGTTTTTCACATTAAGCCTGCATTTCCCCCTTGTAGCTCCCTCAAACCTCTCCTACTTCTGCTCTGTGGGCTCCAACCAAACACCGTAATCCTCTTTCACCACGTTTGAAGTTGATATCTTCACTCCCAAGTATGTAGTTCCTTCAGATTTCCAGTTTCTTCAGCCAGTCATCATCCACCCCGATCTCCAATACTTTCACCACGCCCTCTTGACCATCCTCTGCATCCACTCCAGCTTATCAGCACCCTTCAGATGTGGCTCTTGGTACTAATCACAATACTCTAGCTGTGGTCTAACCAGGGAAGAGTCAAGCAAGCCGACCATCTACTTTGTTCTTTGTTCCACTTGTATTAATGCAGCCTAAAATCATGTTGGCTGATGACCCTCATTCAATGACCTTTAGATAATAAACATCGAGTAAAATATAATACAAAGAGGTCTATGCTTGGATGTTGATGAGAGAAAGCGTTAAACTTGGAAGTCAAGAAAACTTGGGTTCCAATGGAGCTCTGAGATCCTGGGCAAGTCACTTAACTTAAGTTTCAGCTTCCTCAATCTGAAAAATGTTGTTGCTCAGTCACGTCTGACTCTTTTTGACCCCATTTGGGGTTTTCTTTGCAAAGATACTGGAGTGGTTTAGCATTGGGGTTTTCTTTGTAAAGATACCAGAGTGGTTTACCATTTCCTTCTCCAGCTTGTTTCACAGATGAAGAAACTGAGGCAAACAGGGTTCAGTGACCTGTCCAAGGTCACACAGCTGGGAATTGTCTGAGGCCAGATTTGAACTCAGAGACCTGAGTATTCCTGACTTCAGGCCTGTTGCTCCATCCCCTACACCATCTAGCTGCCCTACCTGAAAAGTGGAGTTAATAAAAGCACTGACCTCACAGGGCTGTTGACCCTGTGATCAAATGAGAGAATGTATGGGATTACGTGCTGTCTTAGGGGGAAGGGGGAGGAGAGAAGGAGGAGAAAATTTAGAACTCAAAAATTTGTGCAACTGAGTGTTGTAAAGTAAAAATAAAAAGAAATAAAAAAGAAAGAGAAAAAAATAAAAACAATGACCATAAAAAAGGCTTTCATTATTGTCATCAATTTGGGGGATTTCACAAAAGTTGGGAGGGGTGGCTTAATTGATGGAGTTACAAAATCAGGATCCCAAAATATGTAGGCTAGAACAAGGGACCTAATGTGACAAGATGAAATTGCATAAAGAAAGAAAACTGTGAAATCCTGCATTTGGGTTCATATAAGGACCACTGACCAGAATAGGGTGAGAGATAGATACCCTGGGCACCGCCTAAGGACTCCTTTAAGGATTGGCATGGATTCATCAATGAGTACTGTTTGAATCTATTGAATCAATTCAAAACCCACCCCACTGTGTTATCATTTGGGGCCCATGGATCCATTTTGATCTTAATGCTATCATGAAAGATTTTGGAGTTCACATTATGAAAATAGAGAGGCTACATCTATGACACTCCCCTGCTCCACCAGTCTAGTTACTCAGTCGAAGAAGGAAATGTGGTTAGTCTGACATGACCTGTTTATGATAAAACCCATGCTGGCCCTGCATGATTAATGTTTCCTTTTCTAAGCACTCATAAATCATTTTTTAAAAATATGTTCTATAATTTTTTCAGAAATTGAAGTCAAACTTGGCAGCCTGAAGCTTGAAAAACCCACATTCCTTCCATTTTGGAAAACTCTGGAGCATTTTTTCACCTCCAGCCTAGCCCCATCTTTCCCACCATCCACAGTTTTCCCAAAGATCACCCACCATGGCACAGCAGGCACATTCAGCAGCTTTTCAGACACTAGGATGAGGTTTATCTGTGCCAGAGTAGCTGGCCTCCAGTGGAAGGCCAATTTCTTGACCCCCTGAGCCTCTCTCTCACCTCATATTTTTCCTATGTTGCACCCACTATTTTCTCTAGTATCTGGCTTACAGAATATATGTGGTCAACCCTGCCTTTCCAGTATCAGCTTAAAGCTCTCCCAATCAGGTGATTAGATCATCAGACAAATAAATTTTACTGGCCCTACTTTGGTACACTCCGTGCTGGGCCCAGAGTTTAGAGGACTCCTCTTCCTCAGTTCAAATATGGTGTCAGACACTTCCCAGCTGTGTGACCCTGAGCAAGTCATTTAACCCTGCTTGCCTCAGTTTCCTCATCTGTAAAATGAGTGGAAGAAGGAAATAGCAAGCCATTCCAGTATCTTTGCCAAGAAAACTCCCCAAAAGAGGTCATGCAGAGTCAGATACGACTGAACAACTACAGCAAAAATCCCTGACCAAGAGCCTATTTCTTTTACACTGGCCCAAAAGTCTAAGTCTCATTGTCCAATACAATCTTCTTAACCAGAAATGAATTTCCATAATCTCCTTTCTCTTGTAAAGTTTTTACTTTCAATTTATTACAGCGATGAAAGCACTACCTCCTTTTAGAGTCTTCATTTAATTACATAGGCCATCATAAGCCTTGAATTAATAACAATAATAATGAACAGTGACTAAACTAATAACTAGTATTTATGTAATGCTTTACAGTCTGCCAAGAGCTTTATACACACTAATTTATTTGATCTACACAACACTGTGAAGTCGGTGCTATCATTATCCCCACTTTACAAATGAGGAAACTGAGACACTTCGAGGTTAAGAGCTAACAAGTGTCCAAGGCAGTTTTTGAACTCTGGCCTCCCTGATTCCAGGTCCTGAACTCTATCTACTTTACCACCTTGCTGCCCTAATTATCGAACAGAGAATTCTAGAATCTGTGAGTTGGGAAGGACTTTGGAGTCCATCGAGTCCACCACAGAAAAGAATTCCGCAGACAATATATCCGAGAAGAGATCTTTAGGTCTGTATCTGAAGCCCTCCAATGAAGGAGAGCCCAAAGACTATTGCTCTTCTGAAAGGGAAATTGACCCTTACATCCTTATAACGTCCACTTATGGAGATCAGGGGTTATGTTGTTTTTGTCTTTGTTCTCTCGAGCACCTCATCAGTGTCTGGCACAGAATGGCCCTTAGGAAGTCCTCGTTGAATAAACTGAGCAAAGATTTGCCTCTTTGCAAAGTCCTCCCATTACTTCTAGTCCAGCACAAGTCTATCCCCTCTTTCCTTACTTAACCTCTTGGAGACAAGTTTTCTCTTCTGTAAAATAATCCTTGCACAACACCACATTATAATGATGAGGGAGGAAAGGCCAGGGTCTTTCCTTCAATACCAGCTTGCGGAGATGCAATCAGCAACTCAACCCAACAAGGCAAAGTACAAGATATGAAGGTATCAACAAATGAAGTAATCATTTCTTCAGCAAACATTCATTCCTCCTGGTGCTAAGATTACGGGAGATACTTGGATAATTGACTGTGTCAAACTGCTCTCTCAGTGTCCCCTAGACACCCCTTCCTCCTTATCCTCTTTACCTTAATTCGAGCAGTTCTCCCTGGGATGCCTTCTCTTCTTTCCAACATCCTTCAAGGCCCAGCTCCAATCCAGCCTCCTCCAGGAAGCCTCCATGACTTCTCCACCTAAGATGTTTGTCCCTCTGATAACTCTTACTGCCTGAACCATTCCTTTGGGCTCATCTCACTTATTGCCTCATAGAGTGAATCATCTCTTTTATTTCTCTTGCCAATTGAAATCCTAGAAGACAAATGTCAGAGGCCCTGATCTCTGACATACCCTTAAGATAAGGGAGTAGCTCAAGGAGAGCTTTCTTTGGGATGCAATACCAACTGCCCAGGACCTCATTACCATTCCACCTCACCCATTAGCCCCCAGGAAGGGACATATATGATCAGGGATACATAGCAGCCCAGATACCCAGATACAATTGTCTTAAAGTCATTCCCAAAGAGAAGGCAACCAGGAGCCATCAAGGAGGGACCAAGCCTGCACCCCCCAATATCTGAGTGTACATTGCCCAGCTCTGTCTACAAACTTCATTAAGCACTTACCTCCATCTCTCTTGGTAACAGTCATAGCTGCTTGCTTTTCCTGAGTTTGCCGTCTGTCTTCCTAAGAATCTGTAGGTTTAATAGTCAGAGGCTTGAACTAGGAGTCTGAAAGCCAGGAGTAGTGTCCCAGCACCATTGCTCAGAGCTATAGTTAGGAATGTTGCACCCAGGACAAGGAGCTCCAAAGAAGCCTAGGGAAAGTAACACAGAACATACCTTTAAGACAAAGCCAATGGGGCGGTGGGGGGGGGGACTTGTTTTGCAAGCCTATGCATATCTGTTAGCAGGTTTTGTCATTTTTTTAAGTAGGAGAGAAGGTAGAAGGGAGAGAAAGTATTTGTTAATTAAAACATAAAATTTAATAAAAACAAAGAAAAGACATATGCCCTTAAATCAGCTCCAATTCAGTTGTAGAGGGAAAGGAGAACATCAAACACCAAGCTCTGTGTAACAGAGAAGTTGTCAAGCTGAAGAAGAGGAGCAGGGTGATGAAGGCCAGGAAAAAGCATCCCTGAGGTATAGCCATAAGGGATGGGAGGAAGGAAGAGGAGGACACTGTAGTTTCCTATTCTTAACTAATTGTTCTTGTGAATAAAGTGCTTAGTTCAGTTGATTCTCTGTTTCTGTGATACACCCTATAAATTTCAGCACCCCGGGACAAAGATACAGTTGTCCCTCCGAAGTCACAGCTGTGCCACCCCTTACTAGCTGTAAGCTTGGAAAAACCACTTCAATTGGCCTCTGTCTCAAAAATTAGGCATTTGAATTAGATGACTTCTGAGGGTCCCTCTCTCCATAAAGGTCTATGATGCTAAACGCACAGCTTGTCTAAGCCTAAGAGAGAAGTACCAAGGCTATTAGATCATGGACCATTGCACTTGGCACCCATAGCATGGTAGAGCTTTCTTTAAGAAATCTCCCACGTGTGGTGCCTGTCCTTCCTTCACTCTCTTCTGTTTCTCTACCCTGACAATGTCTTCTGGCAAAGTTAAGTGTGCAGGGCCAAGAAAACAACGTAAAAAATTTTCTACTACAAAAAGAAATCTCATAACCTACTGTGTACAGCTCTTCTTGGGTCCTTTTCATCTAACTTCGCTCATTTTCCTCCCACAATCCTGACAGCAAGAATTGTTACACTCCTTTCCATTATCCATATTGCTGGAGCCCTCAGTTAGAATTTATTGACAAATAGTCATGTTGCATAATTAGTTAAGTTTCTACTCAGAGGCTTAGAAGATTTTGGGACAGAGCTTTAGTATTTTAGAAGATTTTGGATCACAACTTTTAGAATTAAATCAGATGATACCATCTTTCTCTTGGGTTGCTTGATCATGAAGATTGGGCTATAGCAATTCATTGTGTCCCCAAGCATCTGGGGGATGACCTGAAGTAGAGGGAAAGAACAGTGATAGCTTGCCATCTTAGAGCTCTATCTCATGAGCTGCCATCATGAGAATTTGCTCAGGCTTATTTGGGAGTAGTCCTCCAATTCTAATTTGAATATCTGATTTTTTACTGAAAAAAAAGTGAAAGAAAATGCAAATCAAACAGATTATGGCATGCAGCTGGATGGGAAGACCTTTGAGTTAGTCATTCTTTATATATACTACTGTCTGCCTAGAAGATAAATAATGAGCCAGAATTGAATAGAATAAAGAGAAATTAAGGCAATGTACCTTGCTTTCAATGATCCCAAGCTGTGTCCCAACATAAGCCCCCTTGTTTGTTTGTTTTAAGACACTCCCATTGATGCTTTCTGGTTTTAGACCATGGAAGGCCACAATCTCCAAAAAATCAATATTGCCACAGACCCAATAGCAATGAAGAGATGCATTGTTGATTTATGTAGGCTGTAACATATTACCATCAAGTGATTTGCATACAAGAAATAGACTAAAAGATATCAAAGAAGAGTAGGATTGGAAAAGGATGTGAACTACTCATGAGTTGAAAGCTAAGGTTAGCAGATGGGTACTTTGAATGTTGCACTAGTACCCAGAAAATTAAAGGTCTAGAGTGTCAGGGAGATCCTCTATGTCTGACTTATTAGAGGATATGGACAAGAATTGCACATGATGAAAAGATATGTATAGGATGCAGTAATACAAATTGGGTCCTGCATCAGTGATATCACAAAACCCCTGAATTACCACAGTCTTTGGAGGCCAGTCTTCCAATTAAATCTTCCAAATCCAGTTTTTCACTATGCTATGCTTCTCTCTTTAGGAGCAAGTACTCTGCCTAGCAAAGAATCTATATTTAGACTCCATTCTCTGCATGCCTTGATTTTAATACCAGGAACATAAACATTCATGAATATTAACATAATGTTGTGTATAATGAAGGGTATAATAAACCTGAGTGATTGACCTCCATCTAGTTATTCATTTCTGCGAATTGTACATCATTATATAGAACACTCAAACAAACATTATAGAAAGAAATGTAAAGAGGGAATCTTCCCTCTTCTCCACTCCATTGGAAGCTGACAAATGGAAGGAATAAACCAATACATTGACAATAGACAGTAATGCTCAATATTGTAAATTACAGAAGGCCAAGAAATGTAACTCGCATGTCCTCTTAATTGCTTGGTATTAGAAGTGAAGCAGATCTCCGTAGGCAGGAACAAATTCCCACAATCTAGACCCTTCCTACCTTTTTGATCTACTTACACTTTCCTCACTTCCATATCCTCTGAAATCTAGTGATAGCAACCTCTTTGCCATTCCATCTCCCACCTCCAAGCATTTTTACTGCCTGTCCCCCATACCTAGAATACTCTCCCTCCTTTTGTCTGTCCCCAGATGTCCCTGTCTTCCTTCAAACCCCAACTAAAATTCTACTTTCTACAAAAGGCCTCCCCAAATTCTTAATCTCAGGGCTTGCTCTCTGAGATTACTCCTAATTCGTCCTGTATTTATCTTATTTGTACATAGCTGCTTATTGTCTCCCTGGTTAGATTATGAGGTTCTTGAGGGTAGGGTCTGGGTTTTGTGTTTGTTTGGTTTTATTTCATTTTTGCTTTTCCTTTTTTCCCCAGGACCTAGCACAGTGCCTGGCACATAGTACCTGCTAAATATAAATGCTAGTAGACAAACTCCATCAGCAATCTGTCTTAGATGAGACATTGCAGATAGTCAATGTTTTGAGCCTAGAATCCAATATGAGAAAAAGCACAGACTAGATTGCCCTTAGGAATTTTTGGAGAGCTTTGAATAACCCCCAGCTTATTCCTGAAAGAAATGCCCATCTTTCCCACATCAGTATCCTTCTAGTGATACTGTATGGCTGAGAAACAAGTCATATCTCAGTTTTCCAAGAATTAGAGATGTAGACCACCCAAAGGGGAATGGGGTGGCACATAGTAGCCATAAGGAGCTTATAGCATATTAATATTGAAGAATCACACAGTGAGATCAGCATACGGGGTGTTATCAAAGACCAAGATGACCAGAAAAGGAGATAATTCATTAGTAAGAGTGAAGGGTAACTGGAGAAGTGGTCATGTGAGCCATTGGTAAACTTGAATGTCAAAAACTCTAGAGGAAAGGCTAAAGCATGCTGTACGTAGATAATTTAAGGGTAGAAATGAACAGAGGCCTCAAAGGATGATAATGTATGGATAAATGATGATCCACCATTGCAGGAAGTATCGTTATTAATAAAGCCATCAATTCATCCAAAATTAAAGAATGCTCAAATGAGAATATTTTCTACCTAGATTATGACAAGCAATAATTTCTATGTTCCAATTTAGCCGGATCCTCAGTAAAAGAACATTTTTATTATTCACTGATTTCTTTTTTATTTAGAAAGCTCTACTATAATTTTCTAATTAGTCAACTTAATAGACTAATTAAGACTTCCATATTTTCCCCACTATTAGAAAAACTCAATCTTAAAAAATCATGCCTTGGGATAATTAGCCTCTGAAGTTTAAAAAGACCCCAGAAGTCATCTAGTTCAGTTTATGCCCAAATAGGAATCCCTACCACAATAGGTCATGCAAAGTTTCCTGTATTTATAAAGTAATGGGCAGACTATCTTCAGAGTACTGTGTTCAATTCTGGGACTCACACTGTAGGTAGGACACTGATAAGATGAAAAGCATCCAGGTTGAGGGGTAGTAAGAATGTTAAGGGAACTTGAGACTATGCCCTATAAGGATGAGAAGGAGCTAGGTATATTTAGACTGAAGAAAAGCAAATAATCAGGGAGACATACTCATTACTATTCAAGAGATGAGAGGGGCTCCAGTTTGGCTCTAACCAAGCAGAATTCACCCAGCAGCACATCAAACAATGGACATCCAGCCTGTATGTGAAAACGTCCAATGAGGAAGAATGATAGTCATCCTTAAGTATCTACAGGGCTACCATGCAGAAGGTACTTATTAGACTTCATCTTGGCCCCAGAGGGTAGAACAATGGAGAGAAGCCAGAAAAGGGAAGATTTAGCTTCAATGGAAGGAGAAACTTCCTAATGATTGGAGCTGCCCCAAAGTAGGGTGAGACTGTTCAGAGGCACTAAGTTTCTCCCCATAAAAGATCTTCTAAAAAAGGCCAGATGACCATTGGTTAGGGATGTTAGAGAAGATTCTTGATCAGGTACAAGTTGGTTTTAGTCAGAGGTCCTTAGACTCACTGAACTTGGTTTTTTATTAATATTTTGATTACTTCAAAATATTTTTTAAAAATCTTATATATTTTATTTTATGCATTTAAATATGTACTTCTGAGAAGGGGAGCAAGGTTTCATCAGGCTGCCAAAGCAGTCCATGTTACAAAAGTTACAAGTCTTTTGGGAGAAGGGGAATAGATGGTTTATGAGGTCCTTTCCAATTCCAAGATTTTGTGGCTTATAATATTATAAGGTGAAAAGTTGGGCAGCTAGCTGGAGCAGTGGATAGAATGCCAGCCCTGGAAGCAAGAGGATGTGAGTTCAAATCTGGTCTCAGACACTTACTAGCTGTGTGACACTGGGAAAGTCACTTAATCATGTTTGCCTCAGTTTCCTCATCTGTAAAATGAGCCAGAGAAGGAAATGGCAAACCATTCCAGTATCTTTGCCAAGAAACCCTCAAATTGGGTCAAGAAGAGTCAGACACAACTAGAATGACTCAACAACAACAATGTAAAATGTAGTGATGTTTTTAAGAAAGTAAAAATGCTGAGAGAAGGAAGGGAGTCTTAACAGTGGTAGATGGTACCCTAAAAAAGAACAAAAGCCAGAATAATAAACAACGGCTCTTATGATTCATGGGGTTAAAGCCTAGCCTGCTTTCGATGACCTGGTTAACGTCCCAAGTACTTCTATGATCAACCAGTCATTGCAGATCTCCCACACTGCGTTAATGTCTTCAATGGCTTATTAATGGCCTGGACGATAGCTTTTCATTGCTTTGTAACTAGAAATGGCCACAAAACGTCAGGACACAAACTAGTGCTGATGTGGACAGCTCAAAATCCAACTCCCCTAACTAAATATTTGGGTTTCAAAATCGAATTGAGAGCAGCATGATGAGAAAAAGATTAAGAAGTCTGGGCCTGAGTCTGCTCTGCATGGCAAATGGGTCTAATCCACCCCAATCACATTGTGGATTGTAGCTGTTTAAGATAGATACTTTTACTAATTGGAATTGCTTTGCTGATTCAGTTCTGCAAATAAAATAGCAAAGGAGTGTGGAATGGAAATTAACCACATAGCAGTACATAGGCTACGTTTTTCCTCCTTTTCCTTTCTTTTCTGTTAAAAAAGTCTATGTCAAAAGAGATGGTTCTCTGGGTGGGATGAGGGAAAGGGATACAACAGGAAAACTAGGTAATGTAAATAAAGATATTGATATAAATCTATTAAAAATAAATGTATGACATGAAAAAATGTATGATTTCACTGCCTGGCCTTCTGAAGCCATGTTTCACCTGTCCTTTATGACGCCTTTACAGGATGCCTTTCCTAGTCCCTTTAAATGCTAGTAATTTTCTCTGGCATTACCTCCCTTCCTTCTACTCTGTATATGTCTCATGTATCCATTTTTTTGTATGCTGTCTCTCCCATTAGAATACAAGTTCCTTAAGAATAGGCTGTATGAGGGGCAGCTAGGTGGTGCAGTGAGTAGAGCACCGGCCCTGGAGTCAGAAAGACCTGAGTTCAAATCTGGCCTCAGACACTTGACACACTTACTAGCTGTGTGACTTTGGGCAAGTCACTTAACCCCAATTGCCCTGGCTTCCCCCCGTAAAAAAAATTGTAAAAAGAAAACCGAATAAGCTATATGTATTTGCCTTTATTTGTGTCTCATGTACCTAATACAATTCCTAGGACACAGGAGGCCCTTAGTAAATGTTTGTTAACTGACTGGCTTCTTCTAGGCATCACAACCGAGTAGGGAGAGATTGTACCTCTGGGACATTGTTTAGGCTGCCCATTTATACTATGGTGATGGTTGTTGTTCAGTCACTTCACTCATATCTGACTTTTGGTGACCCCATTTGGGGTTTTCTTCACTGAAGCGGTTGACTGTTTCCTTCTCCAGCTCATTTTACAGATGAGGAAACTGAGGCAGACAGGTTTACATGACTTGTCCAGGGTTACACAGCTATTCGAACTCTGGTCTTCCTGACTCCAGGCTTGGCACTCTATTTGCTGTGCCACCTAACTGCCAAATAGGCAAATGTGTATAGTTATATAGATAGAGATAACTACATATGTAATATGTGGGTGCATGTAGATATGCATGTGTACCTATATACATCATAGTATTTATATATGTATTATACATTTGCACATGGATAATATGTGACATCATATACAGTATAATAATATAATAGCATAATAATATGTATTCTATATAAACTAATGGGAGAAAGGGTATAAAGTCAAGTTACCTTAGAGAGCAAAACAGTCCAGAGACTTCAGAAACCATCAAGTCAAACCTTAAATAAAAACTCCTTTTATTATAAAAATGGTTATCCAAGAACCACCTGGAAACCTCTAGCATTAAGGTGTTCATGTCTACTGGGGCAAACAATTTTACTTTTTGGAAAGCTCCGATTCTTAGGACTCTTTTTTCATTAATTAATTAATTAATTTTTAGTTTTAGTTTACAACACTCAACTCTCAAGTTTTTGAGTTTCAAATTTTCTCCCCACCACCTCCCCACTCCTCACCCAAGACAGCATGCAATTCGATACAGGCTCTGCATGTACCTTCACACTAAACAGATTTTCACAATAGTCAAGTTGCAAAGAACTACAACTAATGGAATGAACCACATAAAAAAAAAAAAAAACAACACAGGACCAAAACCAAAAACAAAAAAAAAAAAAGAGAGAGCTGATTGTTTGTTTCAATCTGGATTCAGACTCTGTAATTCTTTCTCTGGGTGTAAATCACTTTTTTTCCATCATGAGTCTTCTGGAGTCCTCTTAGAACCTTGCATTGCTGAGGAGAGCCAAATATATCAAAGCTAGTCATCAGAGATACTGTGTGTCTGTCACCGCGTATAATGTTCTCCTGGTTCTGTACCCTTAGGACTCTTTATAAAAGCAAAAGCACATGGTATCATCATCATCATCATCATTATATCAACCCCAAACCTGCCTGTCTACTCCCTCTACCCATCTTTCCCAGGTGAGTCCTCTGGGGAGAAACCAAACAAGTCCAATGCCTTATGCACAAGACATTCCTTAAACCGCAACATAGCCTCACCTCTTCCATTCCATAGTATAGCATTTCTTCCAAAAAAAAAAAGAGGTAGGACTTTACATAATGCAGTAAATTTTGCTGCACAGCATGCCCCAAAAGTCTCGGTGTGGCTTTAACTTTAACTGCACTAAGATTTTTGGGATTCCCTGTATCAGATGTGGTCCATTTTTCTAAGTGCCTCCTGATCTTTCTGGATGCTGATTTTCTCGCCCAGTGGGCCAGCTATCCCTTCCAGCTTTGTGTCAGAGGTCCAGTGAAGATGGGATTAGAGAAACATCGTGGAATGGTAATTATTTAGAGAGAACACAGCACTTGTCACCCAAGTCCCCAAAATAGTTGGCTTCTTGAACAGAGGTGATTCGCCTGGAGGGTATTAGAATTATCCAGACTCTGTCAATATGTTCTCGTCAAACTGGCCTGCTGGCTCTTCCCCATACGTGACATTCTGTCACCTACCTTTGCATGGCTCATTCTCCATATCTGGGATGCTTGCCCTATTCCTGACCCCTTCCTGGAATCTGTAGCTTCTTTCAGAGCACTTCTCAGTAACCACCTCCTCCCACCTGAGGCCTTTCCTGACCCAGCCTGGTTGTTAGTGCTTCCTCTACCCCCGACAAAACTTTATATTTACTTCTCTGGGAATGAGCTGTTCTTCTTCAGAAAAGTGTAAGCTCCCTGAAGTCAAGGACTGTTTTCTTTTTCTTTTTGTATTCCCAATACCTCATACAGTACCTGGTACATGAAGTTAATGGAACTGGAAAAGTACGAGTTCTTTGAATCAGCTGGCTGTTTTGATCCCATGAAATCTTACTCCTGTAGCATTGCAGAAGGTGGGTGATTTATAAGCCACACCCACAACTGAGCAAATGGGTTATATTTAGCACAAGTTCATGTGTGTGATGCCACAATGAGAGGTCAGCAGTTGTGCCAGGCAGACCTCCTGCCTGGGAGGAACCTTGGTGGAGTCACTTTCCCTCAAGGTCTCATCCTCAGTTTTGCCAGTTCAGAAATTCAACAAATCAATCAAGGCAATGTAGCGACACAGGGGACTTGGAGTCAAGAAGAGACCTGGGTTCAAATTCCAACTCACACATTTGTCGTTTGACTCTGGGCAAATCGTGTAACAGCTCTGTGACTCAGTTTCCCCATCTGTAAAAGGAGGAAGATATGCTTGATGGCCTCCAAAGTCCCTTCCAATCTATAACTGTATGAACAAGAATTAATTATTTACTATGTGCAAAGCACTGTGCTAGCCACTTGAGACAAAAAGGACAAAAGCGAAAATGCTCCTCAACCTCGAGAAATTTACATTCCTAGTTCAGTTCATTCAGTCATCCCAGAGGCCATAGGATCCCAGATGGAGAGCTCTCTTTGTCCAAACCCCTCATTGTACAGTTGAAGAAAGTGAGACAGAGTGAGGTTAAATGATGGAGCCAGGATTTGAACAGCATTACTCTGAACCTAACACTAAACTCCAACCTTAATCCAGTCAGCTCTCTTTCCACTCTGTAAGGTAGGTCACGCTAATCAAACTCATGAAACATTAATTTACAAACTATAATGTCTTTTTATTCATGTAAAATGGAAAACAGAACTGGCAGAATCCTCTGTACCCATTATTTACCCAGGGGAGCGACTTTCTCTTAGGCAGGTCCCTTTATAAGTCTAAATTGTGGGTGAGAACACAGCTTAGTGAACCTAGAATTAGAGCAAAGGGTACTGGGTGTTGCCAAGATTATTTTTGCATTCTACTGTTTAAGGCTGACACGTTATCCTTCCTCACTCTAGTGATATTTCTGTCTAGATAAACCGGTACCAAACATGCAGATCAGAATCCTCTCACCTTTGGTCAGTGCTGGGAAAACATGGGTGGTGTTTGTCTTTCCAACTTCCCTTTTCCAGTGGGTTTCACCAGTCACACCATCATCCCTCCTCATTCTAATTCCAATGCCAAAGTTACAGTGTCTCTGTCATTAGCGATGCTTTAGAATAGCACCCTGATGCAATGTTGGGGGAGCCCCTCCATATCGATGATGGCAATTCCATTCCCCAGTGCTTCCCTCTCCACACCCGCAAAATGCGAGAAGTGCAATATTATTAGTCCTATTTTACAGAACAGGAAACTGAGAGTAAATGATGCTAAGTATCTTCGTTAATTAAAGTATCTTAATCAAAGTTCCAGACTCAGAGTTAAAACTCAGATCCCTCTGATTCCACAGCTGGTGTTCTTTTCAATTGGTGATAATGTTGATGATAAGAATAGCTATAGAGATGATAGCATCATTACGATTATGGTAATAATCATAGTGGACATTTGTTGCTGTTTGTCCTTTGTTCTCAAAGAGGACCATGACATCAGGAAGGTGATGCCATGACTTGCAAGTGAATTGGATTTAAGTGATGAAAGGCTGTGCAAGGTTACCAGCCTCACTTTCTCCTCTGGAGCCATCTGGGTCTAGTGGTGAGATATAGATCAGGATGACTAGAGATCCCCTCTGACATTTATTTAGCACTTTAAGGGGCAACTAGGTGGCACCATAGTGAATAAAACATCATGCCTGGAGTCAGGAAGACTCATCTTCCTGAGTTCAAATCTGGTCTTAGACACGTACTGGCTGTGTGTCCCTGCACATGTCACTTCACCTTGCTTGCCTCAGTTTCCTCATCTGTAAAATGAGCAGGAGAAGGAAATTATAAACCACTTCAGTATCTTTGCAAAGAAAACTCCAAATGGAGTTATGAAGAGCTGGACAGGACTGAAATTACTCAACAATAAAAACATTTTCAGGCTTGCAATGGGTTTTGTGTATATTTCTAGAATCTTTATAGCCAGTCTATGGGGGAAGGTACTAACAGATATCATGTAATACCCATTTTCAGATGAGGATAACTGAGGCAGAGAATTTGTGACTTGCTCAAGGTCATGTAGTGAGTCAGTGTCAGAACTGGAATTGAAGCTCAGTCTTCACCTGACTCAGTACTCAGCACCTCCTCCACCTACGGTGCTGCTTCCAGGTGCCTGTGAGGTTGGGTGGGTTTGGAATCAGGGGACCTGAATTCCAATTCCTCCAGCTCTGCCAGCATACCAGCTGGCAAAGTTGGGAAAGCTGGGAAAGTTGTTTGCTGTAACCTCTCTGGGCCACTGTTTCCTCATCTATGTGTAAACAAGATGGCTGTAAGATCCCAGATTTACAGGCAGAATCTTTTAGTTCTCTTCTTGCTCTAAATCATTTTGTTCTTATTCTTTAGTTGCTTTTCAGTCATGTCTGACTCATCTCAATCCCATTCAGGGTCTTCTTGGCAGAGATACTGGAGTGCTTTGCCATTTCCTTCTTCAGCTCACTTTACAGTGGAGAAAACTGAGGCAAACAAGGATAAGTGGCCAGGGTCACAGTGTTTGAGGCCAGATTCTAACTCAGGAAGACTTCAGGCCCAATGTTCTATCTACTGTGCCACTGACTCTTTGTGATCCCATTTGGGGTTTTCTTGGCAAAGATACTGGAGTGCTTTGCCATTTCATTCTCCAAGCTCTAAATCTGTGACCCTCCAAATACCTTTTCTGGACAAGACTCATAATTGCATTGTCATAGGGAGCTCCCAATGAAGAAACCCCATCGACCAATGGATGTTGGCTTCTGCTCTGCAACCAATGGTTTAGAGAGTTGCCAAGATTACTGAGAATTTAAGTGACTTGCCCACAGGTCATGGAACCAGTTAGTATCAGACAAAAGACTTGAACTCAAGTCTTCCTGTCTCCAAGGCCAACTTTCTCTTTGTTCCACTACATTGCCCCTTGACATATGTTTGTTAGACTAGGTTATTTCTTGGAAGATTTCAAGCATACTCCTTTCCATAGTAGGCTGATTTGTGTCTTGTTCTTATGCCTTGTACTACGACTTAATTCAGGATCTCTAGCCCTCTACTCACTTAGCACAGGCTGAATTGCAGGAATCTGTGTGTTGTTAAAGAGCTCCTCATTACCCTGGGGTAATGAAGTGTGTTAAATCAGCCCTCCCAGGAGCTCTCCAAAATGGGATCCTTTGCTTACTCAATGAGTTGTCCTTGTGAAGTGATTAAACCCAAGAGACTAAGACATCAGGAAAATCACCTTGGCCGTGGACCCCTCATCTCTTTCTCCTCCATTCCTACTTGCACACTGATGCCAGGATAACCTTCCCAAACCACTGTTGTTGGTGGTGGTGTTTTCATCACACCCCTCCCCATTCAAAAATTAATAGTGACCCATTGCCACCTGGTCAAGTTAAAGGGCAAAGTTCTTTTCTGGCATTCAAGGTCTTCTCCAGTTTGACCTCACCCTACTTTTCTGGCCATACTTTCTTCTACAAATTCTCTTCCCTGATCAAACTGATCTTACTCTTCAAGATAGCCACTGGGCTTTTCATTTACTTTAAGGTTTTTTCCCCTTCTTCATCTCTGCCTACCTAATTTCCAACCATATTTCAAGAAGCTAGAAGACTCCTCTATGAAGTCTTCCAGGTTTCTGAGGCCTCCTTTCACAGCAGCTCTTGACTGAACCATTCTTTGGGCATTTAGAATACAAGTATAGTGTTGTGCCACTTTCTTTGTGTGAGTATATCCTATGGCTCTGTCTTGGACCCTCTTCCTTCTCTCTCTACCTTCTCACTTTCTGAGCTCCTATTGGATCAATTACCATTTCTGTGTAGATAATTCCCAAATCTGTATATCCAGTCCTTACTTGTTTCCTGAGCTCCAATCCTGTATTACAATTTGTTAACTAGATGTCACCATCAGGATGTCCCATAGACATTCCAAACACAGATCCAAAACAGAACTCATTGTCTTTCCCTCTACATTCATCTCTCTTCCTAAATTCCTTATTTCTATAAAGAGCACCAACATCTTCTTAGTTGTGGAGTCTTATAGCTTTTGATTTATATTCTACATATTGCTTCTCTTCTTCCTTCATATCTATTTGGTTGCTAAGTCTCATCGATTTTACCAATGGCAATATCTCTTATATCTGCTCTCTTCTATCTAGGCCCATAACCACCACCTTAGCCCAGCCCAACCCATTTCTTCTCACTTGAATGTTTGTTATAGCCATCTACCTTATCTTCCTGCCTATTCTTTTTCTTTCTGTCTTTCTCTTTCTTACTCTCTTCCTTTCTTCATTCCTTCCTTCTTTCCTTCCTTCCTTCCTTTCTTCCTTCCTTCCTTTTTTCATTCCTTCCTTCCTTTCTTCCTCCCTTCCTCCCTTCTTTCCTTCATTCCTACTTTCCTTCCTTCCTTTTCTTCCTTCCTTCTCTTCCTTCCTTCCTTCTTTCTTCCTCTCTCTCCTTCCTTCCTTTTATTTCTTTCTTCCTGAGACTGAGTCTCCTTATCTCGCCTAGGCTGGAAGTGCACCAGCCACTCACAGGTTTGGTCACATTACTTATCAACACAAGAGCTTTAGTTTGCTCTGCTTTTTTGACCTGGGCTGGTTCCTCTCTCCTTCATTAGTCTGGTGTCTCCCTGCTGCAAGAGTTTACCATACTGGTTTCAGATTACCCAGTTGGCTTAGCTAACTCAGAAGTCCCAAGTTCAAGCAACCCACCAGCCTCAACTTCTCCAGTAGCAAATATTATAGGTGCGCCACACGACAACCAGACACAATTTGATATTACTAAAACACAGGTTTTGCCTCTCCCCTGCTCAAGAAGCCATCCCCTTCATCTCTAGGATAAAATGCAAACTCCTCCATTTGGCATTTAAAGTCCCAAACAATCTGGCTCCAACCTACCTATCCAGACTTACTTCACTTCATGCCCTCTGAGTGTCAGCCAAACTGGATTGCCTGTTGTTCCTCAAGTGGAGCATTCAATTCTCTAGCTCTGTACCTTCACCAGGCTGTGCCCTATGCTTTAAATGATCCCCCTTCTCACCTCTGCTTCTCTGAATCCCTAGCTCTCCCCTCAAGTCTTAACCTTCTACTCAAGGCCATTGTTAGGGGTCTCCGACTCATGTCCACCCAATTACTTTACATTCAATTATTTGTGCACATGTTGTATGCTCAGTAGAATCTAAGCTTCCTGAAGGCAGCAGTCATTTTCTTTCTGTCTTTATATCACCAGGACCTGGCTCAGTGCCTGGCACATAAGATGCACTTATGGAATCAAATTATTAATTATCTTTTTACATGGCGGTAGACCACCCTTGGAGATGCATGGCAGAGGGGTCCTTTCCTTTCCCCTTTCCCCTCTTCAGAGTAAGCACAGAAACTCTCTGACCTCTCCTGTTAGCCATGAAGACTCTTAAGTGACTACTAAGCTGGAAATATTTTGGTTTCCTAAAGGGGAAATCCATATCTCTCAGGCCTCTTCTTCCTGCTTGACTTAAAGTACAAGAAAATTCTCTGAGCTCTGGTACCAGCTGTGGGATGCCCTTCCCCCTCACAAGCCACAAGCCATGAGCTCACAGCCTCTTACACAAGCCAGTGGCTGCAATGGAGCCACCTCCTGTTTGCGTTTCCTTTCCTTTTATACAGGACCTTGTGAGATCCTGAATGTCAGTTGGTGTGCTGAGCATCAGGAATTAGCTACTAGAGGGGTTGCAGTAGCAATAGCAGCAAGGCTAAAGGCAGCCACAGACTGGCCAAGACGTAAAGCATCACCCATAGAGGGAGACACAACTAGAAAGAGCCTAAATGGCATTGATTGAGCTGGTCTAACCAGGAGTAAAATGTGAAATAGCTAATGAACTAATTAATGTAAAATGGCTAATTAGTTAAATAGCTAAGAAATAGCTTTGCTACAAATGTCCTAGTGTGGCATCAATACTAGACTCTCAACTGATTATACTCATTGTTTGAATCTTTATTATTTGGCTTTCCCCTTACCATGTGAGAATAAAACCATCTGCTCCATACCCAATTCACGTTTGTAGCCTAAATATCTGTTACTTCCTTTTCTCTTGCTGAGAAGGACCCCTTAGACTAGAGCCAAACCTGGAATTGTTCTCCAGGATCTGAGATGGGGATGTAACTGAAGCCCTGGGTGCCTGAGGAGGAGATAGGAAACTCCAGAGCAATGAACTCAGGGCAAACTCTGAGGACTATCTTTTAAGAAAGAGACTGATCAAGGTCACCAGTCCATACAGCCTCAACTTTGTGATGCCTGGCTCATGACTCTCTAGGATATTGATCTATCTGTCTGTCTGTCTGTCTATCTATCTAATCTATCTACACATGTATATATCTATGTATATAGACACAAGATGGCTCAGTGGATGGAGCATTGAGCCAGGAGTCAGAAAGACCTGATTCAAATCAGGCCTCAGAAACTTACTGTGTGATCTTGGTCAAGCCAACATCTGCTTCAGTTTCATCAACTGTAATATGGGAATTGTAATAGCACCTACCTACCAGGGTTGTTGTGAGGATAAAATGAAATAATATTTATCAAATGCTTAGCACAGGGCCTGTCTGGTCCTTTTCAGTCTTGTTCAACTCTTTACAAGTCCATTTAGGGTTTTCTTGGCCAAGATACTGGAGTGGTTTACCATTTCCTTCTCCAGTTCATTTTACAGATGAGGAAACTGAGATGAACAGGATTAAGTAACTTGCCCAGAATCACGCAACTAGGAAGTGTCTGAGGTCAGATTTGAACTCAGGAAGATGAGTCTTCCTGGTTCCAGGCCCGGTACTCTATCCACTGTGCCACCTGCCTGCCCCAGGTGTTATATAAAAGCTACTATTGTTGTTGTTATCGTCACCGTCATCATCATCGTTGTCATCGTCATAATCGTTATCATCGTCATCATCCTTATTATATGTGGCTGGTGATCAGTAAATGATTGTTAATTGATTATTTGTTTCTTTCACTTGTGTTTTTGTGTAATTATGAACTTATGGCAACTCATAGCTTAGAAATTCCAAGGAAGCTTTGGAATGTCCTTCTTGCAGTTTCTTTAAAAGCATGGTTGGTGCCTTTCTAATCTGATAATTCATATTGGAATATCTATATTCATGAAACATTTTATAAATGCTTTATCATTTGCAAAGCTCATAGCAACCCTGTGAGGTTGGTGACACAAGTATTATTATCCCCATTTTACAGATGAAGAAACTGAGGCAGAGAGAAATCAACTGATCTGCCTAGCATCATACAACTATTTACATAAGTGTCAAGGTAGGAACTTGAACCCAGATCTCTACTTACTTCCTTCGTCTTCCTCTGACCTCAGGCTGCCACTCCGAATGGGAGAAACACTTTTGGTGGTTGCATCTCCGGATACCCACACCCCATCTGAACTTTGGGACTTTATTTCTCTTAAATAAATGATGATCAACAATTTAAGCATGAAGTTAGATCTTCCTAGATCTCCTGCCCCAGAACAACTCCATCTCATCAGATCTGCAGATGGCAAAAACTGCTAGAATTACAGAAATCCAATTTCGTTTCATTAAGGGCTTGGAGCCTACAACAAGGAGTGGGTGTGACTTATTTCAACATTAGGCATCTTTAGGTAGAAAAACAAAGCTTATGATTGCAATGACTCTAAGAGCTATGTACACCCCTCTTGCCAGTACAAGATTTAGGGCCCTACCTAGCATCAGGGGGCTTGGCAGGCAACCCCTATGACAAATATAACTGCCAAGAGAATACTCTGGGCCCTTAGGATGATTCATGAGTGCTAGGACCGTTGTGCAGCCCTGAGTCATAGAACACCGCAGTCACCAAAGACTTGGCATTGAGTATCACCCAGAGGGCAATAGAGAGGCACTTAGTGGGTGTGAGGAGGCTGCAGAATGTAATAAACAAGAAATTTTGAGGGTAACTAAGGGATGGCATCACAGAAGTGTAGAACCAAAAAGAAAGACAAGATGATCACGCAGAAAAGTCAGGGATAAATGATGGATAGCCATCCTTCTCTTCCATGGAAGTCTTTGCCACATCCAGAGAAACTGAGGAACGTCTTCAACGTGTGGGATGATCCCCTGTGGTGAACTTGCAGACACATGCACAAGAGTCTCATGGAATCAGCAAATGTGGATGGGTTGTGATCATCACTGAAGGGAATTTTGCTCACAGTGCTCAATGAGTGAAAATTTGTCAAATGGTCACTAGGTGCCAAATACTGTGCTAAGTACTGAGATATGACTAGATAGATTAAGAAAGGGACTGATCGCAAGTAGTTCACACTATAATTGGGCAAGACAACACATAAAAGAAATTTCTGCTGCATGGGGGATGGGAAGACCCCAAAAGTCTTAAGGGATAAAGTCTTCACATTACCTGAGTAGGCCAGAGGATAGCAGAGCAGATGATAAGGCTGAGAAGATCTTAAAAGGCAGTACCAGGGCAGATGATGAGGTCTCCTGGCCCTCTGTCTCATTGGAAGGAATTGTGTTGTTAGTTGCCTGTCTCCTCCAAGTTCTACGAGGAGTTAAGCAGTCCTGGATAAGGGGGAGAAGGGTGACCAGCTGGGCCACATGGGTTCCAGTATGGCCCAGAGCCCGAGAGGGAATAAGAGGAAAAGCAGGGGGAGAACAACAACCCTTATGGTGGTAGATGACATAATTTATTCATCACCATCATCATCGTCATCATCACCATTATCATCATCATCATCGTCATTGTCATTACCGTCGTCGTGGTCATCGTCATCATTGTCACTTGTGTAATGCTTTAAGGTTTGCAAATCACTTTCCGTATGCCAGATGTCCTAAAAGACTTAGTCCAGTTTTAAACTTCAAAAACGTGAACTTTAGGACACCATATATTACCTCATTTGATCATGGATATGTTGGAATAGTTGAACATAATTCACGGGGTCTCTGAAGAACTCACGTTGTTGGTACTGAGGGATTTGATTGTATTTCTCCTGAAATGTCCCAGAGTAAAGCCAAAAGTGTTGGGCAGAAGTTGCAGAGAGGTCTGATGTCAGGAACAACTTCCTAATAAATAATGATAATGATGATGATAACAGCTGTCATTTATATAACACCTACTATGTGCCAGGCATTGTGCTAAGTGCTTTACAATTATCATCTTGTTTGATCCTCACAATCAACCCTGACAGGCAGCTGCTATTTGAGGAAATTGAGGCAAACAGAAGTTAAGTGACTTGCTCAGGGTCACACAACTTGTAAGTATCTGAGGTTCAATTCAAACTCATCCAGGTCCAGTGCTCTATACCTAGCTGCCTCAATTAATTAGATAATTAGAACTATCTCAAACTAGAACTGGTCTCCTCAGGAGACCCCGAGTTTCCCTTCATCGGAAGTCTTCAGTTAAAGGATAATTGACCGTTTGTCAAGGATCTTTTAGTAGGGATTCTTTTAGGAGCCTGGATTGAACTAGATGACCACTGGGATGCCTTCTAAATGTGAAATGCTCTGAGTCTATGACACCGGAAGGCCAGGCTGCTCCATTCTCTATGGTCTGCTCAGAAAGATATAAAAGGGAAACAAAACTTGATTGATTCAGTAAAAGTCATGGGCTTGGAAGGCTCTCTATTTTCACTTCTACCTCATGTATCCTTAGCTCCCTCGAAGGCTCAGCTCAAGTGCCTTGTCCTACATGATCTACTTGTCCCAGCTGGTAGCATTCCCACCCCTGAAGTCAATTTATATTTACTTAGTATACATTTTTAAGAACTTACTTAACTGCTCATGTTTCCCCAATAGAATGTAAACTCCTTGAGGGCAGGGTCAGCTCGATTTTAGTATCTATGTCCCCCAATGCCTAGCACAAAGTAGGCATGTTTGTTGAACGGGAAGGGATAGCCTCTGTACTGCCTTGCATCATGTAGTCATCACTAAAAAGTGCTGGATACATCAGTGGTGTGTTCTGTAGTAATGTAGTTTTGTTAAGAGCCACAAATACGAGAGTTGACACTCAGAAGAATATTCAGCTAAGCTGTTTCTACTCTCCAGGCACTCATCAAGCCCCAAAATAGCTGAACGCTCAAGGACACCCAGAATCATTGGAATAGCATGTGTGACATTGGCAACATCCTACTGACTTTGATTTATTTGGCTTCTGTGATTTTCACGGTGCTGTGGACATGCCCATAAAAAGGGAAAAAGGTCATGACGGAGAATGTGAGACATTGAAAAGCCCATAAAAATTCCAGCCCTAGTACATGGCCCTTTTTTGGTGGCCAAAAGCCACAGGTTAAATTTACACCAAAACCACTCCGCCCAATTGGATTGACTTCTCAGATAAATCATGCTTCCATCACAAGATGCCATCGAAAATAGAGCCAGAGTCCCAGAAAGACAGGGATCCATCCACTCTTTCACACCTAACACACCGATACTGGAGTTGTAGGTTACTTTTTTCTTTAATTCTCTACAATTCCCAAATCCAAGCCAGAGTATTAGAGGACCCGTGTTCAAATACTACCTCTAACACTATCTGTGTGACACTGGACAAGTCACCACCTCCCTGGATGTCATTTTCCTCATCTGTGAAATAAGTGGGTTGGTCTAGATGACCTCCGAGGAACTGTCCAGCTCCAGGTCTACAATACGGCGGCCAGAGTGGAAGCTTTAAGGTTTGAAAACTGGTTCACAATTGTTATCCCATTCGGCCCTGGGAGGTAGGTTCTATTGTCATTCCCATTTTACAGCTGAGAAAACTGAAGCAGAGAGAAGTTAAGGGATTTGCCCAGGGTCACACATGTGTTTGAACTCAGGTTGAGTCTAGGTCCAGAACTCTATCTGCTGAACCACCTAGCTGCCAATGAAATGATATATGATAATATGATGTGAAATGATATGATATAGGATATAATACAGTATAATATAATATAATATAATATAATATAATATAATATAATATAATATAATATAATATAATATAATATGATGATTTAGGAGCAAAGATATTTAAGCCAGATGAGACCTTAGAGGTCATGTAGTTTAAGCTCTTCATTTTATAATGGAATTCAATTCATTAAAGAGTTTTTAAAAATAATTTATTTTATTTTATTTTATTGAATAAAACAAGCATTTCCATAACATAATAAAAAGATCATTGCACGTGAAACTGCAAATCTACTATGTATAACTTGCTATTCCTTTTAAATATATAATAAAGTTATCACCTAATTTTTCTTTAAAAATTTCCTTTTTCTTCCTTCTCTTCCCCCCTCCCCCAACCCTAGAGATGGCTGGGATGAAGCACCTGTACACAGCAAGGTCAATAAACAATCCAAGTCAGATGGAAAGGTCCCATGGTCTTAGGGGGCAGTGGCAAAGCACATGTGAATGCCTTTTCATACTGGGAGGTGAGGAGAAGGATAGAACATGTTCACAGATAAGTATACACAGGTTGTGTCCAATTATTAGTTTTGTACTGGGGGCATTGCTTAAACTCTCTGAGCCTCATTTTTCCCCATTTGTCAATGGAAAGAAGGCCACTCGCAATGCCTACCTCAGAAAAGTTCAGAGAAGAGTACTTTATAAATTGTGCTGCAATACATGTATATATGTATACATATATGTGTATATGGGGGGGGGAGAGAGAGATAGAGGGTGGGAGGGAGAGAGAGAGAGAGAGAGAGAGAGAGAGAGAGAGAGAGAGAGAGAGACTGGTATAGACATGCCCACTTAAATATCTTTATTTAATGGCTCTCCTCCACACCTTCTCTTCCTGTTTCTTCCTGGGACATGAGTATAGGGCTATCCTATCCATTTTAAATGAGTAGGGGCCAAGAAATATGTTTGAATAAGTAAATGACAGAGTTACAAGATAAGTGGCCTGGCTCTGCCACTAGATATGTGATGTCAATAGAGCTCACTCTCTAGCTTCAGTTTCAACAACTTTAAACAGGTCTGTTGTGATAAAAGTACTATGTAATTGAGAGTATTTATAATTATTTGTATTCTTATTCTACTTTACTTATATTCATTAGATGAGTGGTGGCTAACTAATGTCCAGAGATCTCCCTTCCAGGCCTTTTATATTCTATGGATTTTGTCATTTCTGAGGTGCAGAAGGCACTAGATAATTTTGGGAGAAGGTGAATACTTCCAGCCCTATTCCGCCCAGCAGTCACAAATGGAAGAAATAAATTTTATTTTGTAACCCTCTTTCTGAGTTTTCTCCAGCTGAGATTCATGAAGACTGTAGTCACTTTCTATAGCTAAAAACATTCAGCCGCAGATCTTAGTCCTGGATTCACAATGGAGTCTTTTTTCATGGATTTCTCCATAGATATTTTTCAATGATATAAACATCTTTGAAGTACATGGTGTTCAGTGCTTCTGCCTTTCTTGTTAGCGTCTCTTTGCTTCCTACTTTAAAAGATGCTCATAATTTTAGATGTGCTGCACTTCAATTAATTAAACCCTTAAGAGTTTCCAAATGGGCAGTCAGAAGAAATGCAAAGGTTATTAAGAACTCTTGGGCTTTTTAAAAAAATTAAACAAATTCTCCCCAATTTAGTTTGTACCTTCTTTTCCAAGGAACCCTGACCTGCTCTTGTTGGAAAGAGATTATAACTTTGTGATTTATTGGCTTCATGAGACATGAATTAAATAAGTCACATTCCTTAAGAGTTACATTTCTCTAGGCCTGGAGGGAATGGAGCCGTGAGAAGGGTAGAGATGGTTTCAATTTGCTCAGATTTTGTTGGGAAAAAAAAATTCCACTGAATTAGTCTAACGCTATTTCTACCCCCTTGGACAATAAAATTGTTCTGGATACAACTATTGATTGAGCTAATCATCGTTAGTCCTTCCACCTGGAGCAACAGTGGGAGGAGAACTCAGAAGAAGCATCAGTCTCTCCAATGTCACCACAATGGAGGATTCTGGTGAATCATATGGCAAATTCAAAAACTTATGATTAGAATGCTTCCAGAACAGTTCTGCCAATCACAGATTGAAACAATGTGAGCGTGACAGACAGCAAAAGAACAAGATACACTAAAGTAAGAAGGAATGAATGTTCCATTTCCGTGATTTGGGGACTGATGTTTCAATCATGAATTTCCAAGATGGGGAATGGGTGCCAAACACCCCATGAAAATCGGTGAAAACCTGTGTCCTTCTCCCCTTTCTTCCACAGACTCATCACAGTTTGATCCTTGAAAACTAAAATTTCTAACTGTATTATCGGGCCAATGACAAAAAAATGCAAATATATGCCACAAGGGAGGGGGAAAATGGAAATTCATCAATTCTGCTTGCCATCTATGGTTTCTCCTTCTGGAGAGATCTCTTCAGAAAAAGAAGGGCCTGTTAATGGACTCAGGCAATGGACTAACATTCAGAAAATTATCGGTACAAGGGTGTTTGGGAGTTTTGTGTGTATGTTTCTGTGTGTGTATTTACCAAGAATAGAAAACAAATAAATAATATCATTTAGCCCATCAGAGCAACCATTTTTCAACAAATTCTTCACTTAGAAAAGCATTCCATTAGCACTATGCCATTTCTGTGTTTCTGTGCAAATCATCACTTTGAAAAGGTGAACATTAACAAATTTATACCAAGAGCCCCTAAGAGCCAGCCCAGAACATGTTGTACCTTAGCTCTCCTTCCTAAGCACACCGCCAAAGAACTCATTTCATATTCTTTGGCTCTTTTTCTGTTCTTGATCTTGTTGAGTCTAAATAAAGAAGGTGAGTTAACAAATTATTTTTAGAAGATTGCTGAAATCACTCATCATGGCATCATAGATTTAGAGCTTAAATGGACTACAGAGGTCACCTAATCCAAAGCCCTCATTTTACAGATATGAAAACTGAGGTTCAGGGAGGTTAAGTGACTTACCCAAGGTCATACAGGTCGTGTCAGAAATGAGATTTAGACCCAGGTCCTCCGACTCTAGAAACAGTCCTCTTTACTATGGTTCCCCTTTGATGACCTATACCTTTCTTTAAGGAGCTAAGGAATTAAACACTATAGACCTAATTCTAGAAGGAAAATCTCTCCATTTTAGCATTAAGGAAAAATAGTCTAAGCCTATGACTAGGTATCCAGTGTGTTTCTCCTAAAACTCAGACAAGCAACTCATCCTGTCTATACCTGAGACACATCTAGTCCCACCCTTCCAACAGCACAGCCTAGCCTTTATTCTCCACCCAAGGCCTGGAGAAGAGATAGCATTGTCTAATGAACTATTTACCTTCACACTGAATCCAAAATTTAATCATGAATATCATTTAAAAGGTGTGTACCTTGTAAACACTATTCAAATATTGATTTTGGTTTTTTTCCCAAATTTTCTAGAGGAATAACAATGGACCAGATTGAATCTTCAGAGATGAATTGTACAAAATATTCACATTTATGACAAAATTGTCCTATCTCAAATGAAATGTTTCTTTAATTAGCCAAGCAAATAAACATGTGTACATAGGTTCAGACCCTTAAAAAAAAAACTATGTGTTGTTTGGTGCTTCAAGGGATCCATGCTCTCATCCCTTTGGCGTCTCTGGGGAAAAGCTGGATGGCCATCTGTTTGTTGGGTGTTTTGCAGAGAGCTCCTTGTTCAAATACAGGTTAGACTTGTTGGCTTCAGAGGCTATTCCCAATGCCAAAATTCTTCAATTCTGTGAGTCATCAACATAGGTACCCCTGCTGCCAGTACAGATTGTAACCCATCCATGCTTTCTCATCCTGTGCCCAAGCCCCTCCACAAATCCTTTGCAAAGGATTTCTCAGAGGCTTTCCTCTAACTCTTTTTACATTTTCTCAAAACTAGCAAAACATTTAGGTTATTCATGTATCATCCCTCATTCTTGCTACTCTCTCTTTTTTTGGTCATACATATCCTTAATGGTATATTTTATATTTCTTCCACTAAGGTCATTATTAGTAAGATGCTGTAGCCTACTCATACCTACATTCAGCCTTCCATTATCATTTGAGTAATCCATAATTCTGATTTCTTTGAAAGCATAGTTCTTGTGATTTGTGACCATCTATCATCACATTGTTATGAAAGATATCCTATTTAGAATCCAAATGAGACAGGGATTCCTTAGATGGTGAGGTTGGTCTTCCAGATGCTCTTATTTCTGTGTGGTTTATTACAACACACAAATGCATCTGATAATCCTATAGCCTCCTTAATAGATCTATGGTTATTTAAAAGATATCAACCTAGTTAACCACACTGTAAATACCAAGTGGATGAAAAATATATATTGTCAAGGTTATAACAAGCAACTTAATAGAAAGCCCATAAAGTTACTTGATCAAGGTAGATGATAGATAAACTATAATATAGATCTAGGTATATATAGTTACAGATGATATAGATACAGATGTCATAGATGTAGATGTAGACATTGATATATCTTGTACAGGCATTAGAGATGGAAAATTAACCTGACCCAGAGTTGAATTAGAGGAGGACAACAACAGGCTGAATTTCATTTGGGAGCTCCTGCCAGATTTTCAATGATTTCAAACCACTTCTCAACACAAACTCTCATAATTTCCACATGAGCATTTTTCTAGGCAAAGACTTTATTCTGGAGTAAAAAAAATAATCACTGGGCAAGAAGGAATTTTAGTAAATATTTGAAAGTTGATCCTTAGCATTAACAGATAGGTAATGCCTCAAATCACTAGTGTTTCTTCTTGAAGTATATCAATGCTCCATGTAATGGCATGTAAGTGTGGGGAGAGCCACTGAAAGTTATGCAGGCTACTGAAAGGTTTTCAGATCCAATAGCCCTTTCAGCCTTTATGAATGTTCACAAAGACTCATGTAGCCTATTGGAATGGACCATGGACCATAGAGATCAATGTCACACTGTCATTTTGCAAATGAGATCACTGAAGTCCAAGGACAAGAAGTGACTTGCCCCAGGCCAAACTACTAGTTTATAATAGAATTGGAACTAGAGTTCAAGTCTTCTGATTCCCAATTGGCACTCATTCCCATGATGCTTTGCTTTTTATCATTTATTTTGAGAGATGGGGAAAAGGACAGGAAGAAAAGCAACAGTGTTGTTGGAGCCAGATCGGTTAGATCCCAGCTTTCCAACCAGGTTGACTTATACAAAGATGCCTTTAATCTGTAATTTCCACAGCCAAAAAGACTGAGTAGAAAATGTTCTACCAAATATGTGCAAAACTAATTCCTCAAACTATAAAAATACTTAACCAATTTTCTTCCAATTTGGCTGGAATCTTGTCCCTCATTAAAAGTGGCAATCCTGCCAATTTGCAAATGTATAGCTTTACCTATTTTTAGTGAAACACAAGCTCAGAAAGTGTCCTGACATTTTTATATAATTAGAAAGTTGGTTTTTCATCTTCTTTCCATGTGAAAGCAGCTTAAACAAATTATTCAAGGTTTCTTCCTAAATGAGTTGGGTTGGAGTTTCAATAAGTTTTAGGCCTAGTACAAAATATTAACTTTGTTTTCCACGAAATCAATTTATTTGCTTTTCTTTTTTTCTAATTATGATGGCAAAGATGTATTGAATGCCCCAATTCCATACCCTACAGTCCCCAAGAGTCTCTTTTAAACTTGGAATATTTTAACACCCTACTAGAGACAGTCTACTGCAGTGAAGAGAACACTAGACTTGCAGTTAGGAGGTCTAGGTTCAGATCTTGCCTTCAGACATATGCATGCTGTTTGATTATGACAATCTACTTAATCTTTCAATTTCTTCATCTCTAAATGGAAGTGATCGTAGTACTTGGACTGGATAATGGGGTTACTGTGGTGAGGGGCAGGGGAGGGAAGATGTGTAACCTCTAAAATGCTATATAAATATGAGCTCTTTTGCTTAGTATTATAATAAAGAAAAACAAATGACATGATATTTCTAATGAGCATTCCCATTCTGAGGAGTCTGGAATTTAATGTCATTCCTCAATGGATTTCATTGGATTTGGATTGATAGAAGAGGAGTAATGATTTCATTGGTATAGGAAACACCCAGGTAAGGAAACTCCCTCTATCAAAGCATGTTGAAACCTTCTCTGCAACTTATAAAGAACTACCTAGGGCATTGAAAGGTTAAGTGATTTGTGAATAGTTAACAGAGCCAAAACATGTCAAAGGTGGCTCCATACCCTGAATATAATCCTCTTTATCAAGTACACATAAATATTTAGAGAAACAGTTGATACAGATGAAAACATAGTTCAAGATAGTCTTACTCCCAATGGATTCCAGTAAAATATGAGCTTTTTGAGGGTAGGGACTATTTTTCACTATATCTTTTTGGTACCAGAACATACGTTAGTTCCTGGATCAGAATAGGCATGTAAGAAACGCATTAAATTGAATTGAAATAAGTGAACACTGACACTTCAAGCATCTAAGACTTCACTGATGTGGGTTGTCCTTCCACAAATACAGAATGCAATCCTTTCTCAAGATTTCATGGAGAGGCCAACAGTAGACACAGAGACTTTTTGGAGTTAAGAAAGTCAAGGGACTGTGGGATTAGGGTCAATGTAGATATCAAAGCCATCAAGAATTGTGGTCTGGCAAACCCAAAGACCCAAGCTTTTGAAACAAGAATTCACTATTTGATGAAAAATTGCTGGGAAAACTGGAAAGCAGTTTGGTAGAAACCAAATATAGAGCAACATTTCATACCATATACCAAGATAAGTGCAAAATGGTTCATGATTTAAAAATAAAAGGTGACATTGTAAATGAATTAGGGAAGCATGAAAAGTTTTACCTATGAGGTGTATGGATCTGGGAAGAATTTATGACCCAACAGGAGATAGAGAACATTACAGGATATAAAATGGATAATTTTGATTAAATTAAATTTAAAAGGTTTTGCACAAACAAAATCAATGTAGCCAAGATTAGAAGGAAAATAAGAAATTGTGAAAAAAAAAATTACAGCAAGTTTTTCTGATAAAGGCTTCATGTCTTAAGTATATCAAGAACTGAGTCAAATTTATAAGAATACAAGTCATTCCTCAATTGATTAATGGTCAAAGGATAGGAGCAGACAGTTTTCAAAAGAAGAAATCAAAACTACCTATGTGGTTATTTTTGTTATTAAGTAATTTCAATCATGTCTGACTCTTTCTGACCCCATTTGGGGTTTTCTTGGCAAAGATTCTGGAGAGGATTGCTATTTCCTTCTCTAGCTCATTAACTGAGGCAAACAGGATGAAGTGACTTGCCCAGAGTTACACAGCTAGTAAGTGTTGCAAGCTGGGTTTGAGCTCAGGAAGATGACCTTTCCTGACTCAAGGGCAGGCATTTTATCCATTACCCCCACCTAGCTGCCCCCAAAAGTTATATATAGTCATATGGAGAAATGTTCTAAATCACTATTGTTAGAGAAATGCAAATTTAAAAAACTCAGAAGGGGCAGCTAGGTGGAGCAGTGAATAAAGCACCAGCCCTGGAGTCAGGAGGAGCAGAGTTCAAATCCAGCCTCAGACACTTGACATGCTTACTAGCTGTGTGACCTTGGGCAAGTCACTTAACCCCAATTGCCCTGCCTTCCGCCCTGCAAAAAAAAAAACTCAGAGGTACTACCTCACCCCTATAAGATTGGCTAATATAACAGAAAAGAAAAATGACAAATATTGGAGGGGAATAAGGAAAAATACGGACCCTGATGCATTCTCGGTGGAGTTGTGAACTGATACAACCATTCTGCAGAACAATTTGGAACTATGCCCAAAGGGTTATCTAACTGTGCACACCCTTTGACCCAACAATACCACTACTAGGTCTTTATCCCAAAGAGATCATCGAAAAAGGAAAAAGAATTATATGTACACAAATACTTATAATATCTTTTTTTGTGGTAGCAAAGAATTGGAAATAGAGGCTATGTCTAACAATTAGGAAATGACTGAACAAGTCGTGGTATGTGCTTGTGATAGGATACTATTGTGCTATTAGAAATGACAAGCAAGACTCTTTCAGAAAAACCAGGGAAGAGTTACATGAACTGATGCAGAGTGAAGTGAGCAGAACCAGGAGAACACTGTACACAGTAACAGCAACACTGTATGATGAACAGTTGTGAATGACTGAGCTATTTTGACCAATTTGCTGCTGTTATTGTTGTTTAGTCAATTAGTTGTGTCTAGCTCTTCATGACCCAGTTTTAGGGTTTTCTTGGCAGAGATACTGGAGCAGTTTGCCATTTCCTTCTCCAGCTCATTTTACAGCTGAGGAAACTGAGGCAAAAAGGGTTAAGTGACTTGTCCAGGGTCACACAACTAGTAAGTGTCTGAGGCCAGATTTGAACTCAAGAAGATAAGTCTTCCAGACTCCTGCCAGGTCCTGTAACTACTGTGTGTAATAGTAATTAAGGTGAGACTTTTTGCTGTTCTTCTCTTAAGTGCTTTTAATGATTCTGGCCTTTGTTTGAATGGGGCAGATAAAGTGGAATTTTGCCTTGGAGTGTTTCTCAGCATTAAGACAATGGAGAGTCATTGAATTGTGTATGATGTGATAGTAGGGATGGGAAACTTTCACACACCCAGCCTGGGTGAGGTCAGAGCCCTCAGGGCTCTGAACAGGATATAATTGAGGGGAGCTTCCTGTTTGACTTTTGGGGCACACTTATGGAAGCAGTGTTGAGACTCTGGGCAAGCCATAACTGCCCCCCACCCCTGGCTTTGCTAACCCAGACCCATTGGTTCTTCTCTGGTAACTATGCATTGTGATTTGATCAGACAAAGGTCTGTCTGCTGATGTTTCTAAGTTCTGTTTGTATTTGCTTTGAAGTTCAGAGGGCTGATCTTTTCCCCCTGAACTAAGTGATTGATATATGTATGCTTAATTAAGCTTAGATTAACACCTTAAAGTTGCTTTCCTTAGTAAAGCAGATCAAAGAACCTGTGTTGGCAACTTTCTGTGTGCTGGTTGTTGGTGGGTCTCAGACCCCTACAGTAGCTGCTAGCCAAATTGTGTTACACTGTAGTGCCCCATTCTGATTAATACAATGATCGAAGACAATTCTGAAGGACTTATGATGAAAAATGCTAACCAGCTCCAGTGAAAGAACTAATGGAGTCTGAATGCAGATTGAACCATACTGTTTTTTACTTTATTTTTTCTTGGGATTTTTTGGCCTGCATTTTTTTTTAAGCAACAGGGCTAATACAGAAATGTTTTTCATGACTGCAATCTGTATCAAATTGCTTGCCTTCTCAAAGAGGGGCAAAGGAAGGGAAGAAGGGAGAGAATTTGGAATTCAATTTTTTTTAAATGAATGTTAATTTCTTTTAAAAAATGTAATTGAGAAAAATAAAATAAATTTTTAAAAAAGAATTATGGTCTGAGACAGATTGGAGAAGAAGAAGCTGTGAACTAAAAGCTGAAACCACTGAGAGAAGTGGGAAAGTATCCTGGAGGTCAGCAGATGATGGCCATTAAGGATAGAGAGAGGGTGGTATCGGTGGATCCTGTCTCTTTCAAAGAGGAGAGGGGACAGAACAATTTCTTGGAAGTGACAATGGGGAATAAGCATGAACATATAAGAAATAGAAGTAATTACAGAAGAAATGGCCTCCAATGGAGGTTCTCTCTCTCTCTTGAGAAATAAGGAGTATCAGATTTCAGTTAGGGCAAAGTTTTGAGATAACATCAGGTTTTTTCTTAAAAAACAGGCACTGTCATTTGAAAGATGACTTGCATATCTAGAATTCCAAGATGGAACTCCCACTGCCTCTGAAACAACTAGTTGAACTTGAAAAAAAAAAGCACCCAGAATACTGTCATTTAGTCATCACTCCCACTAGAGAAATTTTCCAAAGTGCTCAATATCTGACAGCCTCAAGAATAATAAATCACATTTGTATAGCCCTGTAAGGCACTAACTTGCCTCAAAACAACTCTGTAACCTGGGACATTTTATGCCCATCTTACATATGAGGGAACTGGGACTCTGAGAAATCATCTGACTTTGTGGTCATACCAGGTGGGACTTGGGTCCGACAGTCCATCTATTACACCATGCTATTTTCTTATAGCACAGAAAAGAAGGCCAGTGATTTTACGAACTGGATACCAACAAACATGATCGGTCCCATTATAAATAGTTTGTGTAAAATCTAAATATTGGGGGAAAAAACACTGAAGCTGGGCATTAAAATACAGATAGAAACTTCTCAAGAAAATAATTTAGCGTATGACAACAGATACTGCAAAGAACAATAGAGTCAATTTCATCAAAGAAATGTTGACTGCTATTATGTTTGAGGGATTGCACTGGGTGCTAGAGATACAAAGACAAAAAGTAAGATGGTCTTTATTCTCAAGGACCTTATATTGTACTAAGAGGTTGCGACAAGTATGTAGCTAAGGCAACACAAATAAATGTGAGGTTTAAGATTAGAGAAGGCTTCATGGAGGTGGTGGAAACTAAGCTGAATCTTGAATCAGATGCAAGAAAATTGTGGAGGTCAGATGGACAGGACTTGGCAATTTGGGCTTGAGAAGAAAGGGAAGGAGAAGCATCAAGGATGACTTGAAACTTTGACCCTGGATGGCTGAGAGGATAAGGGTACGTCCAGCAACGACAACCCATATTTATTGAATGTCTGCTACTCGATGGTGCACTAAGTGCTGGGGAAGCATAGAGAGTTTGGGGGCCCTACATTGTTAAATATCAGAACTCAGAATTGATTTATATATCACTCACGATGAGACTTGGGTTGAAAAAAATCTAACCAAAAAAAAAAAAGGTGAGCTAAGTTACTTTCCATATAATTTGAAATCTCTGCGTGTATTTGTTAAGACTACATTAATTAAGGAATATGGAGAAGGCTCTCAATTTCTTCTCAATCTCAAGTGAGACAATGAGGTGTAGTGGATAGCCAGCTACCCTTGGAGTCAACAAAATCTGGGTTCAAGCCTCACCTCTGTTTGACACATGCTGACCCTGGGTAAGTCATGGGCCCCTCAGTGCTCTAAGTAACTAAGTCTTCTGAAACTATAAATTGCAGAAGAGGTGCCAGTCTCCATTGGTAAAGGAAATTCCCTCATCTGGGAGTTCCAAACACCAAATGAAATCACAGATCCAGGTGCTGTCCCTATCTAAATTTCTCCTGAATAGAGTATAAGGTTCTTTGCCCATTCACTCGTCAGTGATTCTTACAATGTTAAAATTCATGCTTGTTATTAAGGTTTATCTGGAATTGAGTAGGAACCTTGAAAGGATAAAATTAGACAAGGTCCCTGACCACTAAACTTGAAATCCAAATCCAATGAGCCAGCAATACATTAACAAAGGAAAAGGAAAGGATGCAAATGTAATTGAGTAGAGAAGGTTAATGGATTCATAGTTCACCTCTGGAAACCTCCCTTAATTCATGAAAACAAGCTTGGCCGGCTCCCCCTGGTTTCTGGCCACAGTAAGCTCCAAAAGCTAGGAGTACTAAGACTGAACAAACTGTTCAGACTGAACAGTTTCTCTCCAGCCCCTAGCAATGTGCCTCACACAGATTGGGGACTTAATCAGTGTTTGCTGAATTGTATCAGAGATTACAGACTAAATGGAGCTGGATTTCTTGGCATTTTTTGGTGACTTAAGGGTATTCACCTAGTGTCACTTTCAGAATGCCCTAGTTCAGTAACATATCAATTGTAGGGGCATTGAAAAGAGAGGAGGAACATGGCTTAGTGGAATGAGCAATTGCATTTAGAGCCCAAAGACACGGATTTGAATCTCCTCTGCTGGGAATTCAGAGATAGGGGAAAATTTGTGGGAAGTCCTGCCTAGCAAAGAAAGCTGAATTCAGAAAATAACAAACCCAATGGCTATGTAAGGTAAATGAAAACAACACTAAGAGGCGGCCAGAACCCAGATTAATTGTAATGTACAATTCAAAGTGGGTCCCAGTAAACCGATGCTCAAACACATGGCCCTCTTCTCAGCAGACAGGTAGAAGACTACAGATATGAAACGTATACACACTAGCAGACATATTTGCCATGATATTTGTTTTTTCCTCCATGTTTTCCTCGACCACAATGGATGGTTCAATGAGGAAGAAGAGTGGAAGTACAGTACGGGGCAGGGGTGGGGAGATTAGTGAACAATATAAGGCTATAGACAGCAGGTCTACAAGACCCCGATTGAATAGGCTTGAGAAAGGTCATTATTAAATTTTCAGCGTGACCATGTATGTACCTCACAAATCAGCAAATGCTATAAGTCAGGTCCTGATTTGTTGATTGTCTAGACTTAAGAAAGTGGTGGAGAAAATCTTAATAATGCAGATTAAATTTAAAAGTATGTTGTGCATACTTTGTTTTTTCCTCCAGAGAGCTGGTTGTTATACAAGCAAACACACCACTGGATAGATATTAAGTGCCCAGGTACATTAGGAATGGGAGCAAGGTAGTGCTATACACAGTCAGGAAAATCTGGGTTCGAATTCTGCCTCCAGCACTTACTAGCTCAGTTACTCTGGGCAAGTCGTTTGACCTCTCTAACCTTCTATTTTCCTACCTTTAAAATGGGAATAATAGCACCTACTTCCCTGGGTCGTTGTGAGGATCAAATGAAACAACAATTATAAAGTGCTTTGTAATCCTTAAAGTGCTCTATAGATGCTAACAATCCTAGAACCCCCTAGAGAATAGGGATCATTTCATTCACTGTATTTGTATTCCCAGCACATCACCAGGGCCTGATACATAGTATGTACTCAATGCGCCCTCATTGACTGATTGCTTGATTGCATGATCTTCGCAGGCATCCATGAAGAAAGTGAAACTCAGTATGGGCATTGAAAGTTGGATAGGATTTAGGGAAGGAGAAAATGTGAACAGAAATCTCACTGGAATGAAGAGTACCTGGCTGGCATACCAGGCTGGGCAACAGGTCGCCATCATAGGTACTGAAGCAGCACAGTTTAGTGGAAATAGTGTTAGAATTAGAATCAGGAGAGAGACTAACTTTCAAATCCTGCCTAACTCTTAACTGCTCAGTGACGCTCACCACCACCAACACTCCCAATATGTTACTTTTCTATACTGTGTTCCACTTCATTCATCTATAAAGTGGGGGTAACAAAATGTATACTGAGTACCTTACAGAATTATTATGAGGAAAATGCCTGTTAAACCTTAAAGAACAAGAAAAAGGTGAGTTGGCATTGAGTCCCCAAGGGACAAAACCCAAGAGTTAAAGAAATATCCATCACTCAGGTTTATTTGAAATGAAAAAGATGGACACTCCGTTAAAGTTTTTTTTTAAAGACAAGCCAGCAATCCCTCCCTGTGTTCTGTCTACACATAGAAACACCAGGGATGTCTACAAATTCACATTCATTACCCCCCCCAAGGTATGTTAGAACTGCCCTATTCTCATTTTAATCTACTTCTTGGCCAAAGTGATGGATTCATCGGCTCTCTTCATGGATTATTGGGCAGCAACAAAAAAGAAACCATTCTGGACCAAGTATCACTAATAATGCATGTTTTTGTAACTTCAATTTGGGAATGTCAGAAAGGACAACTCAATCTTTCTTTGGGCGATACATGTTGTACAGGTATGAATGGCATCTGAAATTATCCTCTCTCCACCTTCTAACCAACCAAGAGTGTTTAGCTGTTAATAGTATTTGTTTTGAGAGATATCATTTTATAGTTGATATAGGGCTTGCCTGGGAGTCAAGAAGATAGTTCCTTTTTTTGATCTATATTCCTAGAGCCTAACACAATTAGCACGTAGTAGGCATTTAGTTATGGATTATTGATTGATTAAAAATGTGAGGCTAAGACCTGCCTCTAACCATGCCACCCTAAGCAAGTCACTGAACTTCTTAGCCACCTCAGACAATTATCTTAAGATCATAAATTACAGATGAGTTGCCAGTGTGCATTGGTGGATGGAATTTATACACTTGAGTAGAGTAGGAGTGCCCTATACCAATGAGCTCAGAGGTAAAGACCAGGATTTTGACTGAATCTTGAAGGAAGTCAGTGAAAAAGCAAAGATTATGAGGGATCATGTTGCATGTCTGGAGAGCAGCCAATGAAAGGAATGGAACCAGGAGATGGCATGTCATGTGTGAAGAACAGTAAATAAGCCAGTGTGACTGAATCATGGACATAAGGGATTAAAATGTAAGAAAACTGAAAAGGCAAGAAGGGGCCAATTAGGAAGAACTTTGAAAGCAGAATATTTTGAATTTTATCCTGGAGGTTAATAGGGAGCCACAGGAGCTTATTGAGTAGGGGGTGACATGATCAGACCTATGCTTTGGAAGTTGAGTAGAGAAGAGATTGGAGTGGGAAGAGGCTGGAGGCAGGATGGTGAATGAGAAGGTTATGGCAATAATCCGGGTAAGAGGTGATGAGGCCAAAGGAGGAGACCAAGTAAAGAGATACTGTGAAAATAGAAATGACAAGATTGGCAACAGATTGAATACGTAGAATGAGTGTGAGTGAGAAGTCAAGAAGGACACTTGAGGCTGCATGCCTGGGTCACTAGGAGGATGGTGGTTCCACGGACAGCAAAACGAGCAAGTTTAGAAAAGGGGAGAGTGTGTTGAGAAAGATTCTAAGTTCTGTTTTGGACAGGATGGGTGATGCATCCAAATCTAAGGGGTAGTGAAAACTACTAGAAAATGACCCACTTTCTTGCATGGTTTAAAATTAAGAGAAATATGCAGAGCATGGAAGTTTACTGTCTTCTAAATACTCTGCTTGAATTGAAATGAAGTCATCCATCATAGAAATAGACGGTTTTCATTAACGAAGCTATCAAGTGCCAATGGGTAGCTTCCATTTGAGTATCAGCTTCTACAAATGTCCAAGGCAGTAGTTGAGGTCATTCTCATATGAAAGGCATACACCTATTAAAATACCCATTCCGGAAGTATTTACTAAACACAAACATGCGGAGCACTCTGCTGGGTACTGAGAATAGAAAGAAAAAAGGAAATAGTCCCTGCCCTCGTGGAGCTTACATTCTACTGAGCAGAAACAACATGTGCACAGAGAAATAAATGCGAAGTAATTTTAAGAGAGAGATGACACTGATAACTAGATGGTTTGAGCAGGGTCTCATGAAGGAAAGTGGTAGCCGAGCTAAGATTTGAAGAAAAGAAGGGATCCTATGAGGCAGAGATAAAAGAGGACTCAAATTCCAGAAATGGGAGACTGTGTGTACAAAGTCTTGGAAGTGGGAAATGAAATGTCATATTTGTCGAGATGGACTCCTAGGCCAAATTGACTAGAATTAAGAATGAATGAATTGAAATAGTGTAAAAAGAAACTCAGAAAGTACATGAGAGATAAATCATAGAGAGCTTTAAATTTCATCACAGGGTCTTTGTAGATGTGCTTCAAATTCATGGAATAAGTCACTAGATTCTATATGTTTTCTTTGTCTTGAGCATCACCCCTAAAACTCCCCAAATCTTTGACTCTTAAGTATGAAATGTCATTCCCACCAATTCCTGTGTCATCTTAGGCAAATTTCTTCAACTTTCTGATTTTCCATTTTCCTATTTGCCCAGGAGAATGAATGATGCTGCTATCTGGAAGAAAATGGATACAGAATATTATATAGATGAACTACAGTGATAAAGGCAAAACATTTTGCTATTCAGAAAGTCCCGAAAGGAGGGTCAAGAACAAAAGCAATGATGAATATACATTCTCACTTCATTGCATTCTCCTTTTTGATAGATTCAGGGGCTTTGTTTAAAAATATTTAATGTTTGGTTTGACTTTGTGCCTCCTTTTTCGGGGGGGAGGGATACAGAAATCTACTAGTTACTTCAGTATTTCATGCTATGATTTTGTCAGTGAGGGTACTCCCTCTGCCAACAAAGGTTGCAATATTTCAATGACATGAAAGATGGTCTTCAGAAGTTACTGTGGCTGAAAAATTTATCATGTAGCAGTCGATTTTTCAATGACTATCTCTAAATTTAATTAAGTTGATCTTTATTTGATAGACATACAGACCATTCCCAAGCCTGTAACTAGTGTGGGGCAACTGGACCTATGTCTTAGGCTGCCAGATTTAGAGGGCACTGAAAAACTTCTAGTCCATCAGCAATATAGAAGCAACAGAGCTTAATATCCATTTAGCAAGAAAAATTAAATGAAATAGGAAGCTGCCAGATAGCTTGCTGTGTCACAGTGATCAATCACCTCCCTGCCTCCCCAACTATAGCCTCCATGAATGTAGGCTGCTACATACCTGGAGTGATTTGTAACTGTCAAAAGTACAAAAATTCCTAGCTCTGGCTCTGTCCACATATAAAGCAGTTCTATCTCGAGTCCTTTGCTGGAACCTGTTTTCCTCTAGCAAAGCCTTCATGAAGGCAGGGATACCTGATGAGGCACCCAAGGAAGACTTCAGAGGTGTTAGGTGGGAGTGAGGTGGCGACCAGGTAGGGATCTTCTTAGTAAACTCTGAAATGTTGTCTTAAAATGACAGTGGCTCGGAGCATAGGTTATGAAATTTAAACCCAGGTCTTCCTGGACATTAAACTCATAAACTCTTTTTTCAACAAAATGCATAGAAACAGTGTGTATTACATGGAGATATGAGTAAGGAAGAGCAACTTGGCATAAAGGAGATGAGCTAGCTTTGGAGTCAGGAAGATGAGCTCAAATCCCAACTCAGTACTAACGGTGTGACTTTGGGCAAAGTCACTTGACCGTGTTCCCAAATAACACTTGCTATTATAGATCTGGAGCCATGGGATCAGGGTTCAAGTCCCATCCCCTATACTACCTTTGTGACCTTGGTCAAGTCATTTTTGTTTTCCCTAAGTCTCAGTTCCAAGATTGACTAGATGGCCTATGAAGTCCTTTCCGGCTCCAGACTGATTATTCTTTGACTCTAAGTTGAGTAATACTATTGCCAATCTATGTTGTCAGAGAGAATTTACTCACAGAGATTTCCTTATATGGAAGAAATAGCAGGTCTGGATGGGGGAAATCACCCATAGCCTTTAAAATAATGATTATTTCCAGCACTGGACACAGAAAATGAATTCCTCCTCACTTCCCCCAATCTCTCTCCTTTTGCCTCACATACAAAAATAGCTGTCATTGATTTCCAAAACTTGCCTTGTAAAGAGAGGATGCAATGAATTTATTTTTAGTCAAGTCAGAAGTATTATACTCTGGCATGGAGTGAGAGGTCAAACAGTTTGCAAAGCAGCCAACGTGTGTTGTGTAATGAAATCTGACCCTGGTTTGGAATCTTCACTTTGGGGCTTCCAGGGAGAGCTCATGATGCTGTACACCAGAGCGTTCATGCGGGATAAGGTGTTTTAATGAGCTCTTTCATCAGCCTCTCAACCTAGTTAAAAATATCTCTTCTGAAGGCTGGGAAAAACCTCACGTCTTCCTTATTCACTAGGTGCCATCTCCTCCAGGATGCCTTCCCTGATTTCCACAGCCAGAGGGTCTCTTTCCTTCCTTTAAGGCATTATCTCACTCTTCAACCACATGTATATTCTGCCTCTTGTTGTAGTTAATTGTGCAGCTATGACATGGTGCAGTGGAAAGAACCTTGGATTTGGGGGCAGGAAGACCTAGGTTGAATTTCTGGCTCTGACCTTTGCTAACTTCATGACTTTAAGCAAGACAACTAAGCAAATACTTAGTAAGTATCTCGTATAATTAAAACCTAGGGAGAACACAAGAGCCAATAACGCAGTGCCTGCCTTCAAGTAATTTATTATCTTCTGTCAATTAATTAGTCAATCTCAAAATGCTTATTAAGTGCCTACTACATGCCAGGCCCTGTGCTAAGCACTCAAGATACAAAGACAAAAATAAAACCATCCTCACTCTGAAGGAACTGACTTTACATGGTGAGGAAAAGCTGGGAGAGGGGAGGAAGAAGAGAGGGGAGTATTCAGGACTGTGCTGGTAAGGAGCAGTACGACAACCACCTTTTGAGCTTATTCCACATTATTATATGTTCTCTCTCACTTTCTTAATTCTACACAATCAACAAAACAGCAAATCTATCTCTGATGTACAGTATTTGCTGATTTATAAGATGTAAATACTTACCTGAAACTTTAACAATTGCCTTTAGTGAGCTGGTTCGAGCTGGCTCCAGCACACCCATCTAGATAGATAGATACACAGATACAGAGATAGAATAAATTGCACCCATATATAAATATATTTTCACACATATATATGTATATATACGTAGATGTGCATATACTAAATATACCAAGTAAACACAAGGTAATAGTGTGGGGGTGTCTAGCAAGTGGTGGGATCAGGAGAGGCCTCACATAGGAGGTAATGTTTGATCTGAGCCTTGAAGGTAATTAGGGATCCTGAGGGGTAGAACTGAGGAAAAAGCACATTCCAAGCATGGTGGTATTCAAAGGACTACAAAGAAGAGCTGGAATGTTAAGTATTATAATAATAATAGCTAGCATTTATTATAGTGCCTACTATATGCCAGGCTCTTTACAACATTCTCTCATTTGACCCTCACAACAACCCTATGAGGTAGGTACTAATAATCCCCATTTGAAATTGAGGAAACTGAGGCAAACAGGTTATGTGACTTGCCCAAGATCACGTAGCTAGTAAGTGTCTGAGACCAGATTTGAGCTGAGATCTTCCTCATGCTTTATCCACTGCACTGCCTAGCTGCTCTAGGAATAGAAAGGGTATAAATGGTATTATGACATTTAAACAGATAAGGAAAGGTATCACAGGGCAAAGGGAAGATAGAAAGTGCTTTAGGAAAAATAGAGGAAACAGGTGTCCCTTTGAGCTGGAGCTTCCTGGAGGAGGCTTCTGAGCTAAAGTTTGGATGCCAAGGAGGAAGACAGGAGGTGATGGAGAGGGCATGGCTTCCAGGTGTGATCTAACAGGCATGGTCTGCATGAAAGCTCAGAGGAGGAGATAGGGAAGCAAGTCTCCTTCCATCTGCCTGGGATGTTTCCAGTCTTCTTGTGCCATACTCCTTCTCCCTCCTCACCTGCAAACCATGACCCTGGTGTCCTCACTGCTCCTCAAATACAAGACTAGATTCAGTGCATTTACACTTCTTGTCTTCCATGCCTGGAATGCTCTTCCTCCTCCACACTCCCCCCACCTTCCCTGGGCTTCTTCAAGTCTCAACTAAAATCCCACCTTCTGCAAGAAGCCTTTCTTGGTCCCCCTCAATGCCAGTGCTCTCCTTCTGAAATTACCTCCAATTTATTACCTCCTGTGTAGTTCTTATTTGCACATAGTTGCTTTCATGTTGGCTGTCTCATTAAATTATAAGCCTCTTGAGGGCAGGGACCCTTTTATTTTATTTTTTAGCATTTCTTTGTTGCCCAAGGCTTTGCACAGTGCCTGGAACATAGAAAGTGCTTAATAAATGCTTGTTGACTCGTCTTGGAAATGAAGGTTGGAACCAGATTGTAGAAGGCCTTTGATGTCTGACTCATCTATACACTAGAGATCATACTGCTACCTACCTCATGAGGCTGTTTATTGTGAAATTCAAAAAAGATAATAATATATTTTGTATTGTTTACAGGATTACATAGAAGTCATCTCATTAGCATTACATCAGACTTCCCTTAGTAGACTGGAATCCCAATGATGGCAGACACCAAGTCTTATTTTTCTTAATACACCCAACAGTAAAATATCTTGCAAATACTTAATAAATATTTGTTGTTTAGGCAATTAGTCATGTCTGACTCTTCATGACCCTATTTGGGGTTTTCTTGGCAAAGATACTGGAGTAGTTTGCCATTTCCTTCTCCAGTTCATTTTACAGATGAGGAAACTGAGTCAGACCAGGTTAAGCGACTTGCATAGGGTCACACAGCTAGAAGTGACTGAGCCTGGATTTGAACTTAGGTCTTCCTGACTCTAGGCCAAGTGTTCTATTCACTGTGCCACCTAGCTGCCCATCCATAAATACCGAATGAATAAATTAGCAGATGAATGCTACATACTTGGATCATTTCCTTCATTGTGGAGACTCTCTCAAAATAAGGGAGAGGAGAGATTTGGTCCCATGAAGATGTTTAACTAAGAATCATCATAATTTATTTGGCAATAAGTTTATTTTTGTGTGTTTACACACGTGTGCATACACACATGAGTGCATGTCTTTAGCAGTCCTAAGACTGAAGTCCCAAAGTGCCCATATGAAACATGGATCTAGAGTTGCCAGAACATACTTCAAAAGGTTTCTGAAAGTCTGCTGATCTGAATATGGCAGGATTCTGAAGAAGATTCATTATTTCCTTTCACATGTTCCTTGTTCCTGGTTAGGAACAACAGCTCTGGAGTTCACTGAATCATCAAGAGCCTAAGCTGTTTTATTTTAAACCAAAAAGGTTTCATTCTCTTTTTTTTAGTGACTTCTCTAACAGTTCGGCTTATTAGTATCTCTCATTATTTCAAAAATGCATATTAATAGATGCATTCTACTCTGATATTTATAGCTATTCTGTCTATTTCTGCTTCTCTGGGTGGGGGGGGAGGGAGAAGAACCTGCCATTCTAGTCTCAAAATATATAATTTTCCCCAAATTGTTTATTTTCTATTTTGTCTTCTTAAACCATAATTTCTATGAGATAAGGAAACTTTTTTAAAAAATTATTTTCATTTAGTCTCTAACACACAGGTTAAAGAAAAATTACAGGCAGCCCATGATTTATAAAAGTGTGGCTCATACACTTCAACCTTAAATACCACATTTTTTTTTCATTGGTCTGGATATGGGCTTTTGAGTTTATTAAAGAAGGGCCCTTCAAGGCTATATGATCCTAGGGATTTTTAACAAATGAATGCTGTACATTGTTGAAGGCTCTTTCTGCATCTATTGCTATAATGATGCACGTTTAATTATCTTTGTTACATATAATGATTTATTGTACTAATTATTTTCTTACTCTTTGCATCCCTGATATAAATCCAATTTGGTCAGTGAATAATTTTCTGGATATGTTTTGTAATCTCTTAGCTAACATTTTATTTTAATTTTTTGCATCAAGATTCACTAGCGATATTGGTCTAAATTTCTCTTTCTTTGCTAATTCTTACCTATTGGGGCTTTCAAGGACCATATTTGTCTCATAAAAGAAATTTGAGGGAGTATCTGCTTTGCCAATTATTGATAGTGATTTTTGACAACATAGGCAAATGTGTGTTAAATATTGGATGAAATTCACTGATAAATGCATCTGGACCAGAGTTTCCCTCCTTGCTCGTGTGGCTCATTATGGCTTACTTGATTTGTTTTTCAGAGATTAGGTTATTTAAGAACTCTTTTGCTTTTGGGAAGCTGCATTTAATTTGGGTGTTATATATTTCTAAGTTACATATCTCTAAGTTATATGTCTCTAGGCAGTGGTGGGATTCAAATGAATTAACAACCAGTTCTCCATGGACGAGCTGAGGTGCCACCCCATCACTGACATAGCGGGCACAGTCCCGCTCCCACCACCCCCCGCCACTCCCCTCAACAACCGGTTCTTGGAACTAAAGCTAAAATGAGGTACCTGTTCTACCAAACCTGTGTGAACCAGCTGAATCCCACCACTGTCTCTAGGCATTCTCTCTCTCTCTCTCTCTCTCTCTCTCTCTCTCTCTCTCTCTGTAGTATCAATTTCTACCCTTCCCTTATTTGAAATCATGATTGCAGCTCCTTTTCTTCAGAATCACCTGAATTATAATAAATTTTATTCCAATCTCTCACTTTCACCATCTCCTTATGTTTTAGATGTTTCTCATTTGTAGAAATTCCACCATTTTCCATTCCCCCATTTTCCTTTCTTTTGTTGAGTTCTTAAGTCTGAGTTTTCTTCCATTAAATTCTATTATGTTTTTCCTCCTATTTAAAATTAGTTCCTGAATTTTGTCATAATCTCATCATAGTCTCCAAAAACACATTCACTTCACCACCTTTACCCTGACCTTGCACAGTTTCTTGAGATAACTGTTGTTATTATATATGTACGCTCTCTCTCCCTCTCTCTCTCTCTCTCTCTCTCTCTCTCTCTCTCTCTCTGTCTCTCTCCATTTCTTCACATTCCAAAAAATGAATTAATTATAGAATTCACATGTATTTACCTAATCTTGTCTTTTTATCTTGTTTTATTTTTCTTCTACTTCTGCATTTCTTGAGTTCTGAATCAGTCATGTCTTCAGAGAATCAACTGATTTAGAAAGATTCTCCATTGCTTAAATTGTCTTCTTTCTTTTGTCTTTCTAAATTTATTCTTTTGAACTTTAATTTCCCTTCAAATTTCCATCCATATTTCATAGAATCCTAGTATCATAGTTTTAGAAATGGGAGGGATCTCAAGGTCAACATACTCATTTTACAGAGGACAAAATTGCTGTTCTTTTACAATCTTCTTTTACTTCTTTTATTGGTCTTCTGAGTCAGTCCAGACAACTAAGTCTTGCACACTACCTTTCCAGTTCTCTAAATATTTTCTGTTCTAATAACACAGACCTACTAGCTGTTCTCTACATACCACATTCCATCTCCCATCTCTATGCTTTTCTGTAAGTGGTCTCGATGTCTGGAATGCACTCCCTCCTTACCTCACCTTCTCAGAATCTTTGCCTTCCATCAAGGCTCTGTCCAACTGCCACCTTTACTATGAAGGCTTCCCTAATCCTAGCAATTGTTTTTTATCTCTCCCTTCTTAAATTACTTTGTATTAATTTATCTGTGTACATGCCATCTCCCCCCACCCCTCCACTAGAATAACAGCTCCTTAATGATAGGGGTTGTTTTGTTTTGAATCACAAAATCTTTAACATTGACCCTAGAATCTTGTACATTATAGGTATTTAATAAAATTGTGATGAAATCAAGTTAATTACTGTACCCACCCTCAATTCCACTCTCCCTACCACAGTGACAGTGTAGCTTAGTAGAAAGAGCACTGCAATGTGAACATCAGGAGATGAGCACCTAGGTGTCTCAGTGGATAGGGCATTGGACTTGGACCTGAGAAGACAAGTTCAAAACCCACTTTAGACACTTAACTAGCTATGTACTACCCTGGGCAAGTCACTTAACCTCCCTCAGGCTTAGTTTCCTCATCTGTACAGTGGAGATAATAATATATGTAAAAATCATTGTAAGCCTTAACACACTACATAATGCTAGCTGTTAGTATTAAATATGTTACAATCCCAGCTCTGACACTGACTAGCTACGTCACTTTGGGAAAGTCCCCTGCCCTCTCTTTGGACCTCAATTTCTGCTTATACAAAGTGAAGAGTTGGACTAGATTGATCTAACATCCCATTCAGCTCTAGAATCCTGTGGATTATAATATTGAACCCCCAAATAAACATTCATTTCTCTCCCTGGCCCACTAAGACACATTGTCTCAAAGGGCCTTTGTCCAAGGGAATGATTAAAAAGGTCCCTGGATGTGTCTTAAGCAAATCAGTCTGTGGAAAGCCTACCTAGAGTATCTCTAAATCCTTGCCAAACTGTCTTGGTAAGTCCCTTCTCAAAGGAGGGAAAGAAGGGAAAAGAAGTTTCTTCTTTTCTTGAAAATAATTGGTTGTTAAGCCGTTATTAATGGAGTCCTAGGTTTGTCTGAAAATGAATGAGGGAAGGCTCTCTACATTTGCATGTTCAAATCGTGAAGCACAGCCAGGTTTTCCAGAGCTGACTTCAAGGCTCTGTGTCATCCCAGCTCCTCCGAATCTAGAATCTACATCCTTAGTTCTTTGGTTACATGGGAACAGAAAAGGCTCTTACTTACCCTCTTACATTCTTACCGTCTCTGAGGCTCACTCACTTCATCTGCAAAATATGGTTGACAGTAGCTGTAGGACTAGTACCTCACTGGGTTATGAGACGCAGAATAAGACAACGTGCATAAAGCACTTGGAAAATCTCAAAGGGTTACTATACATACATAACTGTCATTATCGTTATTATCATTATCATTATCATCGTCATGATTGTTCTTATTACTAGGCTCCTCTGAAGGCCACTTTAGTTCATTAAAGGAAATGTTTGTACTTTATAGCCATAGATTTAGGCTGGAGAAGATAATCTCCAAGGTTCTTTGTATCTCTGGATCTATGATGTTATGACCCCTTTGGACTGTACACTCATTCTCTCTCTCTCTCTCTCTCTCTCTCTCTCTCTCTCTCTCTCTCTCTCCCTCCCCCCCCCTTCCCCTCCCCTATCCCTCCTCAGAAGTGTAACTTATTTCTCACCACTGCCTCCTTAATCAGCACAGCCTTTTAAGAGTTTTTCCCTTTTTCTAGTACCTTACCCTCCTATTTCTCTGTAGGATAAGAAGACTTGTATATGTCATTCCCTCTTCAACCCAGTTCCAGTGAGAGTAAGGTTTCTGCATTAGTTGCCCTCCACCCTATTCTCCCCTCCACCATAACGGTTCTTCCATTCACATCTCTTTTTTATGAGATATGTTGCTCCATTTTACCTCTGCCTACCCAATTTTATTTTTAGGATCATCCTATCACAAACAATTCAACCCTAAGCTTTCTATGTATACTCTTTCAAACTACCATAGTAATGATAACAAGTTCCAGATATTTTCCTCTCATATAACCAGTAAAGAGTTTAACATTATTAAATCCCTTATAGTTGTTCATGTTTATCTTCTTAGGTTTCTCCTGGTTCTTATAAATAAAATTTTCTGTTCAGTTCTGGTCTTTTTCCTCACAAATACCTGAAACTCCTTTAGTTCATTAAATATCTTTTTTGTCTTTGCAGGATTATGCTCAGCTTTGCTGAGTAGGTTATTCTTGGTTGCAAACCCAGCTCCTTTGCTCTTCAGATTATTATAGTCCACACTCTTCAGTCTTTTAATGTAGAAGCTGCTAAATCTTATGTCATCCTGACTGTATCCCCACAATATTTAAATTGCTTCTATCTAGTTGCTTGTAATATTTTCTCCTTGACCTGAAAGCCTTAAAACTTAGCTATACTATTCCCGTGAGTTTTCATTTGGGGAACTCTTTCAGGCAGTTTTCAGTGGATTTTTTTTCTAATTCCATTTTCTCTTTTAATTCTAGAACTTCAGGGAAATTTTCTTTAATAATTTCTTGAAGCATAGGGTCTAGACTTTTTTATCATAACTTGCAGGTAGTCTGATGATTCATATATTCTCTCTTCTCAATCTGTTTTCCAAGTCAGTTGTTTTTCTAACGAGATTTTTCACATTCTCTTCTATCTTTTCATTCTTTTAGTTTTGTTTCATTATTTCCTCATGTCTTATGAAGTGAAGTCATTAGCTTCGCCTTGCTGAATTCTAATTTTGAAGGAGTTATTTTGTTTGGTGAGTTTTTGGGTCTCTTTTTCCAATTGGTTGATTTTCCATAATTTTCTTGTTTCACTTGCATTAATCTTATTTATTTTCCCAATTTTTCCTAATAGAAGAGACAATATAGGCATACATAAGTAATATATACAAAATAAATACCAGGTAGCTTTTGAAAGGAGACACAAGTAGAGGGGAGAATCAGGGAAGGCTTCATGTAGGAGGCGGTATCTGAGTTTTGAAGGAAATGAGGGGTTCTAAGAGACAGAATAAAAGTTTATTAAGCACCTACTATGTGCCAGGCACTGTGATAAACACTATTTCATTTAATCTTCACAACAATCCTAGGAGGAGGGTGCCTAGTATCTGCAATTTATTATTGAGGAAACTGAGGCAGATAGAGATTAAATGACCTGCCCAGGGTTACACAGCTAGCAATCATCTAAGATTGGATTTGAACTCAAATCTTCCAGAAACCACATCCACCACTCTAGCCATCTACTCATCCCAGGCAAAGCATCAGTCAAAGCAAAAACAGAGAATCAGGAAATGAAATTGAAATATCATGTGTGAGGACCAGCTAGAAAGCCAATTTGTCTTAACCACAAAAAGCTTAAAAAGTTCTAAGAAAAAAACGTCAGCTTACCAAAATAAATTAAATATGATGTCCATAGAAATGTCAGTATTTTAGTGAGTCCACTTTTGGGGGAAATTGCCTAAAAAGCTATGATGATGTAAACAGTATAAGGAAGTGATTTAGAATGTAAGCTCCTTGAGGGCATGTTTTTATCTTTCCTTGTTGTAATATCAATTAAGTTGGGACTTTTTTACTGTTTTAGAATTATAAATTAATTAAGTCTCTTTGATTGAGTCTAACTAGGTGCTGAACCCCAAGCCCAAACTCCTAATTACTAGGTGCTAAGCCAATGTGGATGTGAAGCCCTCAGGGTCCTAAGGGGAATTGCTAAGACCAGAGCCAACAGTATGCATCTAAGTTTTGATCCCTCACATGACATTTGATGACATCCAAAGACTGTATAAAAAGAGAGAACTGAGCTGTTTGCTTGCTGCTCTCACTCACTGGAAGAGTGGCATGTGACTGGAAGAGACTCTGGGCAGCTGTTAAGAGCCCCGCAGCTTGTAAACTTGGATGCTGGGACTTTGTTAAACCTTGGTAACTATGCATTGAGATTTGAATCAGACAAGGTCTGTCTGTTGATGTTTGTAATTTTTTTGTATTTGCTCTGAAGTTCAGGGCTTTTTCCCCTGAACTAAGTGAATGATATTCGTATGTTGGATTGAAATAAGATTGTTAACTCCCTAACGTTACTTTCCTTAGTAAAGCAGATCCAAAGAACCTGTGCTGGCGGTGTTCATGTTGTTGGGCTTGTGTTGGTCTTTCACCCCCACAGCAGCTGCTAGCTGAATTGTTGCAACACTTGTATCCCCAGTGCCAGGCACACAGTAGGTGCTTAATAAGTGCTAGCTGCTTGACTGGCTTTTTGTTATCATTACTGAAGACAGAGAGGAAAGAGTCTAGTCCTTGCAATCAGGAGGATTTGGGTTCAAATCCCTGATGGTCACTAGCTGCATGAGCAAGGGCAAGTCACGCAAATGAGATTGCATGGGCAAAGAACTCTGCAAATCTTAAGTTCTAGAGCAAGGCTAGCTATGAGCTATTATTATTTAATCAATAAACATTTCATAAGCACCTGCTATGTGCCAGGCACTTAGATAGGAGCTGGGATACAAATGAAACTGTTCCTACTATTAAGGAATTTCCATTCTAAGCACTTCTCTGAGCCTCAGTTTCCTCATATGTAGAGAGGGAATAAAAATTTCCATAATGCCTACCTTATGGATTGCTTATGAAGAGCAAATGAAATAATGTATATAAAGTATATTCTGTTCATACGTGTCCAAGATGATGTGCAATTGCTTCTCATGAGCAACTAATTGCTAATAATTTTGTAGCAACATAATTACCCACATTGAACATGCTTCGATGGTCTTTTGGATCACCTGCAGCTTCGGCTCTTCTGACATCACGCCATGCTAAAATTTTTAGCCACATAGTATCACCAGAAATGTCCTAGTGTTTAAAATATCCTGGCTTTTGTTACAGTGACTTGAGATCATTGAAAATAACACAGTTTTCCTAACAATAGAGTTGGAAAGGTGTCCTGTTGGAAGTCACACCTGAATTGTGCTCTGATGGAAAATTGTAATTCTTTAGGCTGTGGTAAGAAGAGAATGCATTCTAGACATAGGGAACCAGCTGGGCAAAAGTTCACAGACAGAATGTAACGGCATATGATAATAATGTGTGCAGGCAGCTAGGTGGCACCATAGTGCATAGAATGTTGTGTCAGGAAGACTCAAATTCCTGAGTTCGAATCTGACCTCAGACATTTGCTAGCTGTATGACCTTGGGCAAGTCACTTAACCCTGTTTGCCTCAGTTTCCTCATCTGTAGAATGAGCTGGAGAAGGAATTGGCAAACCACTTCAGTATCTTTGCCAAGGAAACCCCAATGGGGTCACGAAGAGTCAAACATGACTGAGCAATTTGTATAATAAGTAGCAGTGTATAGTAATAAGATAATTAATAAATATATAACAATATGTTATATTGTAATGTATAACATAATGTGAAATCATATAATGTAATATATAAGTGCATAATAATTAAGAAATAAGATAGTAAGTATATGGAAATCCAATTTGATTGGATAGGATATTATATGAAGGGAGGGGAAGAATATGAAATAAGACTGGAAAGGTAGAAGGGAGCTAGATTGGTTTGGGTCTAAATGTGAGGCTTACTATTTTTTTTTTTTTACTAAGGGGGCTGTTTTGTTTTGTTTGTTTGTTTGTTTGTTTTTAACTGGAGTAATATGATCCAATCCTCCTTTTATGAATATCAGTTAAAATGGTTTGCAGAGGACGATTTGGAGAGGGAGACACTGGAAGCAGGGATGGTAATTTAGTGATGATTCCAATAAGTCAGGTTAAGTGGTAATAAGATCGGTATCTATGTGAGTAGAGAAAAGGGAATGGCTACACGAGAGTTTAGGTCATACCTCTGACACATGTTAGCTGCATGATCATGGGCATGTCTCATAAGTCTTCGGTGAACTAAGAAATTCTTTAGACTGTTAGTTACAAACAAGTGGCCACTCTCACAATCAATGGGGGGAGTTTTCACACCAGAAGTTCCCTAAATCAATGAAATCATAGGTCTAATTCCCCCTCCCCAAAAATGAACACAATGCCTATATTTCAATAGCATTGTTTTTAATCCAAGAAAGATGTTTATGTCATGAAACACACAAAAAAATCCTTCTCCTAAAGCTTTTATAGAGTGAGGAGTCTATTTTGTTGTCTTAAGCCTTCCTTGGAATTAATATGTTCCTACTGACTGTAAAAACCTCCAAGAGAACTTTATCCCCTCGGAAAACAAGTCTCCAAAGTTGATGAGATCTGCTAATCTAAGGAATATAATTAGGCCTTCTCAGAAAAAACAGCTGTGGATATTTGCTAAGGCCTCCAAATAAACAGGCCTTGGGCCAGTCACTTCCCCAGTGGATGTCAGAGAGAGGTAATGTGTCTGGGCTTTCTTGGACTATCCAGCAAGGTCAGTGACAAAGCCCACACTTTTCTAAGTGGCCCCTCACCCCTCCTCCAATAGGAAGGAAAGGGCACTTTCAGAATGAGAGGCCAAAGAGATAAGCCTTGCAGCTTTCAAAGGAATTAATGAAATGCCCGTTGGCATGGTGGCTGGGACATTTGACTCTCCAAACACCCTGATGGCTTTCACTTTTTTTCTTTTTTTGGCTCCTTCCAGGACAGTCCATTCTGCTCACTGGGCGGCACAGAGGGACTGCACTAAGTGTCTTCTATAGACATTAATATTGACAATCTGCAGTGAAAACTATTAAGAGACAGGGTAGGCAAAGCAAGACATTCAACAGATTCACACATGAAATGATGGACTTGAACAAGGTCCTTTTCAGTCCAAGACTTAGCATTCCTTGATCTTCCATCAGCTGTCTCTCGCCATATCTATACACAGAATACTTTTTTTTTAATCACTGAGAGCCAATTTGTTTGACTGTTTTTTAAGTTCTGAAATATTTGTGTTCCTGAGTGCTTTTTTCATCTCCGAGGCAGCAGGAGATAGAAGACTAGACTTGGATGCTGGAAGAGCTGGGTTCAAATCTCACCTCTGATACTTTCTAGCAATCATGAAATTGCTAAAATTGGGGTAGAAATATCCATTGTACCTACTTCTTGAAGCTCTCATGAGGCTGAAATGAAATAAGGTAGAGAAATGACTTAGCAAACTTGAAACCTACATACAGAGGTCCCCAAAAATCTTAGTATGGTTTTGAGTTTCAATGACTAAGACTAAGATTTTGGGGACATCTTATATGAATGTCATTGGAAAGATAGCGAGGCATGAAGAATAGAGTGAGGCTTAGAGGAATGAAGACCCAGGTTCAAATTGTACCTTTGCCACATACTGGCTGTGGGATTCTGGATAACTGATTTAAACCTCTCAGTTCCCCCAGATAATCTGTCCAACCTTAGGTTTTTATTGAAACAATAGACAATATATTTTGATTTGCCATTTTAGTAAGAGCTCTGTGGTAGCTCAGCTTTGTTTACGAAAGTGTTTATATAAATTTCTATGCTTGTAGACAGGCCGCATAAATCACACTGCGGTGCCGCATGTGGCCTGCAGGCCATATTTTTGACAGCCCTGTTCTAGACTATAAGTGGGAGAGAAGAGATCAGTCTCCTTTGGTGGAGGGAGTTCCTCTCTAGGAGCAGAGGAAAACAGTCTGGTTAGAAAAAAAAAAGAAAAAGAATCCATATCAAGTATTATTTGTTTTTAAATGACTCAGAGTTGGATCATATGCAACCCTCTGATGAATTCCTCTATCATTGACAGTTATGACACACACACACACACACACACACACACACACACAATACCACTCGATGAGAAAATAGTGCCTCTGTTGCACAACTACCTGTGTCTAGCATTAAAGTCTAGGCTTTTAGCTCTTCTATTTCCTCTAACCCTTCAGTATACAGCTTTCTTATGCCTACTGTCTGTGACTTGCATTTTTTTTAAAAAAATCTTGTAACTGCAAAAAAAAATGTTCTTTAAATGGTTGCAATGTAAAGTCGAAATCTGACTTTCATATAACTCTTCTCAGCCTCTGTTTCCTCCTTTGTAAAAAAGGGGCGTTAGGGCTGAGCCAAGATGGTGGCTGGAAAGCAGGGACTAGCGTGAGCTCCCCCCAGAGCCCCTCCAAAAACCTATAAAAATGGTTCTGAACTGATTCTAGAACTGCAGAACCCAGAAAATAGCAGAGGGAAGAAGGGCTCCAGCCCAGGACAGCCTGGATGGTCTCTGGGTGAGGTCTATCCTGCACAGAGCTCGGAGCAGAGCAGAGCGGAGCAGAGCCCAGCGTGGGCAGCACCGACCAACCAGACCAGGAGCCATGCGGAGCGGGCCCTAGCACCCTGAATCAGTGAGCTGCAGCAGTTACAAGACTTCTCAACCCACAAACACCAAAGACAACAGAGAAGGTTAGTGGAAAAAGCTGCTGGGGACAGAGTTTATAAAAGAGTTAGCAGTTCAGCCACTGCCCAGGGGGCAGAGGAGGTGGGGCAGCTACAGAACTACAGCTGCAGTTGCTTCCGGCCCCAGGCCCACCTGGTAGGAGGAATTAAGTGGCTGATCAGAGCAGGAGTGAAGAGCCTGCTGAAGATCTAAGTCCAGTCCAGGTTGGGGGTTCTTGGGGAAGGAGGAGTGCTGGTGTGGCAGAGTTGGCACATCCCCCCAGGCTTGCAACATAGTCCTCTTAACTCTACAAGCAGTCATACCCTGCTGAAAAACTCAAGGGTCAAGTTAGTTGGTTGGGAATATGGCCAGGCAGCGATAACATGCCCAGATTCAGTCTCAGACTCTAGAATCTTTCTTTGGTGACAAAGAAGACCAAAACATACAGCCAGAAGAAGTCAACAAAGTCAAAGGGCCTACAACAAAAACCTCCAAAAAAAAACATGAACTGGTCCCAGGCCGTGGAAGACCTCAAAAAGGATTTGGAAAAGCAAGTTAGAGAAGTAGAGGAAAAATTGGGAAGAGAAATGAGATGAATGCGAGAAAACCATGAAAAACAAGTCAATGACTTGCTAAAGGAGACCCAAAAAAACACTGAAAAATATACTGAAGAAAACAACACCTTAAAAAATAGACTAACTCAAATGGCCAAAGAGCTCCAAAAAGCCAATGAGGAGAAGAATGCCTTGAAAGGCAGAATTACCCACATGGAAAAGGAGGTCCAAAAGACCACTGAAGAAAATACTACCTTAAAAATTAGACTGCAGCAAGTGGAAGCTAGTGACTTTATGAAAAATCAAGATATTATAAAACAGAATCAAAGGAATGAAAAAATGGAAGGCAATGTGAAATATCTCATTGGAAAAACCACTGACCTGGAAAATAGATCCAGGAGAGAGAATTTTAAAATTATTGGACTACCTGAAAGCCATGATCAAAAAAAGAGCCTAGATATCATCTTTCAAGAAATTATCAAGGAGAACTGCCTTGATATTCTAGAGCCACAGGGCAAAATAGAAATTGAAAGAATCTACCGATCTCCTCCTCAAATAGATCCCAAAAAGAAATCTCCTAGGAATATTGTTGCCAAATTCCAGAGCTCCCAGATCAAGGAGAAAATACTGCAAGCAGGCAGAAAGAAACAATTTGAGTATTGTGGAAACACAATCAGAATAACATAAGATCTAGCAGCTTCTACATTAAGAGATCGAAGGGCTTGGAATACGATATTCCAGAGGTTAATGGAGCTAGGATTAAAACCAAGAATCACCTACCCAGCAAAACTGAGTATCATGCTCCAAGGCAAAATATGGATTTTTAATAAAATAGAAGACTTTCAAGCTTTCTCGGTGAAAAGACCAGAGCTGAATAGAAAAGTTGACTTTCAAACACAACAATCAAGAGAAGCATGAAAAGGTAATCAAGAAAAAGAACAAGAAAAAGAGATTGCAAGGGACTTACTAAAGTTGAACTGTTTTGTTTACATTCCTACATGAAAAGATGACATGTATGATTCATGAGACCTCAATATTAGGGTAGCTGAAGTTAATATGCATATATATCTTTATGTATATATATATATATGTATATGTGAGTGTATATATATATATATATATATATGTAGAGAGAGAGAGAGAGAGGGAGGGAGAGAGAGAGAGAGCGGGCACAGGGTGAGTTGAAGATGAAGGGAAGATATCTAAAAGAAATAAAATCAAATTAAGGCATGAGAGAGGAATATATTGAGAGAGGGAGATAGGGAGAGATAGAATGGGTTAAATTATCTCACATAAAAATGGCAAGAAAAAGCAGTTCTGTAGGAAGAGAAGAGAAGACAGGTGAGGGGGAATGAGTGAATCTTGCTCTCATCAAATTTGACCTGAGGAGGGAATACCATACATACTCATTTGGGTATCTTACCCCACAGGAAAAAAGGAGGAAGAAGATAAAAAAGGGGGGATGATAGAAAGGAGGACAGATGGGGGTGGAGGTAATCAAAAACAAACACTTTCGAAAGGTGGACAGGGCCAAGGGAGAAAATTCAATAAAGGGGGATAGGTTAGGAAGGAGCAAAATATAGTTAATCTTTCACAACATGAGTATTATGGAAGGGTTATACATAATGATACGCACGCGGCCTATGTTGAATTGCTTGACTTCTTACGGAGGGTGGGTGGGAAGGGAAGAGGGGAAAGAATTTGGAACTCAAAGTTTTAAAAACAGACGTTCAAAAACAACAAAAAAAGTTTCTGCATGCAACTAGAAAATAAGATACACAGGCAATGGGGCATAGAAATTTATCTTGCCCTACAAGAAAGGAAGGGAAAAGGGGATGGGATGGGAGGGGAATGGGGTGACAGAAGGGAGGGCTGACTGGGGAACAGGGCAATCAGAATATACATCATCTTGGAATGGGGCGGAGGGTAGAAATGGGGAGAAAATTTGTAATTCAAACGCTTGTGAAAATCAATGCTGAAAACTAAATAAATAAAAAAGGGGGGCATTAAACTAGATGACCTCTACCATCTCTTCCAGCTCTAAATTTGTGATCCTATAAACTTATGTTTGAGCACTGGACTGCCAATCCTATTTCTCTTTCTTACATCATATCATAGAGTTATAACTCAGAAGCCAAAGAGTTCTGAGGCAGGCTTGTGTCATGGACAGAGTGCCTCACTTAGAATTGGGAAGTTGAGAAGACCTGGGTTCAAATCCTCCCTAGGATCTCTCCAGGACTCAGTTTCCTTACCTGTAAAATAAGGAAGTTGGACTGGATTGTCTCTAAGGTCCCTTCCAGCTCTAGATATATGCATTTATTAAGTGGCTGTGAGTAGTAGCATAGTACTAGGCACTATGTTAGGCATGGGGATATAACACAAAATAAAACAGCTCCTTCCCTCAAGGAGTTTGCACTTTGTGTGGGGGAGACAACAGGGACAAAGTCACCATGAGTTATTTACAGTTTACTTTCAATATGTGCCTGAAACTTAAACTTTCCATATAAAAGGTGCCTACTGCTATTTAGCTAGAGCTTAATTTTACTTGGATTTCTTTAATTATGATCTGGAAAGAAAATGCCAAGCCATTATCTATGAAAAAATGCAGTTACTGCATCACCATGGAAACGTTCATTTACTAATGTCCATGTAATCCACAAAGATAGTAACTCCAAATGGAAACACTCTACCAGGGCGTGCATTCATTTGTACCCGAGCAGATAGCCCAAGTATCGATTGCCAGATGGTTCTGTGTTGGCTGCCAGCTTCAAACAATGATATTGCATTACAATGAAAGTGCTGGGCCCGGCACAAATTCACTTACGGGGGTTTTATGTTCCCTATAAGATACTCTGATAATATGAACAGAAATCTCCTTATATTATATAATCTGCATTTCTTCCATTCCCCACTCATTTTACATTGGGCGGGGTGGGGGGGCCACTCTGGATGGTGGGAGGTAGAGAGGGGAGGTGGAGAGGGGGAATCATTTAACAAGAAACTGCTCTAACAATGAAGAGTGATCAACCAAATTATTCTGTATGATCCAAATAGGCACACTGATTGAGTAAGCAGGTCAGTGAAGACCACTTGGACTCTAGAAATATGTCTTGAAAGGATGAAATTTTCCAGCTCTTCTTCCTCTAGTTCTCAACTGCCCACCAAGTCCTAATGAAACAATGTGGGAGAAATTTGACTTTATCATTGAAGCAAACATGACGGAGCGACTGCATTTATTACAAATGGAGAACCTACACTGACTCCAAACTGCTTATGTCAATCAATCCATTAATAAGCATTTATTAAGAGCCTGCTATGTGACCGCCTGCTATGTACCAGGTGCCAAGGATCCAAAGACAATAACTGAACTATCCTTGCCAGCAAGGAGCTGACTTTCTATTGAGAAAACAGCTTGTACACATCTGAGAAATATGTACAAAATAAATATGAGCCAATTGGTGGGAAGGAAGAGAGTAACAGCACTGGAAGCTGGGGCATTAATACATGCAAATATGCCCTAACCTGCTGGACTTAGGAGTCGTGGAAACCTGGGTTTGAATCCTGCCACTGATGCTAGTAAGGGAAGCTAGGTGGCATCATAGTACATAGAGCACAGGGCCTGGAGTCAGGAAGACTCATCTTCCTGAATTGGAATCCAACCTCAGTCACTTTTGAGCTGTGTGATCCTTGGCAGGTCACTTAACCCAGTTTGCCTCAGTTTCCTCATTTGTAAAATCACAGACCACCTTGCTAAGAAAACCCCAAATTGGGTGACAAAGAGTTGGACATGATTGAACAATGACAGCCACAACTGATGCTGACAGTATGAATCTCTCCATATAAATTTCCAAGGTTTGTTTCTTTCCAAAGTCTCCATTATTTTATGAACTTGGTAAATTGATATGTAGCTTGCTGAGATGTTCTGCAAGACTGAGTTTGACAAAGGAATGATAATTAAAACAACAGATAAAGCAAATTTTCCAATAGATACAGAATCACATGATCCCAGGATGATAGTTGGAAGGGACATCGGAAGGCATTTAGTCCAATATCCTCATTTTATGGAGGAGTAAACTGAGGCCTACAGAGGTTATGTGACTTACCCAAGGTGATGCAGCTAGTAAGAGGCAGAGCAGAGATTTGAACCCATATCCTCTAACGACAAATCCAGGACTCCTTCCACTGCACCGCATTGATACCAACATTGATGAATTCATAATTGGAATATTAATCTTATTCTAGTTATTCATTGAATGGACATTTTTATGTCACCTGTTTCTGGCACTCGGTCACCAATCATGTGAATGCTTACTATGTGCCAGTCATTGCTAAGGGCTGGAGACACAAAAGAAGGTGAAAACCTGGTCCCTGTCCTCAAGGAGTTTACATTCTAATGAGAGAGACAACATGTAAATAACTAAGACTATGCAAGACATATACAGAGTAGATACGAGCTGTGTGACCCTGGGCAAGTCACTTAACCCTGTTTGCCTCAGTTTCCTGATCTGTAAAATGAGCTGGAGAAGGAATGGCAAACGACTCCAGTATCTCTGCCAAGAAAACCCCAAATGGGGTCATGAAGGGTTGGACACAACTGAAAAATTGCTGAACAACTGAAAATACAGAGTAGATAGAAGGTAATCTCAGAGGGGAGGGCACTAGCAACTGGGGGGAACCCAGGATTTGTGGTAGGCACCAAATGAGGGAAGTACAAATCAAACAAGCACATTTTGTTTGGTTCTAGATCTGTGATTTCACTGTTATAGGGAACTCCCAGAATGCGTACTCCTACAGATACCTCCAGTACCTATTCTGCAATTCAACACTCTTAGAGGATTGCCTGGGGACCCTGAGGGTTTACCTGATTTGTCCAGAATCCAACAGAACATAATAATTATTCTAACATAACATATAATAATGGTATATAGAGCATATAATAACACATCACGAAAAGTCTTAATATGAAAAAATCAGGGTAGCAAAATTCAGTAAGATCTTCATAGCCTTAGAGGCAGTATTTCTCTTTAGTCTTAGATGTGAGATGAGGTATTGGGAAAGAAAACTTTGGGTCTTCAGGTTCTATCAGACATGAATTGTGTTGAGTTCTCTTTTACTAGTCAGTTACCGATAGGATGCAATTAGCAGGCTCTTGACTTTGCCTAAGGCTACAAACAGCTCTGCTTAGCTAGTAATTGGATATACAAATTTGGCCCAGCTCAGCAAGTCTATAAATCTCTATGGAAAAGCAGTCCTGAATTGGAATGCTAGAGGTGTGGTAAGTTCAGAATAACATCCCAGGGGCAACTCCACACAGAAGCCCTTTTCCCATAACATTTGGTTCTTCGCTTAAATTTATTTAACAAGCAAATTGTTAGAGAAAAATAAGAGTCATGTCTTATAGGCAAATACATCATGCCTTCCATGGAAATTGTGACAGGTTAAAATAAGATAATGTTGAAATTACCTTCGTCTCTAAATAGGTGAAATTGAACATGAGTTAGGAGGTTTTCCTCTGAGCACAGCAGCACATTGTGGAGAGGGGTGAAGAGAAAAGGACATTGATATGCTCAGTTAAATGTAGATCTGATGCTGTTCAGAATGGAATTCCTCTCTTAGGACACAATTTCTGTTTAGAAAACCAGAAATCCAAATGGCATGAATTCTGTCAATGATCATTATATCATTGCGACACTCCAGGATACAGAACAATTGTGTTCCTATCCTCCCTCCTCTAAAAAGAGACTTAAATTTGGAGAGTTTTGAGCAATCAAAAATGCCATACATGTGCAGTGTGGGTGAGCTTCTGTTCCCAAGAAAACTTTGAACTTTTTTTACTTTGTAAATTTAGTGCAGTATTGGCTTGGAGAGATAACAATGTCGACTCTAATGCAAGCTGCCTATCTAAAGGAGAAAAATGCCTTCGATTACAAAAGTTCTACCCTACCATGGGAAGCCTTCTATTCTTTGGCCCCTATACTGTCAAGGGAGTGAAAAGAGCCCTGTCTTCTCTTAGCTGTTATCCTGAAAGCTGAGGCTGGAGCTGGAGTTACACACCCTGTCGTTGCAGTACAATGGCATCTTAAGCCATCTTAACTTCTTCTCTCTACCTGACCCCTAATTCTTTTATATATCACATCTTTGACACAGCCTTCCAGAATTCAGTGTTTTCTCATTTCAGTTAGATAAATATTTATAACTTCCTGCCATGTGGAATTCTAAGGCTAGAGATGCTTGTAAAGATGAAAAATGATAGTGCCTTTCCTAAAGGATTTAATCTTCTAGTAGTGGAGACACTATCGATTGATCAGTCATTTAACATAAAGCACTTACTATGTGTCAGACACTTGCTAGGTGCTTGAAATATAAAGATATCTATTGGTGAAATAGTCCCTGCCCTCATGGAGCTGTGGAAACCACATACACATATATAAGTATATATCATTACTGTTCAGTCGTTCAGCCGTGTCTGATTCTTCATGACTCTGTGGACCATACCGTCAATAGAGTTTTCTTGGAAAGATACTGAAGTAGTTTGACATTTCTTTCTCCAGTGGATTAAGGCAAGCAGGTTAAGTGACTTGCCTAGGGTCACATAGCTAATAAGTGTCTGAAGGCATATTTGAACTCAGATCTTCTTGACTCTAAGTCTTGCACTCTGTCCACTGAGCCACCTACTTGTGTTCTGCATGTATGTGTGTACATATACACCTACATACGTAAATGCATATGCACACACGTTCACACATGTACACAATTAATTAGGCTAGACAGTAGATTGTAATAGAGACAGAGATGCAGAAAAGGTGCTCTAAGAAAATTTGAAAGAGGGGAAATCACTTTTAGCTAGGGACATGGGGGAAGGCTTTATTGAGGAGGTGCTCTCTGAAGTGATCTTGGAAGGAAGAGAACAAATTGTAGATAAGAAAGGAATGTGTTGTAGGCACCGGGGATGATCATGTAAGAAGACAGGAAGGAGATTACAAGAAAGACTGAGCTTTAGAAGATTCTGAGGAAGATGGCAGAGCAGGGCAGAGAACTTCGAGCTGTCCAAATTTCCTACACACACACACAAAGACAGAACATCACCTCAGAGCTAAACATGGGGTAAAGCAGTTGTCCTCCTAAGACAATTTGAGAAGGCCCCAGGAAAGACCCAACCTGGGAAGTACAAATACAGAATCAACAAGCAACAAGCCCTGGGGACCCTGGATCATGACTCAGCCTCAGAAACTTTCATCTTATGGTCTGCGTGGGGGTCTAATGTCAGAGGAGTTGAAGATTAAAGGATTTTCCGTTGTTGAGGGATGCCAAGCACAAGTGTGTTGACCAGAGGTATCCCAGGCTGTGGCTGCAGAGGAGGAGCTAGTACAGACCTGGTGAGTGAAGTAGCAAGGGGCGGTGAGATTTGCAAGAGAGAAGAGACCCTGGCTTCACTTCCAGGGCAGAAAGGACAGCTGTAGTTTGCAGCCACTGGAGGGAGGCAAGATCATTTACAGGTCAGTGGGGCTGGGGACCCTAGATGTGGCTTAGGAGTGGAGAAAAGAGCCCAAGGTTGTGCCCTGAGACAGACCTCAGAAAATAACAGTAAGAAGGACCTGAGGCTTGGGGCATCATTCCCCATACCTCAGGACTACAACTTGATTACATTACTAGCTGCTAAAAACAAAATAAAACAAAAATAAATAAATAAAAGTGAGTTAGCGAGGTAGAGAGAACCTAACCACAAATAGTTACTATGGGGATAGAGAAAATCTAGGTTCATATTCTGAAGAAGATAATGAAGCTAAAAAAAAGCCTCTCTTTTTTTAATAAGAAATGTCAAATGGTGCCAAGTCCAAAAAGAGTTCTTGGAAGAACTTAAAAAGAACTTTAAAAATCAAATAAGAGAGATCAAGGAAAAATTTAAAAAAAATAAGAGGAATCCAAGAAAATTATGAAAAGGAAGTCCACCAACTGGAAATTGAAAATCAAAAAACTTAAAGAAAATAATTCCTTGAAAACTAGAATTGGCAAGGGAAAGCTAATGACATTCTAAGGCACCAAGAAATCATAAAACAAAGTGAAAAGAATGAAAAAATAGAAGAGAAAATGAAACATCAGGAAAACAACTGATCTGGAGAACAGATTGAGGAGAAATAATAAAAGAATAATTGTACTACCTGAAAATTGTGATTAAAAAAAGAAGAATCTTGATGCATTATTTATTATTTAATATTCCAAGAAATTATCAAGGAAAAATGCCATAAAGTTCTAGAACAAGAAGGCAAAGTAGAAGTAGAAAAAATTTACTGATCACCACCTGAAAGGGATCCCAGGAAGAAAACTTACAGGAATATCATAGCCAAGTTTCAAAGCTCCCAGGTCAAGAAGAAAATATTGGAAGCAACAAGGGAAAAAACTTTAAATATCATAGAGCTACAACAAGGATTACAATGACCTAGCAGTTACTACATTGAAGAATCATAGGTCTTGGAACAGTATATTTCATAGTGCAAAAGAGCTGGGGTTAAGACCAAGGGTAGCTCGCCCAGCAGAGTTAAGTATAATCCTGAATGGAAAAAAGTGGACCTTCAATGGACTCAAAGACTTTCAGATTTTTGTGACCCAAACCCCCAGAAATTAAGAGAAAATTCAATATATAACATCCAAGAGAAATATAAGGTAAATGTTAAAGACCAATTATAAGGGACTCGATAAGGTCAAATTGTTTACTTCCTTTTTGTGAAAATATTAACAGTACTGTTATGATTGTCATCATTTTGGGGGTACTTGGAAAGAAAGGCTTGGGCTGAGCTGTGCATGATGGGAGGATTCTAAAAAAAACTGTAGGGAGAGAAAAAGGAGTAATTATCTCATACATATGAGGTATAAAAGAAAAAATTGATGCAGAAGAAGCTAGTGGGGGAGGGCAGGTAGTGCAGGAACCTTACTCTGATCAGGAATGGGTTAAAGAGGAAACAACATATATATACATATATGTATACATATATACATATATATGCACAAAAGTCTCCTAAATTCAGAAATAAATAAGAGGGCAAGAGGATAGGGTGGGGGGAGAGCATAAGGGAGGGATTCTTGGAGGGATGTAAGAGTAGGAGGGCAAGGTAGCAGGTAAAAGTAAAGCAGAGGAGTGAGGAGGGATAGGATAAATAGAGTGAGAAGGATAGTGAGGAAAAATACATGAGCAATTGTAGCTTAAAATGTGAATGGGATGAATTTACCCATAAAACAGAAGTGGCTAGCAGATTAAAAATTTGAATTCAACAATATGTTTCTTTCAGGAAACATTATAAAAATGAGAGATACACACAAAGATAAAATAAAGGGCAGGAATAGAATTCAGCATGTAAAAAAAACAGTGATAATAATCATGATCTCAGACAAAGTTAAAGTTAAAATAGGTTCAATCAAAAATAAAAAATAGAGAAACTACACTATGTCAGCAATATTATTCAACTGTTTTAGACCATTTAAAATACCTAGACAGTATAAAATATCTGAGCATATATCTGGCAAAACAGACACAGGAACTATATGAACACAAACATAAAATGTTTTTATACAGATAAACTCAGATCTAAATAATTGAAGCAATATTTATTGTTCATGGCTAGGTAAAGCCAATATAATTTTTAAAATGACAATTTACCTAACTAATCTATCCAATGTCACACTAATTAAATTACTAAAAAATTATTTTATTGAGTTAGAAAAAATAATGACAAAGTTCATTTGGAAGAACAAAAGGTCAGGAACTTCAAAGAAACCAGGGGGAAAACTTATAAAGGTAATAGATTCAGCAGTATCAGACCTTAAACTATATTATAAGGTGAGAATATTGCTAAAGTGTAAAAAGGATAATTTTGATTATTTTAAAATTAAAATTTTCTTGTATAAATAAAACCTATGCAGCCAAGAACAGAAAGAATGCAGAAAATTGGGGACACTTTCATAGACAATGAGATTGGATGTGACTGGGTTGGAGCATTGCTGTGGTATAGGAAATGAAGATCTGGTTGATTTAGAAAAACATGGAAAGACTTGGACTTATGAAGGAAGATGCTATCCACCTTCAGAGAAACAGATGATAGGCGGAAATAAGCATAGTATGATCTTACATATATGTGTATGAGGGTCTATGTGTATATACGTGCATGTTTATAGATATCTATGTACATGTCCACAAATGCATGCTTAACTGTAGCCTTCTTTAAGATGGGGGAAGGGAGGGAGGGGGAAATATAAAGTAAAAAGTGCATTGCAGGGAACAAAAGAAAACCAATAAGGAAGCAAAGAAAAGCTGGGCAGTTTTGAAAACAATGTATAGTATTTATTATATAAGTTTTCCTGCAATGGACATTTATTGTTTTATATTGAATCCTCTCTTATGATCTGCTGTGTACATGGCAACTTTTTTCTCATTTCATATTTAAACTTAAAGTAAAAAAATACAAAAAAGAAAGAGACCAGGAAATAGCTAGTAGTGTCATTTAAATGGTATGTGCAATGAACAAAAGGAAATGATATAAAATAAGACCAGAGAGGCAGGTGGGAGTCAGATTTTGGGAGGCCCCAAATTCCAGGCTAAAGAGTTTATATTTTATCCTTGAAGCAATCAGGAGATTAAAGAAGGGAGGGAGCAGGGATATGACATGGTCAGAGCTGTGCATTAGGAAAATTATTTCAGCAATTGTAATGATGGATGGTTTGGAGAGGGGTTAGACTAGAGACTGAGCAATGAGTTAGGAGGCTATTATAATCAACAAACCAGGACAGAGGTAATGGCTTGAGTAGAGAGGAAAGGGTAGGTGGGAGAGATATTGTGGTGCCTGTTCAACAAGGCAACTCTTTGGTTGTGGTAACGAGGGAGTAGAGAAGAATGAGTCAAATATATAACTCTAAGGGTTGTGAAATTGGGCAAATAAGAAAATGGTGCTACCATCATCTCTATCTAAAAATACAGAAGTTGGAAAGGGCAGGTTTGGAGGTGGGAAGGAGCCTGTTAGCCAGAGAAAGGTTGACTTTTTCACCCTTTGCCGTAAGGAACTGTATTTACCCCAGGCCCTCACACACTAAGCTGAGGCAATATTGGTTTCTTGTCTTCCTAGCAGCTGAAGCTCTGGTCCTGGGATGGGTCCAGTTGGCACTTCAGTGATGGTGGCAGAATGAAGCTTTGTTGATTGTATTCTCCCTTTCCAGTATTGCTGAATGCTTCTGGAGGAAACCATACAACCATGCCAATTGGGTCCAATACAAATTTATGTTATTAAGCTCAACTTGACTTTTACTCCTACATGGTAATCTGTTTAATAGTGGAGACGCTATCACTTAATCATTCAGCACCTACTCTATGCCACACAGTGTGAAAGGTGCTACAGATACAAAGACAGAATTGAAAAAGTCCATGCTCTGGAGTCACATTCTGCCAGGGAAGACATGAGGACATGACCACACGTGCATACACACAAAAAGTATGATGGCTTGTCCAAGCCTTCTCTGTTCATCTTCAAATCGCCTATACCTCTTCTCTCTTTCAGTCTCAGCAGTAGATCTCACCATCTATTTTAACAAGAATATAGAGGCCATCATAAACCGTCTTCTTTGGGGACAAAGCTATACCTCAGAACTCCTAGATTTCATCTCTATTCTCTCCTCTCTTTTTTCTGAAGAAGAGGCTGCCTTTCTCTTTGCCAAAGTCAGGCTCTCTGTTTGGGCCCTTGATCCTGATTCCTCTCTCTTCTGGGAGCTTAACTCTCCTGAATCATACCTTCTTTCTCTAATATTCATAGGATAAAATATCTAAAAGAGACCTCAAAGAAATCTAAACTAGCCCCCTCACTTAACAGATGATGAATCTGACATCCAAAAATGTTAAATAACTTTCCCAAGGTCACACAGGCACAAGTATCTGATGGGATTAGAACTCAGATTCTCTTGATCCCCTTACTTGGCTCTGCCATTCTTTCAGGTTCACAATCTACCCTCCCTCCTGTCCATGGCCAAACTCCTGGGCAGATCCTCAGCTACCTATCCCTCTATTTCCCCACCTCCTGCTGCCTTTACAGGTCCCTAATGTGTTATTTATCACTACCACTAGACTAATTTGTCTCCCCAAAGTTCCCAGTGATCTCAGTGGTTAAATCTGATGGTTTTTCTCAGTCTTCATCCTTCTCAAACACCTCCACAACTCAAACATTGTTGACCAACCCCACTTCCTGCATACTCTCTCCTTCTTCAGCTTTCATGATACAACTACAGGTATTCTTGTTTACCTATGTTTGATGATTCTTTATCCATTCTTGTGGTAGCATTATCTAGGGATTCTCCACACCTGTAGTGAGTTTAATTCCAGCATTCTGTCCTGGATCTTTTCTCTTTTCCTTCCTTCCCTTCCTTCCCCCTTTCCCTTCCTTCTTTCCCTCTGTTCTTCCTTCCCTTCCTCCTCCTTCTCTCTCTCCTTCCTTTTCTTCTTCTTCCCTCTTTTCTTCCCTCCTTTTTATCCTTCCTCCTCTCTTCTCCCTCTTTTCTTCTCTCCTCTCCTTTCTTCCTTCCTTTCTTCCCTCCTTCCTTCCCTCTTCCTTTCCCTCCTTCTTTTCCTCTCTCTCTCTGTTTCTCTCTCTCTCTCTCTCTCTCTCTCTCTCTCTCTCTCTCTCTCTCTCTCTCTCTCATCACTTGTCATCTCTATGCAGATAGTTCCTATACCTACAGATCCAGCCCTCAAGTTACTAGACAGCATCACCTACACGATATCTCCATCAGGATGTCCAATAGGCATCTCAAGCTCACCATATTAAAAAAAATCTCTCATTATATTTCCATCTAAATCTGTCCTTCTTCCTAACTTCTTCATTTCTTTTTAGATTCACAGATTTAGGTTCATCTTTGACTCTTCATTTACTCATCTACTATATCCAATCAATGGCCAAATCTTGATCAAACCTCCACCATACTTCTTCCACCAATCACTTTCTCTCTTCCTATAGACACCACTAGTTCAGATCTCATCAGTTCTCACTTAAATCATGACAATAATCTTGGAGTTGGTCCTGCTGGCTTCCAGACTCTGTCCTTCACACAGCTGCCAAAAGAACATTCCTAAAACATGTCACTCCTCTGATCCAGAATGCACAGAGGCTCCTTTTTGTTTCTACAATAAAATACAAGCTCTTTGTTTATTATGTAAAGTCCTTCATAATCCAGCTTCAATCTACCTTCTTAGACCTTTGGCACATGCCTCTTCCTCTCATGCTCCTGTGCTGTGGCTGGAAAGCATCCTGCCAAACAAGCCAACTCATCATGTCCCATAAATGATGGTCCATTTCCCACCTCTGTGTCTTTGCCCTGGTTTTTCTCATACCTGGAGAATTCTCCCTCTTCACCTCTACCCCTTAGGATTTCTGGCTTCCTTCAAATTTTAGCTCAAGCTGATCCCAGTTGCTATACTTTGTCTATGTAGTATTACTTTGTATACACATAATTGCGTGCTCATGATACTTTTTCCAAATAGAAAGTAAGCTACTTTGGGACAGGAATTTTTTGAGTTTTGTCACTGCTACTCCAACAACAATAGTGGGTGCTAAACAAATACTCTTTGGACAAAATTGAATTAACAGAGACAGTAAGTCTCTTCACTCCATCTATACAAAAATATGAGGAAAAGTAATAATAAAGCAATTACTATTATTGTTGTTGTAGATTGCATTTACATAGCACCTTCAAGTTGGCAAAATATTTTTCAAATATTATCTCATTTGATCCTAACAACAACCCTGGTGGGGTGGGGCGTGAATTGGTTCTATAATTATTGCCACATTTTAGATATGGGGAAACTGAGGTAAAAAGAGTTGAAGTGAATTGCCCAAGGTCACACAGCTAGTAAACATCTGAGTCTAGATTTGAACTCAGGTCTTCCTAAGTCTAGTCCCAGCACTCTAGCAACTATTCTACCTACCTGCTCCTAATACAAAAATAACTATGATGATAATAATAATAACAATGGTAGCTAGCATTTAGCTGCTTAAATACCCAAATAACTGAAAATAGAACTTTAAATTTTGTACAAAGTTTTGTCAAGTTTTGTTACAAACATTGTCTCATCTATTCTCATAATAATCCTCTGAGGTAAGTGTTATTATTGTCTCCATTTCATAGATGAGAAAACTGAGTCAGAGAACAGTTAAGTGGCTTTCCCAGGGTCACATAGCTAGTACATGTCTAAGGTAGGTTTTGAATTCAAGTCTTTCTGATTCCAAAGCCAAAACTATCCATATTGCTACCTAGCTACCTCTGAAGGGAATCCCTCTTCAACTTGAATTTCAAAGCACATTAAAACACATTTATAAGTATAGATTTTTTAAAAAAGGAAGAAAGAAGAGAAATGAAGAAAGAAAGAGAGGGGGGAGAGGGAGGGAGGAAGGAAAAAAGAGAGAAAAAAAGAAAGAAAGAAAGAAAGAAAGAAAGAGAAACAAAGAGGAAGGAAAGGAAGGAAGGAAGCCCTGTAGAAAAATGGAAGATTTCCAATTAATTTTCCTTTTAAAAGATTTTATGGATGACTTGTATTTTTGTAGATTTGTTTCCTGATATGCCCCATTCCTTCCAAAGACCCCTCCCTTATAATGAAGAAAAAGTAAAGAAAACTGACATAGAGCCCGTTTTTTACTATACTCGGAGAAACTTGACCTCTCTTCCAAGAAATGGGAAATCTTTTTCATTATTTATTATCTGGGACTGTGATTACATTGAATTAATTAAAGATGACTTAGCCAAATACAGCTTGTTCACAACTCTAGCTGCTTTTATACTGAATCAAAAATTTGCTTTCAATATTATTAGCCCAATAAATATTTGGTGCTGTTTGGATGTCAACCAACTCTCTTTGTGGGATACAATCTGGTAGGATACTGTTATGGATAATCTTCACTTTAACAAGCAAAGTTGCCCATTAGGGTTGCAGAAGATGACCGCAGACAAGGTTCATTGGCAATCATTTCCCAAATAAAGCATCCTGACATATTATCAATCAACTTTGTTATGCTTCCGTAATTGCAAGAACTTTTTATAGGCAGGAAGGTATGTGGCTGGTGACTAGAAGTTGCCAGGCCACCCACATTTCAATGGCATGAATCCATTCCACCCTGGATATGATTTGGGGTAGGAGGCTTGAATTTTTGTGAGTAATCTTGATGTTCCTCAGTATTCAATTTGCCATCTTTAGCTACTCTTACTTTTTAACGAGTAATGCAATTTTTATGATGCTGCTTATTGGCTCTATCGAGCACTTGCTATTTGCCAAAATATTGGCATTTCCACAGCATTTCTGAGGTTTAATGGAACAACAGGAAGAGGATATTTGAAAGTAGCACCATCCTGGATGATCTCCATAGTAATTACCTAAATGGCATCTGTCAACCTTGGAAGTTCAGGGAAAAGCTAAATCTTAGGATTAAGATTTCAGATTCTCCTTGTCTGTAAACCAAAAACTAGCAATAGTAGAAAATTATCAAATTCACAATGTATTGATTCATAAAAATCAGAAGGACTGTATTAGTCCACGAAAATCTTAAATGTCACAAACAAACACATCTCTTACACACTTCTGGTGTAAATGAATATATCTCAATATTCCTGGATAATATTAGTTGTTTCAGAAAAAAAAATCCAAATTATACTTTCATTGTGAATAACACCATTCTGTGGAATAAGAATGACAAAAATCTGATTTTAAGTAGCGGTGGGTAGGTATCTAGTCTTAAAAACTCATTTTCAAATACCTAAAGAGCTAGGAGGCATTTTTAGGCCTGATTTAAAGAAGGAATTTCCTAACAACTGAAGCAGGCTCCAATCCCCCAAACTAGAATGGACTGCCCCAGGAGGGAGTGGATTCCTTGACAAAAGAGGTCTCGCAACAAAGATTGGATGGTCACTGGTTGGGTATGTCATATGGGAGACTTAGGTATTTGCAAAAAGTCTCACAGTTTGGACTTGATCACATCTCAGGGTCCTTCCAACTCTGAGATGTGATGATTTAGTGATTTCCTTTACCAGAAGAGCTCCCCATGCTAGGTTCCTTATAAAACATAAGTCACCTGTAAGGGACCTTGGAGACCATCTAGTCCAATACTCTCATTGTGTTATATATGTGTGTGTGTGTCTGTGTGTCTGTGTGTCTGTGTGTGTCTGTGTATATGTGTATGTATATATATGTATATATATAGATATTTGTATACACACACACACACACACACACACACACACACACACACACACACGGAAAATTAAGTTGAGGGAGTTTAAGTGACAGCCATGGTTACACAGGTAGTAAGTTTCAGAGCTGGAGTTTGAGCTTATATTCCAGTCAATGCTCTCTTCACCATTCCACTCTGATTGGCCCTGACTTGCCATGTGCATATTGCACACTCTTGAGTCAATGCATACAAGATGGCAAGATTCTTGACAATGTGGCAATTTGTTAAAACTAGAACAGTAAATGACTATTGCTCTGGACTACTGACTAGAAAATGGACTTGAAATCACTGAAAAGAATCCCACATACAACAATAAAAGTGGGGGTAAAACACCACCACCAAATGAAACTCAACACAATGCAATTGATGACTATGCTTGGCCCCAAAGCATAGGTAACAAAACTGCACCTCCATTTTCTTTGCAGAAATGAGTGACTATGGATATGGAATAACACATATACTATCAGACACAGATGGTGTTTTGGTTAGTTTTGCTGAATTGTTTTGTTGTCACTTTTCTTTTTATCTATTATAGATGGTAGCTTCTGGGTAGAAGGATATATTTGGAATAAGGTGATAGAAAAATAAAAAGATATTAATAAAAATTTTTCAGAGTAAATTAATAAAAGTGTGGGGCAGCTGAATGGATAGAGTTCTGGGCCTGGAGTCAGAAAGACTAATCTTCCTGAGTTCAAATCCAGCCTCAGACACACTAGCTGTGTGACCCAGGGCAAATCACTTAGCTCCATTTGCCTTAGTTTCCTCATCTCTAATATGAGCTAGAGAAGGAAACAAGAAACCACTCCAGTACCTTTGCCAAGAAAAACTCCAATGGGGTCACGAAGAGTTGGACAAAATTGAAAAATGACTGAACAGCAACAACAAATAATAAAAGTCTTTAATGAAAAGCACGTCATTAAAAATTCCTGTTGTTGAGATCAGATTTTTGCTTGTAGTGAAATTTGGTTCTATGAATGGTGCTAGGGCTCTCATTCTAAGCCTATGGCAGATAGAAACAAAGCAGAGTTAACCCAGGCTCTCTGGAAAGAAATGTAAGTCCAAGTTGCTGGAATGAACTGGTCTGGGGACATGTCTACCATTTTGCCCCACCTCCTTCCTCTAAAAGTATTTCATCTTAGCACCAGAGAGGATAAGGCCAAACCAAAGGCACTAAGTAGAAGTTACGAAGAGGTAAATTTCAGCTCCTTACAAGAAGATGTCTTAACTACTATCCTAAGCACTGAAAAACAGGATGGATTCCTTGGGAAGTACTGAGCAGAGGCTGGATGACTGTTAATGGAATTTTGCAGAAGATTGCTATATTGGCCTTATTTGGATTAGATAACTTCTGAGGCCCTTTCCAATGCTGAAGTTCTGGATTCTGTAATTCCTCCTTTTAGGGAAGAAGAGACAGAAAAGATGAGGAAAAGGATAATAACCTAAAGATCAGTGGTTATGGATTGAATACAACTCAGTAAGGGGAAATTCTGCCCCACCTCTATCACACCCCAGTCCAGCACATGAACCAAGGAGCAGGTTTGCAAGTTCCAAATGACCTTCCAAGAGCAAACATCTGATAGTTTGATGAAGTGGAAAGAATACAATTTGGAGTCAAAGGCCATGGGTTCGAACCCTATCATTAACAAATCCTAGCTTTGCCATGTTACCTATGCGACCTTGATCGAGTCACTTCATTTCTCAGGTCCCTTCCAAGTCTAAATCTATGATCAACTTGCATATAGGCTTCAATACAAGGAAAATGGTAACCCAATATGAAAAACAAGTAGAGATATGGGAAGACTTATATGAACTGATACAAAGTAAGGTAAGTAGAATCAGGTAAACAATATACATAGTAACCACAACAATAGAAATAGAAAGCCCAACAAAAATCCAAACTGAACGCTATGTAATTATAATGGTCAAACCTGGCCACGAAGAGGAGATGTTGGAATGTATCTTCCTCTCTTCTTTGCAGAGGTGTGGTACTGTGGATTTGGGATTTTGCATCTACTTTCAGATTCTATGGATATTTGGTTAGTTTTGCTCAGCTGCTTTTTCCCACCGCTTTCGCTATTCTTCGTTCTGAGAGATAGCTCTCTGGATGGGAGAATACAAAGGGATATATTGCGAAATAAAATGAGCTAAAACAAAACATTTCAAGCATGATAACAGTGGAAAGTGCACAGTAATCTGACTTAGGTTCATATCCTGTCCCTGTCACTTACTTTTACAGAGGAGGAAACAAGTTCAGGGGGTACCTTGTAATTTGTCAGTGGCATAAGACACGAATGACAGCAGCTCTAATCTACAGTACTGTGTAGTAAATGCTATGTGATGGCACAGGGCCAGGGGGAGGTGGTTATTACCCACCAGAGGGATTAGGGGGAATCTTCCTGGACAAGGTGGCATTTGAAATGAGATTGCAAGGATAACTAGGAATACAATGGATGAAGAGGAGAGATGGAGCATCTTCGGTGTAAGGGAACAAGGTAAGCTCGGTGTTTGGACTGGGGATGAAGAAGGTTCCATTTTGCCTGGCCCACAGGAGACATGGAGAGCATAACTGGAGATCGGGTAGGGCAGCCCTCACCATATAGGGCCTTGAAAGAGTGTTCCTACAAAGACTTGCTAGCACTGGAGTCTAAACAGTGGGAAATGCCACATTTCACGACCCAGAGGAAGATGTCATTTGAGTTTTAGTGCTATTTTAATTAGTTACTGCATCTTAACTGTGCTTATGTCTCAGCCAGCATTTTGTTACACTGCCTGTTCAATTGAATTACACCCAGTGGGAAGGATTAACACCAGTTTTTCTACTTATATGACAAAGTACTGTATCTGGGCCAGATATGCAAAGCTCCGTGAGAATGAAAATTGAAATAAACGTCCCTTAATGATCCCCTACCCAAACTACCGACCTCCTTGCCCTTGTAGGTAGTAGTAATGGAACACTGGCCTCACCTGGCCTAACCTGAAAGCTACCTGAAGCTGCCCTGAAAGAAGTGTTCGTTTTTAAGGAATATCAATAATTTAAGGGAGTTGTGCATGTCAAGATCTTCCTCACTTGTCCCTCCCAGTCCTCAATACGTAGAAGACTAGACTTGAAGTCAGAAAGACCTGGAGACAAATCTGGTCTCAGATATTTACTAGTTGTGTTGTTCTTCAGTTGTGTCCGACTCTTCATGACCCCATTTAGGGTCTTCTTGGCAGAAGTACCAGAGTGGTTTGCTATTTCCTTCTCCAGCTCATTTTTACAGATGGGGAAACTAAGGCAAACAGGGTGAAGTGACTTGCCCAGGGTCACATAGCTAGTAAGTGTCTGAGCCTGGATTTGAGCTCATGAAGGTAATACTTCCTGATTCCAAGATCTGTGCTCTCTCCACTGAGTCACTTAGCTGCCCACTAGCTGTGTGGCCCTGGGCAAATCATTTAACCTCCGTCTGCCTTAGCTTCCTCAACTATAAAATGGGGGCGATAACAGTGCCTACCTCCCAGGGCTGTTGTGAAGATCAAATGAGATAATATTCATAAAATGACTTTCATGGTGCCCAGCAACATATTGGATCAGCTAGGTGGCGCAATGGATCAAGTGCTGGACCTGGAGTGAGGAAGACTCTTCTTCTTGAGTTCAAATCCAGCCTCAGACACTTATTAGCTGTATGACCCTGGGCAAGTCACTTAGTTCTATTTGCCTCAGTTTCCTTATCTGTAAAATGATCTGGAGGAGGAAATGCTAAACCACTTCTGTATCTTTGCCAAGAAAACCCCAAACGGGGTCATGAAGAGGTGGACACAACTGAAATGACAGAACAACAACATGGTGCCTGGCATGTGTCAGGCACTTAATAAATGCTTTTCTTCCTTCCTTCCTCCCTTCCTTCCTCCCTTCCTTCCTTCCTTCCTTCCTTCCTTCCTTCCTTCCTTCCTTCCTTCCTTCCTTCCTTCTTTCCTCTCTTACTCCCTCCCTCCTTTCCTTCCCCACCTGCCCATTCTGTAGGACTCTTGTCCATGTGCTCCAATGGTTCTCCTGCCGTAGGAGATGCACCCACCACTGGAGGCCTTCCTTGCTTTCTCTTGGCATCATGCAGATACCAGTGGAGCCCGCAGCCCATGCTCCAGATATTTTTCACTCATGCCATTCACCCAGCACATCTTCTGGTTTGATCCTACATTTCTTTGATTATGTCCTTAATTCCAATTCTACTTTGCAGCTTGTTCTTTATTGGGTATTGCAACCTCCTCCCACCCACCAAGGGTTTCTCCTTTGCCCTTGGAATGATGCTCATTTTTCATTCCTCAGAGATTAATGACTCATGACTCAGCTATAATCTGCCTCTGCAACTTCCACCTTTGCAACTTGTTATACCTCCTGGGGACAAGGAAAACAAGCTTAAACCCTCCTCTACATGATCACCTTTTAAGGATTTGAAGACAGCTGTCATCTACACTAAGTCTCCTCTTCTCCAGTTTAAACATCCCTAGTTCCTTCAGTCCAGGCCTCCAGTCTTCTCATTGTCTTCGTTGCTCTCCTCTGAATGCTCTTCAGCTTATTAATATCTTTCCTTAAATCATATCAGCTTTTCAATCTCTTGTGCAATGCTGTTGATGAATATCAAGCTTGCACTCCACTAAAACTCCCAGGTAATTTTTATATCAAATGTTTTCTAGCTATTGCTTAGCTTCCTTATTTGTACAGTTGAGTTTTTGAACCCAAGCAGAGTGATTTATATTCAGTCTCTTTAAATACCTATCATCTTATCAAAATCAACTCAATTTCTTATCTTGATTCTTTTATCCAACATGTTAGCTATCTCACATGTCCATTTCTGTATCATCCACAAAACTGACAAGAATTCCTTTAGGGCATTTGTATAAGCCACTGATAAAAAAATAGTGAGTAGAATAGGCCTAAAGACAAATCCTTGGGACATCCCACAGAAGACTACTCTCCAGGTTAAAATCAAACCAAGAATCGCTCCTCTTTGTACCTTGTCTTTCAACAAGGTCTAAGGCCATCCATTTCTGGTTATTTCATGTGTTTTGTGATAAAGACTTTCAAGAAAGTGGCAGACCAGCCCTTGATATGAAGAGCCAGTGGTTTTTATTTTAGCTTATTTTTTTAAGCTTTTTTTAAAATTTATTTAACATATTTAGTTTTCAGCATTGATTTTCACAAGAGTTTGGATTACATATTTTCTCCCCATTTCTACCCTCCCCCCCACTCCAAGATGGCATATATTCTGGTTGCCCTGTTCCCCAGTCAGCGCTTCCCTCTGTCACCCCACTCCCCTCGCATCCCCTTTTCCCTTCCTTTCTTGTAGGGCAAGATAAATTTTTATGCCCCATTGCCTGTGTATCTTATTTTCTTGTTGCATGCAAAAACATTTTTGTTTGTTTTTGAACATCTGTTTTTAAAACTTTGAGTTCCAAATTCTCTCCCCTCTTCCCTTCCCACCCACCCTCCCTAAGAAGTCAAGCAATTCAACATAGGCCACATGTGTATCATTATGTATAACCCTTCCACAATACTCATGTTGTGAAAGACTAACTATTTTTTGCTCCTTCCCAACCCATCTCGCTTTATTGAATTTTCTCCCTTGACCCTGTCCCTTTTCGAAAGTGTTTGTTTTTGACTACCTCCACCCCCATCTGCCCTCCCCTCCATCATCCCTCCCCATTTTTTTTATCTTCTTCTCTCTTCTTTCCTGTGGGGTAAGATTCCCAATTGGGTATGTATGGTATTCCCTCCTTAGGCCAAATCTGATGAGAGCAATGTTCACTCATTCCCCCCTCATCCGCCCTCTCCCCTCCTCCCACAGAACTGCTTCCTCTTGCCACATGGGAGATAATCCATCCCATTCTATCTCTCCTTATCTCCCTCTCTCAGTATGTTCCTCTCTCATCCCTTAATTTGATTTTATTTCTTTTAGATATCTTCCCTTCATCTTCAACTCACCCTGTGTCTACTCTCTCCCTCTCTCCCTCCCTCTCTCTCTCTCTCTCTCTCTCTCTCTCTCTCTCTCTCTCTCTCTCTCTCTCTCTCTCTCTCTCTCTCACTCCCTATATATATATATATATATATATATATATACACATACATACACACATAGATATATACATACATACACATTCACCCATATATATACATTAACATATATGTATGCATATTCCCTTCAGCTACCCTAATACTGAGGTCTCATGAATCATACACATCATCTTTCCATGTAGGAATGTCAACAAAACAGTTCACCTTTAGTAAGTCCCTTGCAATTTCTTTTTCTTGTTCTTTTTCTTGATTACCTTTTCATGCTTCTCTTGATTCTTGTGTTTGAAAGTCAAATTTTCTATTCAGTTCTGGTCTTTTCACTGAGAAAGCTTGGAAGTCCTCTATTTTATTGAAAATCCATATTTTGCCTTGGAGCATGATACTCAGTTTTGCTGGGTAGGTGATTCTTGGTTTTAATCCTAGCTCCATTGACCTCCGGAATATCATATTCCAAGCCCTTCGATCTCTTAATGTAGAAGCTGCCAGATCTTGGGTTATTCTGATTGGGTTTCCACAATACTCAAATTGTTTCTTTCTGGCTGCTTGCAATATTTTCTCCTTGATCAGGGAGCTCTGGAATTTGGCAACAATATTCCTAGGAGATTTCTTTTTGGGATCTATTTGAGGAGGCGATTGATGGATTCTTTCAATTTCTATTTTGCTCTAGAATATCAAGGCAGTTCTCCTTGATAATTTCTTGAAAGATGATATCTAGGCTCTTTTTTTGATCATGGCTTTCAGGTAGTCCAATAATTTTTAAATTATCTCTCCTGGATCTATTTTCCAGGTCAGTGGTTTTTCCAATGAGATATTTCACATTATCTTCCATTTTTTCATTCCTTTGGTTCTGTTTTATATCTTGATTTCTCATAAAATCACTAGCTTCCACTTGCTCCAATCTAATTTTTAAGGTGGTTTTTCTTCAGTGGTCTTTTGGACCTCCTTTTCCATTTGGCTAATTCTGCCTTTCAAGGCATTCTTCTCCTCATTGGCTTTTTGGAGCTCTTTGGCCATTTGAGTTAGTCTGTTTTTTAAGGTGTTGTTTTCTTCAGTGTATTTTTCGGTACTTTTTGGGTCTCCTTTAGCAAGTCATTGACTTGTTTTTCATGGTTTTCTCGCATCCTTCTCATTTCTCTTCCCAATTTTTCCTCTACTTCTCTAACTTGCTTTTCCAAATCCTTTTTGAGCTCTTCCATGGCCTGGGACCAGTTCATGTTTTTCTTGGAGGCTGTTGGTGTAGGCTCTTTCACTTTATTGACTTCTTTAGGCTGTATGTTTTGGTCTTCTTTGTCAGCAAAGAAAGAATGCAAAGTCTGAGACTAAATCTCGGTGCGTTTTCGCTGCCTGGCCATATTCCCAGCCAGCTAACTTGACCTTTGAGTTTTTCAGCGGGGTATGACTGCTTGTAGACTAGAGAGTTCTATGTTCCATGTTTGGGGGGGAGGTGCCAGCTCTGCCACACCAGCACTGCTCCTTACCCAACCCCCAACCCAGACTGGGTTTAGATCTTCAGCAGGCCGTGCACTCCTGCTCTGATCCGCCACTTAATTCCTCCCACCAGGTGGGCCTGGAGCCGGAAGTAACAACAGCTGTAGCTGCCCCACCTCCGCTGCCCCCGGGGCTGGAAGCCTAACCATGAACTCTTTCTACTCCAGCAGCTTTTCCCACTAACCTTCTCTGCAGTCTTTGGTGTTTGTGGGTTAAGAAGTCTGGTAACTGCCGCAGCTCACTGATTCAGGGCGCTAGGGCCCCCTCCGCCCGGCTTCTGGTCTGGATGGTCCACGCCACCCACGCTGGGTTCTGCTCCACTCCGTTCACAGCTCCCAGCTCCCAGCTCCCAGCTCCGTGTGGGATAGACCTCACCCAGAGACCATCCAGACTGTCCTGGGCGGGAGCCCTGCTTCCCTCTGCTGTTTTGTGGGCTCTGCCGCTCTAGAATTGGTTCAGAGCCATTTTTATAGGTTTTTGGAGGGACTCCGTAGGAAGCTCATACTAGTTCCTGCTTACCAGCTGCCATCTTGGCTCCGCCCCCCTATTTTAGCTTATTTTAACTCACGTAAGAGGTGCTCTAAATACTAACTTAAGATAAATAAAGGCTAGGATATGGGGAAATCAAGGCAAAGGCTACCACCAGGTCTTAGTCACTAAGGAGAAATCATCAGGCCTGAGGTACCACGTCTTCAGTCCAGAGTAGGAGAAAAGGGGTGGGGGTGAGGTGTCACTAATAGTTTTGCAATGGCAAGCTGCCCTTGGGAATAACCCAGGTTACCTAGAGTGTTTTATCTCAAGGTAGTTCCACATAGGAATTTACTGGCAACTCAAGACTTTATAGGGAGGGGGCAGGGTCTCCATCCCACATATCAGACTGTTTTCCAAAGCATGTCGTCAAAGACAAAGACCAGAAGGTCACCACTTATCCAGAGTGGAAGTCTTCAGCCTGGAAGAAGTGTGAAAGATTCTAAATACAAAGGGTCCAAGACAAGGGATAGTGTGGGTGTGAGAAGAGGAAAAAGTGGTATGTCTAGACCAGAGGTACCCTATTATAAATGGGCCTAATAGATGTCAAAGATATCCAAAAAAGAACAGTTGAGTTTTTTGAGCTATCAACCTGCTAAAATATATACTGTTCGGGTCAACCACTTTCCATTTTGTCCTCAAGAAAATCATGTGAAACTAGCAAAATATTTTGCTGGAACAAAACAAAAAACCACAAATAAAATTCTCTGTCTACTAGAAAGAAGCAAACATTTTGTTACATTAGTAAGACTAGAGATAGGTACAAATTTTTCAAGCATTCAAAATGAGTCACAAAAATGTGATCCAGTGATGCCCTTACTAAGCCTTTACCCTAAAAATGTCATTAAAAAGCATATTTAAATAGGTCATGGTGGAATTCTTAATTTCAGGCTATACCTTCTCATTTTTACTCTTTCTTCTAATTTGGTGTTGACTTTATCTTTGCTTTAGACATCAATTGTCTAACTATACATAGACATATAGTTCAGAAATGATCACCACATGGAGAACCAGCTTTTTTTCTGTTGATCAATATGTAGTCAGTTTTATTTTTTATGATGTTTTTGGTGCTTACCCTGTCCAGCATCTCTCAACTTTCTTCTTGAAGACAGTATTCTAGCATACACATGTGAAGATTCCATACAGTATATAAGCTTTTGACTTCTTTGGTTTTTTATTCTTGAGACATGTTTTCTCTTTTTATTTTTAATATATAACCTTATTTATTTTTAGCTATCAACATTCACTTCCATAAGATTTTGAGTTTTAAATTTTCTCCCCCTTGTTCTCCTCTACCCTCCCCAAAATGGCACGCAATCTGACATAGGTTCTACTTGTATATTCAGATTAAACATATTTTCCAATTAGTCAGGATGTAAAGAATTAGACCTAATGGGAGGAACCAGGAGAAAAAAGAAAAAAACAAAACTACAAAAGAAAAAGAGAGCAAACAGTATGCTTCCATCTGCATTCAGATTCCAAAGTTCTTTCTCTGGATGTGGAAAGCATTTTCCATTGTGAGTCTTTTGAAGTTGTCTTAGATCCTTGCATTGCTATCAAGGTCAGTCATCACACAATGTAGCTGTTACTGTGCACAATGTTCTTCTGGTTCTGCTCATTTCACTCTGCATCAGTTCTTCCTAGGTTTTTCTGAAGTCCACCTGCTCATCACTTCTTATAGCACAGTAGTATTCCATTACATTCATATACCACAACTTGTCCAGCCATTCTCCAATTGATGGACATCCCTGTTTCAATGATCTGGCTAGCAGCTGTTGTAGGGGTGAAAGACCAACACAAGCCAAACAACAAGCACGCTACCAGCACGCTGCAAAAGCCCAGGTTCTTTTGATCTGATTTCTAAGGAAAGTAACATTAAGGGGTTGACAATTTACTTTAATTCAGCATGCAAATACCATTCACTTAGTTCAGGGGAAAAAGCCAGCACCCTGAACTTCAGAGCAAATACAAACAAATTACAAACATTGACAGACAGACCAAATACAATTCATAGTTACCAACATCTAGGTTCAGCCCGGAAGCTCACAACAAGGGCTGGCCCAGAGTCATGCACGCCACCATGGCTGTGGGTAAGAGCTCTGAAAAGAGAAAGCCAACCCCTGGTTTTATATCTTTTTCAGGGTCAAGGGTGAGTCACACATGCGACTCACCCACATGACCTGGAATCGTCACAAAGAGGCAACTTAAACCCACATGGTCTAAAAGCTTCTGATGTCCCAAACATGTCACTCAAACTCATGTATAAACTAGGCCCTCCCCTGAGGCAAGGAGGTCATCAAGGACTCCCAAATCTAATCAAGGAAACAAAGACCAAACTCTGAAGGGCACTTGGTTGAACTGAGTGCTAAGAGCTCATTTTGTTTACCAACACAATCCCCTCAATTTCCAATTCTTTGCCACCACAAAAAAAAGCTGCTATAAATATTTTTGTACATGGGTCCTTGTGGACCTTGTGGGTCCTTTTCCCATTTTTATGATCTCTTTGGGATACAGACCTAGAAGTGATATTGCTGGATCAAAGGGTATGCACAGTTTTATAGCCTCTTGGGCATAGTTCTGAATTGTTCTCTAGAATGGTTGGATCAGTTCACAACTCCACCAACAATGCATTAGTGTTCTAATTTTACCACATCTTCTCCAGTATTTATCATTTTCCTATTTTGTCATGTTAGCCAATCTGATATGTGTGATGTGGTACCTTGGAGTCATTTCTATTTGCATTTCTCTAATCAATAGTGATTTGGAGCATTTTTACATGACTATAGGTAGCTTTAATTTCTTCCTCTGAAAACTGCCTGTTCATGTCCTTTGCTTATTTATCAATTTGGGGATGACTTGTATTCTTATAAATTCAACTCAGTTCTCTATACATTTTAGAAATGAAGCCTTTATCAGAGACACTGGCTATAAAAATTATTTCCCAGCTTTCTGCTTCCCTTCTAATTTTGGTTGCATTGGCTTTGTTTGTGCAAAACTTTTCAATTTGATGTAATCAAAAAATCATCCATTTTATATTTCATAGTGTATTCAGACATATTTTCTAAAACATTTTTCATTCTCCTTCTCTATGACCACTACTGCAAAGAAGTCATCCAATATTAAAAAAGATGTTGGTTTAGTTTGAAAGATCACATTGAGTTCTTCATAGA